>NC_134865.1:67387456-67761623 GCF_049852395.1 Peromyscus maniculatus bairdii
GCAATGCTCTGACCATTTGGAGGAAAGTGGTATTTGTCATAATAACAGACATTTTCATCCAGAAGGATACCAGGGCATTATGTATCTGTCTCTAGCACAATGCATGGACTAACACACATCTGGTTCTGAATTACATTTGAAGAGATGTTATTCAATTTCATAGCTATAGTGAATTTATCTTGGTAACAATAGAAGCATTACTTGGATTCTTTGACTGCTGATGAAATGTTTGTTATCTTTGATTGGACATATTTATTTCATCTGATTAGTGGAATTTTATAACCATAAAATTTAAAATATGAAACTAAATGAAAATATTTGTGAGAACTCAATGACTCCTAATAAGTTATTAATTAATAGAGAGTTATAAGGACATCTCTGATCATCCTATAAGACACTATTGGTAGAGAGAAGTTGGCTTTAAATTCTAGAAAATGAGAACCAAATCTGTCATCTTAGCATGACCATGATTATCTTTTCTTACCCTCAAATCTGTTGATTCAATAGAACAGGTGACAAAATAGCACACATGCCCTTTTGTTTATTATCACAACATCATACACATGCATCAACAGATCTGAAAAACAAGAGAAAACTGAGCAAACATCGTAGCATTAGTGTAGAGTACTAAAAAGCAGTGTATGTCTCTTAGCTTCTGTAAAAAAAAAAAGTCTACATACAGGATTCACCCTATCAATATAGCATTTTTATATCCTTTAAACTGACAAGAAAAAAAAATAAGCAGGAATCAACACTACTTAGGACTCCAAGCTAGTTAGTTGAAGGTGACCATTTTATAGGTGCATTTTATTCTCATTCTTTTCTTGGGTGGATCAGGGAGGTATTTCAGTGCAGTGCTGGCATTTAGCTGTAGTTACAATGAATTGCAGCCATGATTGCAATTGTTTTGTGATGCCTGTGGTGTCATTACCAAGACGCGATTACCAATTGCTATATGAAATTAGTTATGCATGAAATGAATGGGAAGCATAAATACGAGAAGGGAGAGTCTGAGCACAGACTTCATCCTCATTGTCTTCCAGATCCACTGATGCTTATGCATAATGTGCTCATAAAACTTTAATTTATTTCAGAGTCAGAGGACTAGAAGGGATCTTTAAAGGTCATCTAGGACAACCCCCAGTTTCCAGGCCCTTGAGCAAACCTAAAATGATAACTGATGAACCTTTCTCTCAGGAGCAAATTAAAAACTTTTATTGACTATACTTTGAAATGAGTCAAGTTGTGATAGTAAGGATTTCTACCAAGTAATACTGTACAATCTTTATTGGCCAATGAGTACAATATAGTTTTATATATATTGTGCATCAAATTAATGTGCAGATATAGTTAACTTTCTTTTTAAATAGTTTAATGTCAGAACATTTTACTGTGGTAAAACTTTAGGTAAGTAATTGTGATTGTATGAGATCCTCCATTTTAAAGAATGTCATATTCCAAAAATGACTTCTCAATAAATTGTGGGTTTTAATTTTTTTATTTTCTCTCTGTGTATATGGTATATGCTGTATGTGTACGCAAGAATATGTTCATATGTATGGATGTGTAGCCAGAGGTTTGGTCTGGGTGCTTTCTTAACCATTTTTATAATCATAAAATTTGAGATGCCGGGCAGTGGTGGCGCATGCCTTTAATCCCAGCACTTGGGAGGCAGAGCCAGGCAGATCTCTGTGAGTTCGAGGTCAGCCTGGTCTACAGAGCAAGATCCAGGACAGGCACCAAAACTACACAGAGAAACCTGGTCTCGAACCGCCCCCCTAAAAAAAAATTGAGACAAGGTCTCTTATTGAAGCTGGACCTCAGTGATACAGCAAGAGTGGCCAGAAAGATCCAGAAATTCTGCCAGGACAACAAGTATGCTAGTTCAACTCCTTTTTTTTTTTTAAATTAAAAGAAGTAACAATTTCATGTAGGGTGTTTTTTTTATCATATCCACTCTGTACCCCAACTCCCAGATCCACTACCCCTTCTTTACTCACCCAGATCCTTGTCTTCAGCATTTTTTTATTCACTTGTCAAATCAAATTTGTGCTGCTCATATATTTTTGAAAGTGTGGCCTTTTTCTGGAGAATGATTGACTGACCTGGGGCTATACTTTTAAACAAAACTGACTCCGTCTCCCTCTGTGAAAGGTAGGGCTTCATGCACACAGTGCTCCTGCTGGAATTTGGTCTGAGTTGAGGTTGCACAGATTGTGACATGATGTCCCAACTGCTGTGAGTTTACCTGTGCAGGCTGCCCTACTGTGTGCAAAAGACACAGTGTTTCTTGTATCCATGTACTGCATCTAAGGATTATGTTTTTTCTCTGTTCACTTTTCTGCAATGATTGTCTGAGCCTCAAGGGGCGGAGGTATGGCATTGATGTCCCATTTACAGCTAAACATTCCAGTCTTTCATTCTCTACATGTTGGCTAGTTGTTGGTATCTGGGTTCATAGCCATCTACTATAAGTAGATGCTTCTCTGAGGAGGCTTGAGAAATGCATTGATCTATTAGTATAACAATAAGTCATTAGGAATTAGTGTAATTAGTATTTAGCAGAATAATAGCAGTGGGTTTTCCCCCAAAGGCTTATGGCCTATCTAGCAACAAGTTCTTAAGTCAATAATGGTGCCATGTGAGGGTTTTATATTGTCGAGCAGGACTTAAATTCAATCTGAATGTGGTTAGTTATATCTGTAATGTTCATGCCATTATTGTACCAGTGGACATGTCTTACTAGGTCAGTCCTTATGGTTCGCAGCAGAGTAAGATGGACAATCACTTTTCTTCTCAAATAATATACTCGAAGGTACCATAGCAGCTTCCAGCAATGCGAAAGCTAGCCAGAATGATGTTTCCATGTCAGTAACAGCTCTGTTTCTCCATATTCTATGACCTAACTGTGTGTTGTCTTCAGCATTGCAGTCTTCCCTTCAATTTTCATAAGTAAACTAACAGAATTGGTAAGAGCATGCAATTTCCATTCAATGTTTGGGGGCCTATTGAGCTTCACTGTTTCACTGGTCAATTCCAGAAAAGGTAACCCTTTTCTGATGCTGGGCTTTACTTAAATTAGGCTGACCCAACCCTAATTTAACCTTTAATCTTCCACTGCTCCTAGTCCCCATCCTTGAAAAGCCGTCCTTTGCCATGATTCCTAATTTGTTTTTTAATATCTATAGGCACTCCAAAATTAAAGCATATCTGTGGATTCAAACCTAGCACCCACATATGAGAAAGAACATGGAACTTTTGACCCTCTGGGTCTGAGTTTTCTCACCCAGAATGTGGTTGTTCCCAGCTCTATCTAATTACCTGTGAATTTCATATTCATAAAAGTTGAGTAAATATCTCATTGTGAAAATATAGTAAATCTTCCCCCAAAAGAAAACCAAAAGTAAAAATAATAAAAATTAAAATGAAAACAAAATCTCATTGTGGAAGCTGTGGTGGATGTGCCACAGTGTGTTGGCAGTACACCCTTTGGCCCAAAAAACTTTGCTTCCAAATGCTTATTGCAATGACTCATTGGTCTGGTGTGAAGCCTCTGGCTTCTGGGACTATCAATACTGGACTCTCTCTAGACTCCTATCAGATAGCCTGTTGTTGCCCTGTGTCACAGAAATCCTACAGCATTGGTTATGCAAGACCACCCCCTTCACCCGTCCCAGGAGTTCTTAGATGGTGTAGATGTTGGCATAGGCCAATGTAAAGCCCTGGATCTGGGCCTGGGTGGTAGTTGTGTTGGTCAGACCACCCGTTCTCCTAAGCCCATGCCACCAGGACCGGCTCTCCCACTTTGCCTAGATGAGGAGTGGGTCCAGTTCTCCTACCTTCAGCAACTGGCAAGGGACAGAAGCTGTTCTCTAGAGTGCTGCAGCCTGTGAGGTGTAGGGCCAGCTCTCCTGCACCACTCAGGTAAGGGTTAGGGCCAGCTCTCCTGCACCACTCAGGTAAGGGTTAGGGTCAGCTCTCCTGCATCCACACCTCCAGGGCCAGCTCTCCCATGCTGCCCAGGTGAGAGGCCAGTTCTCCCATCTGCTGCAGATGATAAGGGGTGAAGCCAGCTCTCCAGTGCTCACAATCTCAGGGCTGATTCTCCCACAATGTCCATGCAAGGGATGGGCCCAGCCCTCCTGTGCTCAAGCCCTTGGGCAGTCTACCTGCATGCATGCCACCAGAACCAGTGCTACGTGTGTTGCCTGGGTGAGGTGTGGTGCCACTCTCCTGCTCTCACAGCAGCTCTCCCACCTACCTTAGGTGGTGAGGGGTGGTGGGGGATTAAAGAGTGGGAAGAAGTCGGGGGAGGGCGCATCTCTCTTATGCCCATGCCACCACACAGCCTATATAAGGGTTTGGGATAGCTCTCCTGAACTCCTACCATTGGGCCAGAGTCAACTGTGTCTACCACCACCAGGGCCAGCTCCACTGTATTGCCCAGACCAGTGAGGGATGGGCCAGCTCTGCAGAAGCCCTTGGACATCAACATGGCCCCAGGGAGCAGCTCAGATCACGAATATCTGCATGCCCTTTGGTGGTAATATAGGCCATAGATAACAACTCTGACCCCTGCTGTTACGGGGGCCATGGACATGGATGGCCCTTGGTGGCACCACAGACCAGGACATCTCCATGGCCTCAGGTGACAGCACAGGCTACTCATATCTGGCTGTTCCTCATCAGACTCACATCTCCTGTTCTGCCTCTCTTCATAGTGCACATACCATTTTGCTTCTTTCTGTACCATCTCCACCACCACCATGGACTTGCTCATTTTAGTGGTGCCTGTCCCGCCCAAACATGGCTGCATGAGGGGCCTCTCCAGAATCTCTCGTGCCCGGCCCTCCATTATGAAGTGCTAGAAACTGAAGCTGAATTTAAGCTGGTCTCCACAGTGGCTTCTCTATAAGGTTCCTGGCCTCTTTTGTGGCACCAAGTCAATTCTACTTATTATTATTGCCTCTCTGAAGTTTGTCTTGACCAGCTGACTCTGAACTCCATGAGAGCAGGAAAAGGCATCTGCCATGTTCTCCGGTGCCAAGAAGAGGGCGTGGCTCAGAGTCAACATGGGTCACCACCATTGTGTCTCCGGTTCTGCCTCTCTCAATAGAGCTCACCACTCCAGATTTCTGGGTTTCCAACTTCTTCACATATTTGTTCTTTGTAGTGGTATGCAACGTCACTGATCCAGGGCCTGTGAGGATTCACAGGGTGGGGTGCTGCCTCTTTTTAAAGTGACCACATAGCTCCATTTTTATTGGTGTTGTTGCTATATGAAATGAACAAAATATCATACTGTGTTGTCTTGGTGAATCACCAAACACTTAATGGGTACACTGGAAATATTCATTTATTATCTTATTTTTTCTTTTACAATGAAGGGTCATTTGATGAGACAAGGAAAGCAACATAGATAGAGAAGTGGGTCAAAGGGCATGAAGAACAAGGGAAAGGGAAGGTGAACATGATCAAACCATGACATATGCATGTAAGGAAAGGTCATGATGAAACCCACTAACTTGTACAATTTTTAATATATATTAATATTTCAAATGAAATCAAGGTGCTACAGGAAATACATTTTTGATACATAAACAGTTGCAGCTGTGTGAATTCATTAATTGAGAGTAAAGAAAAATGGTCAGACAAAAAAGTCATAAGGATGTAATTATGAACTCAATCCTCAGATATAAAACTATTGTATAAGCATGAAGTATAAATTCTCTGTGAGGCTAGACTGATTGTTGTGCCACAGCTTTCTTCTTCCACATGTGTTGGCACAATATTAATGAAAAAATCTTACTCTAGTTATGGGTTGAAAACTGAATCATAACTTATGCCAACTATGTACTTCCCTGGTGTGTTATGCTTGTCTCTACCCACATTTTCTGTAGAAAAATTACATTTTTGTTAAAGGTCTTCAGATTGTTGAATCTATAATTGCCATATCAAAATCTACCTTACTTTGCTCATGAGAAATTCTGAGATACACAAGCAGCTGTATTGGCCATATAAACATGAGACATGCCCCCATTTATTTCTGACATGGGTTGGTCCCACATTGACCTTTCAAGTGTGGTGTTTAGTAATGTCACTTCGCCACCACCTCGACAGAGAACGTGTCTATTGGCATGTCTTCTCTGGTCTGCAGTACACAGATGTTGATCAACCTGAAAATAGGCAGTGTCCACCAAAGTAGGCATCTCGGAAACCAGTGAAAATGATGTTATGAAGACAAGGCAGACACACTAACAGACACATAGTAAACAAGCAAATAAGTAAAGATAGCATGGAAAAGAAGAACAACGCTTGGCAGTTCAGAGGAGAAAGTAATCATGTAGCAAACAATGGGACCAAGATGAACCTGTGACATATTCCTTAAATAAATCTTTCTTCTCCATTGATGAAAAAAATAATAAAACTTGAATCTTTTGAGGTATTTTTATTACTAGGTTTGCATGGCGGATGCATTGTATGTAAATGTGTATGCACAGGTGTTTGCCCATGCATGAACATGGAAAAGCCAGAGAAAGATGCCGAGTATCTTCCTCCATTACTCTCAACCTTATTTTATGAGACAGGGTCTCTCACTAAACCTGAATATTGCCCTTTCAGCTAGGCTGGGTGGCCAAGAAGCTCCTAGGATCTTCACATCTCATGCTAGGGTTATGGACAGGCATTAGTGCTGTTAATTCAAACTCAGAGTCCTTTTTCTCTCTTCTTATCCATTGAGTGATGTCCCCAATTTTTGTCTATTTTTTAAATTGACCAGTAGAATTGTAGGGAAAACAAATACATGGGGCAAGAGATTAGTATAAAAAACAACAGGAGGCTAAAGTTTGTGTACATGTGTGTACGTGTGTGTGTGTGTGTGTACGTGTGTGTGTGTGTGTGTGTGTACGTGTGTGTGTGTGTGTGTGTGTGTGTGTGTGTGTGTGTGTGTGTGTGTGTTTAAGGCTGACTATTCATTATCAGATAGCCAATCAGTTCCTTAGTTGGTCTTCATATTTTTTCTAAGGTTGAGACCTCTTGAGCTTCCTCATGAGCTTTTACCCATCCACATTACCATGCCTGATATTGGTGTGTACTTCTTTAGTTCATGTTTAGACACCCATGTCCATTAGGCATCATGAGTATAGCTTCTGACATTTCTAGAACACATAATCTCATAGAAAATACCTTGTTCTTCTGGGTCTTACAATGTTTTGTCCTTTCTTCCAGAATGATCCCTCAGTCTTAGGTGAATGAATTATACTGTAGATCCATTAGGACTAGCCTAACAATTCTGCAGGGTGTATTTATGTATTTAGTAATTGCATTAGATACTTTTTATTGTTGATATAAAACATCATGATCAAGGCAACTCATAGAAGAAAGTGTTTATTTGGGCTAATGGTTTCAGAGATTAGAGTACTTAATGGTAGAGCAAATCTATGGTGACAGGAACATCTGAGAGCTCACATCTTGATCCACAAGGAGGGAGGGAGAGAGAGGGCAGGCGGCGGGGGGGGGGGGCGGTAATGAGTATTGGGATTGGTTCGAGTGCTTTCAAACCTTAAAACCTCCAACAAAGCCACACCTTCTAATGCTTCCTGAAGAGTTCTACTAACTGAGGGCAAAATAGTCAAATACACTAAGCTATTCTCACTTAAAGCAACACACAAATACACCCCCCCCACACACACACCCCAGGCTAAAACCAAAGAATATTCATGAATTAGGATTGAAAGTAGCAGAAGAGAAAGTAGTTAGTTCAACTGATTCAATTTGAGTATCCTTCAAGGAAACCTTAGAATGACCAGTAATCATCTTATTTCATGTTTAACATATGACTGTTCATTGGAGGATCTGTTTAACAAACCTAGGTAGCTTAACATGATACATTAGGCTGAAGTTTCACAATAACACAGAATTAGGATTTGGGGATTTTTTAAATAGAATTCAGAAATTTCATCAAAGAACCCATTTCATCTGTTAAATACTTAGGACAAGTTACTATAATTATTTGATGAAAATAGTATGTATTCTCAAGAGGTTTTCTGAGCCTTTACAAAGATACATTAATTTTCATAATGCTAAAATATTAATAATATTAACAGTATTTCAGAGAAGATGAAACTAGGCTCACAGATTCAAGAGTAGGTTTGTCCAAGCTCACGTGACCAGATAGGCAGTCGGATTCAAACCCTTGTTTACGTACTCCAAGTTGCATGTCCTTCGCACTGGGCTGTTGTCCTGTCACTGCTCAAAACAGTGAAATCCATAATCCTTTATGTGGTGGATTTTCAGCAAAATGGTCCCGTTTCCTCTCAGCAAACTTATTATCTTATTAGTTTAGTAATCATATATAATTTACCTAATCTCTCTTGGGTTTCTCCATCCATAAAGAAAGGTAATGCATATAAAAATAGGAAACATAGAATATTAAATTGCAGGTAGTCTGTATTTAAGAAGTTTTTCATTCTATACTATTTTGTTTTAGGTTAACAAAACAATAAATGTTTGAATTGCTAAGCTTAACTTGTTATTTCACAGTTAGAAACACATTTTGAGGGATGCATAATTCAGCTCCATGGAAATACCTTCACATTTCCTAATATTCAGAAGTGAGGTACAAGAAATACCATCTCTCACAATATCCTAAGAGCCCACTTTTGTGACAATTTTCTTATTCAGGGAAGTTATAAATCAGAATATAGGTGGTCATTTGTAGAATAATTTGTTATGTGTGGAAGATCAGATAGCATGAATATAATATATATGCATATAATATGAATGTAATATATAATTATATATTATATAAATATAATCCAGAATATTTAGAATGAATTTTTTTATGGTCTGGTCTTGTCATGTTGCAAAGGCCAATAGGATTCTTTTGAACCAACTTGCTAACTCACTTATAATTTGCTTTAGCTTTACGTACCCCTAGTCTATAAGTGTATTTTAAGACATTTTAATAATTTTGATGAATTTATTAGCTAATTAAAATTTTTCTCACGTATACCTCTTTTAAAATTTAATTTATTTTTATACATACATGTAATATATATGCAATAACAATTAGTAAAAAACGAAACCATGAATTTGAAGGAAAATGGAGAAGAGTATATTGGAGGGTTTGTAGAGAGAAAAAGAAAAATATTATAATAAATCACATCTCAAAAAATTTTGAATTAAAAAATAGTTAAATTTGTGGAAATTTATTCTTTATTGTGTGTGTGTGTGTGTGTATGTGTGTGTGTGTGTGTGTGTGTGTGTGTGTGTGTGTGTATGTGTTTGTGTATCAAGGTGTGTGCATATGGAGGCCATAACTGATTTTCTCCTTTTATCATGTGGCCCTAGGTATTGACCTCCATTTTTCAGTCTGGTAGCAAGTGACTTTTTCCCACCAAATTATGTCCTAGCATCAAATCTTTTATTGTACTGGCACAGAGTCACCACTGCAGAAAAGGCTGACTGATGTGAAGAGTCCACATACCCTAAGTGTAGATTTAAAATCTGGGGTTAACTTGTTGTTTGAGTAAAGCAAAAATATTGAAGATCTTGGGACCTGTCTTGGGGTGATGTATTTGGAGGAGAATTAAGCTGGAGAAGTGATAGAGGAACCAAGATGGAAGTAAAGGATTGGTGCTAGGTAAATATACAAAGCAAGTATGCACTCTGTAAATTAAAGCTGGTTGGAGGTAGGAAAGAATTTACACTGCTGTTATTAGAAGATAGAAGGAAGGCTTGATTTGGGAGAGTGGCTATCCAAACTGCTGGTTCATTTTTAGAGCAGGTGACCAACTGAACGTAGATATACTTCTTATGTTTTGCCTGCTTGAATTTAGCCTCCAGTGACTACCATGTCTTTGAAATAAGGAAGCATCTATGTACAGATAGCAAATTAGTAGTTGCTACAAACAACATATTAAGTCATGGAGTATTTTAGGTAGAAATTGCAATAGATTATAACTGCTGTTAATTTTATTTCTTATTAGGACATAGTGAGTATTGTTTATTAAAATTAATATTTTTGCCAAAATTGATATTTTAAACAGATATAAATTGGTTTGAGTTTAAATTTATAAAATCTAGAAAGTATACATTAACCACAATTAGATATTAGACACAATTGTAGAAAATATTTTGATGGACATATGAAAGTATAAAGTTTAATAAAATAGTAGTTCAATTTTCTAGAAATTTAAAATCTTTTCAGGGAATTTGGTATTGTGTAAAAAAGGAGTAGATGATCCCATAAAGGAAATGCATATATTAGATCAAGTAAGCATTAATTCTTAGAGGTTATTACTGTGGGTAATATCTGTGGAAAAAGATTACTAATTTCTAGTAGAAGGAAGATTTTGTTTAATGATACTTGCTGTGAAACACTTTCGAATTACAGACAAATAGCAAAAATTGTTTAAGGGAAAGGTGCACTCAGGTACGGACCAGAAAACCACATAGTAAAAGATGTAAGGGTAAAGAGGGGGGAGCAGGACTCGAGCTGTAATGAAGCTGGGGCACAAAACGTTTGTTAGTTTCATCCTCATATTCAAAATCATCACCACCATCAACATCATGAGCATCATGAGCACCATCACTATTTTTGTCTGCCGTTTGACAAAATTCTTAATTTTGTTTAAATAAACCTACAATTGTCATTGGGTAGGCAATATATTTCTCAAATGTGGCAGTTTGTAGGGCCATCCTCCTGTCTGCTGTTGTGACTGGAGTCTCTGCCCTCTATGCAGAAGACATGTTCTTTTTTTTTTTTAATATTTATTTATTTATTTATTTATTTATTTATTTATTTATTTATTTATTGTGTATACAGTGTTCTGGCTGCGTGTTTGCCTGCAGGCCAGAAGAGGGCACCAGATCTCATTACAGATGGTTGTGAGCCACCATGTGGTTGCTGGGAATTGAACTCAGGACCTCTGGAAGAGCAGCCAGTGCTCCTAACCGCTGAGCCATCTCTCCAGCCCACATGTTCTTAATTTGGCTTGATTTTTATCTTACATGGTAAGTGAGTTACCCACAGACTCCTCACCTGAGGAATGTCTTTTATTTAATTTCTCCAAGTCTATTGACCACCTATAATTTTCTTGAGTCTTGCTATGCTTCCAGCATCAATTTGTTTCCGTGCTTGAGTGCTGGCATCTCATTCCCCAAAGTGCATATAATATTTTATGTATCCTGTCATACAAAATAGCAGAAGAGTTTACATGTATGTGCCATTTCAAGACCTGAGCTGAGGTCCTGTTTTTGCTGATGCTCACAGGAGAGAGGATGCTGGAGGGACATGCCTCAGGTTCCAGAGCCCACCTGCATCACCAACAACAGAGTAAGTGGAAGTATCTCTCCTCCCCAGGAGTCATTTGGCCTAATTCTAATTAATACTTCACCTAATCTTCTAGTAATACCACTAATTGCTCACAAACTGGCAATCTAATCAACACTCTGCTAACAGGCAAAGTTTTTATTTTTTTTTCCCTTTCCACTCCTTTTGTGCTCTGACACAGTGCGAACTTAGGCAAGTATGTCCCAATTGCTTTGTTTCCATGTAATTTAACAGCACGACATTATTTTCTCATAAGAGGTGCTTTGAATTTTTACTGCTAATGAATAAATTAACTAAAAAAGGTTAATCTGCCTACATGTTTATGAAACATTATGCAAATCACTCTCTGAAAGGTTTAATGGTAATTGAAAGCAATTGGAAACCATGGTACATTTCCCCCAATTTTCATTTATTTTTTTTTAAAGTATACAGATTACACAGATTTTTACATTTTATAGATATGTATATAGAGGAGGTTTTGAGAAACATCCCACACGTTTAAGTAAAGCACTGGAAACAATTGCTGCATGTACATTTGCTGAGGAATGGATTGGACTTTGGTAATTAATTTCAAAGCAAAACTGTGAAGAGTCAGTGTGATTAATATTACTGCAGTTAGAAGCAAAGGGGTAATTTTGTTTAGACTCTCATTGTAAAGCTTTGACAATGGTTCCTGCATTGATTTCAAACTCCATGTACTTTGTAATATGTTATTCAGGTTAGAACTGCTTTATTGGAAAAGCCCAGGTACTGATGCTAAAATCATGACTCACTAACAGTTTAAATGAGCATCACATTATAGGAAACTTTTGTCTCATCAAAGACTATTTCCCCTCCTCTTCCCTTGTTTGCTAGAGTCAGAGTGGCTGATTCACAAGATTCTAGGGCATGAAGTGTGTGTGTGTGTGTGTGTGTGTGTGTGTGTGTGTGTGTGTGTGTGTGTGTGTGTGTGTGTAGGGAGTGAGCTGGAGAATAACAAAGGGAATATAATGGGATTCTGGATTAAAAACAAACCAACCAATCAGTCAGTTTTTTAATTTGAACCTGAAAGGCAACCAGTGTGAAAACCTGAAGGACTAAGTTAGTGGCTAGTGAGCCCTGTTGCAGTTCATTTTATTACATTTATTTATTTAGATGTGTATTTGCTTGTACAAGTGAGCCACAGTGTGTATGAAGATTGCACAACATGCCAGAATTGGCTTTTTTCTACTACATGTGGGTTTCAGGTATTGAGCTAAAGCTATCAGGATTGATAGCAAGTTTTTTACTTACCGAGCAATTTTAGGAAACAACAATGCTATTTATTTATTTATTTATTTATTTATTTATTTATTTATTTATTTATTTATTTATTTATTTATAGATTCATGAGTGTTTTTGCATGTGCGCAAAGTGGGTTTCCTGTGCCTGGAAAAGTCAAAAGAGGGCATTTGGTGCTCTGGAACTGAAGTTATTGATTGATGTGGGCTACCATCTGAGTCCAGGGAACCAAACCTGGATCCTTTGCAAAAGCAACAAATATTCTTCACTGCTGAGCCATCCATCTATCAAACCCCACCCTCAAAAGCTTTTAAAAATACTTTGTGTAAAAGTGTAGTTCTCAGACTTCTTCTTGGCGTCGGAAATTGTTGCATTCTTAAAAGTGAATGAGTTCCTCAAAGAGATTTTGATTACATAAGTTATGCACAGTGGTATGTTGCAAATGTTAAACAATAGTAGCTTGAGAGGGGAGAACATTTCTGTTTGCTGATTTCTGTGCTAAAAACTACATTATTATTACTGACTTCATTCTCTCAGGTCCAGGACAGCAAAGTGAAAGTGCCAAAAACATTCAACTAGTGGTGAACTCACCACTCAGCAGCTGGTAGTAACCACATAACTGCTAATACCTTAGCATCAAAAAGTAACAAAATCTAAAAGATTTATTTACTTACTCATGTATTCATTATAAACAACCAGGGTCAATACGATATCAGGAGCTTAGCACAAAGTGAAATATTAAAGTCATTTAAAAAAGACAAAATATTGATAAAACTATAAAAAATTAAATAGCTTAGGCTTTCACTTTAAAGTTCAGTCATTTTTTTTCCTTAAACAATATCATTTGATGACATTGTAAGTTACAGGAAAATTATGAAGTTAAGTTACAAGCATGTATTTTACCATTGATCTTTTTGCATGGTGCAATGTCAGTTTTAAAGTGTATTGTATTAGCATTTAAATGACTTTCTGGAATAAGTGGAGTTTAATAATGTGTGGTTCCATAGCTGCTCTGTGTGTGTGTGTGTGTGTGTGTGTGTGTGTGTGTGTGTGTGTGTGTGGTGTGAGGGGGGAAGAGAGAGAGAGAGAGAGAGAGAGAGAGAGAGAGAGAGAGAGAGAGAGAGAGAGAGAGAGAGAGAGAGAGAGAGTAAAATTCTGGCCAAAACAGTAAAAATAGTACATATCTAAGTCACTCACGTGTTCTATTCCAATTCTCATGGCATGAAAAATTGCCAAGAGCATCTGATTCTCCTGATTTTTGAGAAAGGATTAAATGGAAATAGAACACTTGGTGGAACTTCATCATTTTCCTGCTGTGTTGTTATATCATTGCCTTCCTTAACAGAGGGAAGTAATACAGTCAGTAAAGGAGCTAATGGGATTCTTTCAGAGTTCAAAGTTGACTATAGCAAACCAAGTCACATCCTAAGAGACATAATTGCTGTGTTGAATTTTAATATAAAGGTCTTTTGTTCATTTGAGTAGGTCTTTGGACAGATATGGTTTTATCACACCATGCATTGTACAATGGAAAACTCTGGCATAATAAATAATGTTTTGAAACATTTCCTTGTTTAATAAGATAAATAATATTTGCAAGCATAATCTCCAGTATCACGAGAAGCTGACAAGCTCATAGTGACTCAAACATGTTTTCAAAACCTGCTCTGATTTTAACTTAAATGCCCATTTTCTCAGGGACAAGGTATAGTTTTGTTTATGTTGTTTTTACAAGACAAGTAAGGGTTCACTTATTTTCTGGACAATGGCTTCCTGCTCATCTCAATAAGTATTACTTGGTGATTACTTTTCAAGAAGTTATGATATGTCAGAGGTTAGTGTAGCTTGGCAATTTCAATTAGTGCATACCCATGCTTTCTTCAGCTTACCATCATACTTGAGGAGAGTCTCCAAGTGGTACAATCACACTTTTTTTTTCTTTTTGGTCAAACGAGTATAAAAATGTCATACACTAAAGGATCCAATAGTCGTAGTATTTTCAGTTTTTACCATCAAACATGATTTAAAGTGAATCTTATATTTAATTTTAACCTACTTACTTATAGGACATAGTGGTTACCACAATCTTTCGTCTTGAGGTGTCTGCTGTCTTGTTTATTATACTTTCTGTGTCTCTAGCACAAATGATACTAGTATTAGAAAACCACTTTGGCATTAAAAACACTCTACAAGATTTTGAAAATTCAGGGGTTACATATTGGAAAATATGGACAGGAACATCCAGCAGTAGGAGTCTCAAAGATGCCACCTAATGAAGTGCCCCCCAGGTTTTGTTCTAGCTCCCTGGATGTCAGCTTTTTCTTCACGTGGGTGCTGTCACTCATGTTCTTCCCACTGCAGTGTGACTGACTTGAAGGATAGAAAGTCATCTAGAGGTCTGTGTTTTGAGATTTTAATGATTCTCATGTTTGTCTTCATTTCCTTAAAATCATTACTGGTTGTGCAGGGTTCCCACTAATAATAGCACACATATTTGACCACTGATCCTGGCCTGCACCCAACCTGTGTCACGTTCATTACTACACAGAATGATTTTTTAGTATTCATCTGTTTAGTTCATGATAGTAACAGCTGATATTTGAAAAAGAACCCTGGGGTTTTCTCGTTTTATGTCAGAATTTTCCTGAATTCTGGCATCAATATCAAAAGGAAAGAAAAAAAGTAGCATAACAACCAGTTTAATGAAAGCACTTGAACCATTTTTGTTCCTAAAATGAGAGAAGCTATCCTTGAAAATCCTGTTATGATAAGTACAAAAGTTTTCAGATCTGAAGGACACCCCACCGTGCATGGTAGAACAAGACAGTTGTCCTTCAGTAAGTTAACATTGCAAAATGCATGCAAACATCTATCTCCAGTCTAGCTTTATGAGAAAGAAAATAAGACAAAGCCATGCTATGCTGCTCAGCATAGCTTTGACACACACATTCTGCTATCTAACTTGGCTTTCCCCTAAGTTCTGTTTATATGCTCTTTAGAGAGGACACATCTGGAAAAAATTTATTCCCAGGTAGTTGTTCATGAGTAACACAGGCTTTTATTATTTATTTATTTATTTATTTATTTATTTATTTATTTATTTATTTATTTTAGTAAAAACACTCCATTCTGTATATTTTGCACAAATGCTAGGGTTTAAACACTTGCAAATGCATAGTGGACATGTAAGATGAGAAGTGTTAAGTATAGAGGCAGAGTGAAGAGTGTACCAATAGCCTCAGAAGTGCAATCCCTTGCAGGCAGGCTGCAGTTCGAATCACTGGGTCTCATGATGATTCAATTGTGTTTTTAAAAATGTTTCTCCAATCTCCCGGTACAATACTGACTTCTGTAGTCTTCTCCTAAAGTGGGAAGTGTGCTTCCTGCTTGCAAGTTACTCCTGCCACAGTTTACAAGGGCACAACATTATTGCAGTCCATAGCAAGAAACATTTAAGATTTCATTGATTCTGAAATGTATGCAGTGATAAGATAGCTCAGTTTTGTGATCCTAAAAAATGTATCTATTAAACTATATTGCGATATCATTTTCAGTATTTTTATTTGTCCTTAAACAATTTTCTATTTGACTATCTTTTACCAGAGAAGTACATGCATACACGCTTATGTTGTCCCAAAGAATGTCTGTAGCATGAATCTTAAATGGTCTTATTAATAAAAACAAACCTGGAGCCAGTTATTGGGGTCAATGCTGGAAGATCAGAGAATGAGAGCAAGCCAGAGCCTCCTCACCTTGCCAATTCCTCAGCTGATCCTGTTTCCTCAGACTGGAAGCCTCTGAGTCCTCATCCAAATGGATCTCAGCTGAACTGCTGCTCAAAAGCCTAAAAGCTTAACAAATCTAGTTCCTGGTTTTCACACCTTATATACTTTTCTGCTTTCTACCATCACTTCTTGGGGTTAAAGGCATGAGTCACCATGCCTGGGTGTTTCCAGTGTGGCTTTTTTTTTGGGGGGGGAGGGCGTTTCAAGACAGGGTTTCTCTGTGTAGTTTTGCACCTTTCCTGGAACTCGCTTTGGAGACCAGGCTGGCCTCGAACTCACAAAGATCCACCTGCCTCTGCCTCCCAAGTGCTGGGATTAAAGGCGTGTGCCATCACTGCCTGGCCCAGTGTGGCTTTAAACTCACAGAGATTCAGATGGATCTCTGCCTCCCAAGTGTTAGAATTAAAGACGTGTGTGCCACCATTTCTGGCCTCTGTATCTAGTGGCTGTTCTGTTCTCTGAACCCAGATAAGTTTATTAGGGTACACAATATTTTGGGGAAAACAATACCATCACAAATGTCTTCTGTTTGTGCTACTGCAGCACCAAGGGTCTGAAATTTATTTTAATGAAACATTTGTCCTTGTCCTTGGGGTATTTTGGAAATCCCTAATAGCAATCTACAAACTGTTACAATATACTACTAAAATCTTACTACGAAGGACCAACACGATGATTCAAATAAACATATATTGCTAAGCTTGAAAGCTTGAGTTCCTTTTTGTAAAATTATTATTATTTTATTTTACAATATAATTTATTTCTACATATTAACCACGGATTCCCTTGTTCTCCCCTCTCCCGACCCCTCCCCTTCCCCCCAGCCCACCCCCCATTCCCTTCTCCTCCAGGGCAAAGACTCCCCCGAGGATTGAGATCAACCTGGTAGAATTAGTCCAGGCAGGTATAGTCCCCTCCTCCTAGGCCGAGCCAAGTGTCCTTGCATAAGCCCCAGGTTTCAAACAGCCAACTCATGCACTGAGCACAGGACCGGGTCCCACTGCCTGGATGCCTCCCAAACAGATCAAGCCAATCAACTGTCTCACCTATTTAGAGGGCCTGATCCAGCTGGGGACCCCTCAACCATTGGTTCATAGTTCGTGTGTTTCCATTCGTTTGGAGTTCCATCCCTGGGACCCACCTTGTGGAAGGAGAGAACTTACTGCTTCTAGTTGTCTGCTAACCTCTACACTCATAGGTGGCACTAACATGATCACAGATATACAGAAATGAATATGACATTACATGAAGGTTGAGCTTCTTAAATTTGAAATTAGAAAGTAAAGTATCAACTTTGTGTGTAATGCTTTTGTGAGTTTGGAAATGAACTTTGAGCTAGCCTTAGCCATGGGTTCACAGGTAGCTTATGCGAAAGAGGAAGAATGTCCTTACTCATGCCTTTCTATCCAGTGCTAATTGCACTTGTGATTTCAGAATTCTAGGACAAGTGGGCTTGTTGAAGGTTATACCTATAGTGTTCATTTTCAGGGGTTCAAGCCTAAAGAGTCACCACAAGTTTGAGGCCAGCCTGGTACAGGTAGCAAGTTCTAGGACAACATAGCAATATCCTGCCATAAACGACAAATACTCTTGTTATGAACATTTTCTTGACATGAAGTGTCTACACAAAGTCTGGGAAAGCATCTCCACAAACATATCTCTTTAGAGCTCCACACATTACTAATCCAGTCTCACAACTTTCAACATACATTGTTACTATTCCAGTATTTCGAAACATGTTATATCTCAGAGCATAGATTTCCTTAGGCCTTCAGTGAGCATGGTCAATGTCATGCTACAATCTGTTCTCAAGAGAAAATTCAGAGAGAACAAAGACTTGCAGAGATAATTTGGACTTTATTTTACAGTTCTTAGCATATGCCTGATGCTCATAGTAGTGCCAAAAGAGGCTGATTTCTCCTTCTGAACAGCCAAATTGTGAAAAATTGGCATGGCTTTCTCTTAAAATTAAGCCACATTTCTAAATAAGAGGCTGAGGTACAAAGCATGAGGAAATGTGAGGCTGGGAATCCAAAGATTTGGGATAGAGTCACCACGTAAAACGATTTTCATGTTTCATTACTGAGCAGTGTAATATTAAACCATACCCACTGACATGCTGTTTGTATGCACATGTGTAACACATACCAACACATAATATATATAATTTGGGTCATTTTAGCATTGTGTTGAAAAGAATTTAACAAATGTTTGATATTTTACAGTATTTATACCTTTTCCTATTTGTAAATTGTTCAATAACCAATGAAAAATACTCTAATTTGAGGCTGGAGAAATGGTTCAATAAGCAAAGTGCTTGCTGCACAAATATGAGAATTGAAGTTTGGGTCTCTTTTACTGATGTAAAAGCTATGCACACATCCATAACACCATCATCAGGATGAAAAAAGATGGATAGATTCCGAGGACTCTCTTTTCAAACAGCCTAGCTGAAATGCTGAGCTTTGTGTTCAGTGATGGACTCTGTCATAACAAATAGAAGATGAGGAGTGGCAGAGGAGAGCATTCGATGTTGACCTCTGGCCCTCTTAGGCTTATGCATAAGCAAGGACACCTGTACACTTGTACATCCTAAGGAAGTTGCTTTTATATTTTATAGGACTACAAACTGAAAGAAAGTAAGTTATGGATAGTAATGTTAATAATCTCAAGAGAATAGATGTCAATGTTGTAAGTTTCAGCAAATTGGCTAGATGGCGGTATTGTCTGAACATGTCAGTAGCATTTATTTTTGACAACCAAAATTATGGTCTTATTTCTAAATTGAAATACAGTCTTCAAATAATTCATGAAGTTGTGCTAATTCTTCATTTAGCTTAAAACATGTACTTTATAAATCATGCCCCATAGACTTGCATGTTTATGGTAAAAAAAAATAGCAAAAATTTTATTTTATTGTTTTTCCAAAACTTAATGCTTTCAGAGAAAAAAAAATATTTGAAAAGCTTTTATTACTTTTCCAAAAGCTTTTGCAGTTCTCAGGACATGGTGGTCCACAAATCTATACCATTTACATTCTGGATTTACTTTCCCCAAAGAGATTGGACTGAGAACAGTCTTGTGATGTCAGGAAGCAGAGTGGATTCATGTCTTATAGCAAAATAAACTCTTTGAAATAATAGGAGTTTCATTTAAACAAAAAAAATGACAAATTTTCCATATCTCTTTGCTTCAGTTTCTTTTTCGAACACATAAAACCATGAACCAATTTGAATGTTTAGCTTCCCCACCCTGGTTTGATTTCTTCCAAGCCAAGTGATGCCCAAGGGAACGTATCACCTGGTATAATGGGAATCTTGGCAGACCTTATTGCAGTACAACAATGTTTTTCTCAATTATATACTTTTTCCTTGTGTTTTTTGGATATATTTCAGATTGTCTTGACCATTAAGTTACAGTAAATGAATATCCTTCAGAACATTACTTTAAAATTATCCCTGTACAGCTATTAAATGGCTTCATGATAGCTCCTATTATCAAGATAGACAAAATTACTGGTTATTTAATATTAAATATGTTATGTAGCAATGAAGTTGAGAGAAATTACTTGATAGAAATATACTAGTTAAAACAAACAATCAAAATTTCCATTCTGTATGTCTTCAGTTAATAGTGGAACAAGATTGGCATAGTTTTGAAAGATAGGATAAATGTACAACTTCAGGAAATGACCAATACTTACTAGATGTTTGGGGAAAGAGTGAATAATGCTAAAGTTAATGGAATTGTGGTTTTCTTTTCTTTTTCTTTTTTTTTGCTAATGCAGGTTTTAACATTGATAATTTGATAGTTTTATATGGTGTCTGTCTAATCTTACCACTCTAACCTTCTTATTCTCTCTCTCTCTTCTCTCTCTCTCTCTCATACACACACACACACACATTTTTTTTGAGAAAGTTTCTCATGTACACAGGCTATCCTCAAATTTACTATACAACTAAAGGAGGCTTTGAACTTCTCATCAACCAGTGCTGGCATTCTACACATGTACCATCATTCCAGGTTATTTTGTATATCATTTATTTTCTTTTTATAATCACTATCTTTATTACACATCCACAGTATACCAGTCAGTGAAAAGTTTGGATGAAATGGGAATACTAAACAATGTATTTAAAATTATGTATAAGAAACAACAAGAGAAATTACATGCAGAATATGTAAGAATTGAGAAATAAAAATTGAAATTGAAAGTAAGTAAAAATAAAAATTGAAAGTCTGGGTATAAAGAATGCTTTGTTTGAGAAATGAAAGCTACACTGAATTTTAGAATTTGAGGGACATTTAAGACAAGACAAATTGAAGTTGCTTAACTTAGGGTGATATTGAATAGGATGTAGGACTCTAAGATTAAATGAATAGGTAGTTAACATGAAGGAAGGGAATGGTCTAAAGTATTCCCATATGAGCTTTCAGCTGACAGTCAATTTATTTTGGCCACAATTGGTAACTAACCCTCAAATTCTCTGTGTCCTCCAACTCCTCTTGGATATAAACATGACAGAAAAAATTGTATATTAAAATTGCTTGTAAGTTTTTGTGCCCTGGGTAAGGGAGGAGATGGAAATTTTATATAGTTTGAAATGAATGTTATATTTGTTCAAAAAATATAGTTGAATACTAGAAAGCAATAACATACACATTAAACATTCTACAAATTATTCAAAATTGTAGAATTATTAGAGTTGAAAATGTGAGTTTTGATAAAGAATATTGAAAGTGGGGATAGACCAATATGTCTGAGAAATAGGCAGCTGAACAGCTGTGTGTCACAGAAATAGAGCCACTTGTCTTCCAGGAGGAGGTTGAGCCATTAGACAAGTGAGCAAAGTCACGTTAGGACCCCACTGGCTTCTCTTTAACTCTAAATTGGAGGAATTTGTAATTTCAAACCCTGATATGAGCATGAACTTTAACGAAAGATGCTAAATGCATGCCTTTTGTAGATTTTCAGAACATCTCAATGCTGGGAGTACTGCATACCTCGGCTAGCATGGAGCAGAGCACAGAAAAGAAGCAAATGAGGAATGAATCACAGTAAAGATTGTAGGTCTTTTGCCAACATGTGAGTCTGGAGACACACAACAGTTTTGTGCAAATAATAAAAATAATATGACTATAAATACTGGAGATCAACACAAAAGATTTTAAGAAATACATTTCAAGCTTAGTACATCACTAAGGCAAATTCATAGGCTCACATTTCAGTAGTTTGGTTTAACAAAAAAGAGTACCAACAAAATTCTCAACTTTCAGTGTCTATTAGTGTCTATTGTGGAAATGTAGTATCATATTTGTCATTAAAAGGATGCCTTTTCTGCTGATTATCTTCCTAATTACATTTTGTTTAAGATCAAGGACCCCCGACAAGATATCAGGAAATGAAAACTAGCCAATAATTAAAACAAACAAAAATGAAAGACAACCTGCAATTTATCTTCTTGCATATAACTGTAATTTGATTTCATTTTAAATGGAATATTTTTTTCTTATGGATCCCAAACTAGCTTTCTTTGTACCCTAATATAAATGTATGTATGTATATATAAAACACAAATATATAATATATGTGTATGTATATATATATATGTATATTACATATACAATATTTATGTGAGTAATTCTATGGATTGCAAGAAATACTTCTACAAAAAACAAGTATATGAGCTGGAGAGATGGCTGTGTAGTTCAGAGCTCTTGTTGCTTTCCTTGGACACAAGTTACTTTCCCAGCACCTATGAAGAGAAACTCACAACTCACTCTAACTCAGACTACTCTCTTTTTGTGATTTCCTGGCACTTTCACAGCCATGATACACACACACACACACACACACACACACACACACATACACACACAAACACAAACACAAACACATACACACACAAACATGCATGCAGAAATTTAAAAATAAAAAATAAATCTGTTAAAAAATATATATGTTAATATATCAGTCTATATCTCTTCATTCTAAAATTCATCAAGATACAATAGAAATATTCAATTTCTCAACAGAAATAAATATGATTCATTATCATATTAAGTACATCTCCTTTTGGCAGTGCTTTGAACTGTTGTGTTGAAATAGAAAAAGCAAAGTAAAACAGGGATTTTTTAAATCTCTATTGTAGGTACACTGGGCTGGGCCAAGCCTCTAATGGGATGATTGTTTCTTCTCTTTACTATGATATCAACAACAATCTAAGCATCTCAAAATGGGAGAGATCAAATAATTCAATAGCTTCTTATCTTTTACAGTAGTTTTTTTTCCCTTTTCATTTAGTTTCCTCAATAAAAATGCATGTCTTACTGTAATCATTCCTAAGGTTTTATTCCAAAACTTGAATTTTTGACTGTTTAGAAAGAGTATTAAAGTCACTTTAATATACTCTCTACAATACCATTGAAAGAGATGTCAAGCGGTCGAGGGAAAGAGAGTGGGAGATCCTAGCTGGATCAAGAAAAGAGAGGGAGAACAAGGAATAGGAGACCATGGTAAATGAAGACCACATAAGAAGGGGAGGAAGCAGAGAGCTAGGGAGGCCCACGGAGATTCACAAAGATACCCCCGCAAAAGACTGCTGGCAATGGTCGAGAGACGGCAGGAACTGACCTACTCTGGTGATGGGATGGCCAGACACCCTGATAGTTGTGCCATAAACCCCATCCAAGGACTGAGGAATCTGGATGCAGACATTCAAAGCTGGGCCCCTGGTGGAGCACTGGGAGTCTAATTAGTGAGAAAGAAGAGGGTTTATATGAGCGAGAATTGTTGAAGCCAAGGTTGGATAAAGCACAGGGACAAATAACCAAATGAATGGAAGCACAGGATCTATGAACCAAAGGCCGAGGGGCCTCCAACTGGATCAGGCCCTCTGAATGGGTGAGACAGTCATTTGGCTTGATCTGTTTGGGAGGCAACTGTGCGTTGGTGCCGGGTCCTGGGCTTGTTACATGAGTTGGCTGTTTGAATCCTGGGACTTATGCAGGGACGCTTGGCTCGGTCTGGGAGGGGGGGACTGGACCTGCCTGGACTGAGTCTACCAGGTCGATCCCGGCCCTCGGGGGAGACCTTGATCTGGAGGAGGTGGGAATGGGGGGGTGGGCTGGGGGGAGGGGGAGGGGGGCGAGAGGGGGAGAACAGGGGAATCTGTGGCTATTATGTTGAACTGAATGGTGTTGTAAAATAAAAAAATAAAAATAAAAATAAAAAAGAAAGAGATGTCAAGGACACTGGGAAAAGAGGGCCCGCAGACTCAACCAAGCAGGATTCATATGGGCTCACAGAGACTGGAGTGGTAACCAATGAGCCTTAATGGGTCTGCATCAGGACCTCTGCAAAACTTCTTTGGTTCTCTAGCTTGGGGTTTTTGTTGGACTCCGAACAATGAGAGTGGGGGGTGTCTGACTCTTCTGCCTGCTTGTGGGACCTTCTACTGGTTTGCCTCATCCAGCCTTGAAATGAGAGTATGTGCCCATTCTTATTGCATCTTGTTTGGTTGATATAACTCAGAGGCCTGCTCATCTCTGAAAAGAAATGGAGGAGCAGTAGATCTGGAGGAGGGAATAGGGAAGGGAAGCTGCAGTTGGGATGTATTGTAAGAGAGGAATAAATAAATAAAATTTAAAAATGAATTGTTAAATAAAATAAACATCTAATTTCAGTTAATAGTAAAAAATAAACTTGGTCACAGGAGTTGATTCTTACTGAGTTCTACAGCTCTTTATCTCCATTCTTTTGATGAACTGAAATTGTGGAGGTTAGAATAGACAAAGCATCATTTTAACTTTGAGTGTGTTTTATAAAGTCACATGGCCACTACGTCATAGAATATTGGTGGCGCACACCTTTAATCCCAGCACTCGGGAGGCAGAGCCAGGCGGATCTCTGTGAGTTCGAGGCCAGCCTGGGCTACCAAGTGAGCTCCAGGAAAGGCGCAAAGCTATGCAGAGAAACCCTGTCTCGAAAAACCAAAAAAAGAAAAAAAAAAAGAAAAAAGAAAATAACCTACCACACTAATTGAACATAGACATGATTAGAATGGAAGATGCTTCCAAAAATCACAAAATGCTTCCTGCATGCATAAAAAGACTAAATGGACTTCTTTACAGTAAAAATGATTATGACAGAGAATAAATAATAAGCTAAAAGGAGGAATAAAGAGAAGATTCATTATAATAGAATACTATGACATTTTTCTTGTGTCCTTGTTTTTCTTAAGAGATTTTAAGAAACTAAGTCAGTGTAATTCTTAGTCACTTTAGCTCAGCCTTGAATTGTGCTTGGTTGAAAAAAAAATGAAGTAGGAAAATAGCAGAAAGCATAGCTAATAAAATTTCTATGGTCACAAAATGTTAACTCATTTGATTTTCCTGACTGACACAAAGCAATTGCACACACATTGCTAGATGTAGCCTGTGGCCGCTATTTGACATGTCACTTGCTGAAGCCCTTTGAGGGTTTTACATGTGTGCACAATACAATGCTGCTTCTCTAAGGTAGAGGATTTCACTCTGTGATCAACAACCTGAGGATTTTGCATTGAACTTGAAAAATGTTGCTTGTCAAAATGACTCCTGTACTATGCAAATGCATATGATTCAAATTTTATTCTCTCTGAATACTTCTCCTTAGATGTATGGTGTCCCCATGTTTCCATCATAGTTCTTATTGAGGAAGCAACATGTCTTTAATTTAAATGAAAAATAAATCATTGAATTGGAAAGGAAAAACAGAGCCTTAGAATCAATCACTCCCTCCCTCCTGAATACAGCACAAAGTTACAAGGAATAACAACACATACAAGCGATGTTATAAATGCCAGTTCTTCAGGCTCTCTGCACCCCTGCTCTCCTTACTTTATCCATAGGCTTGCACAATTTGATCGTCTACCATGCATTCATTTATTGAAATACTTTCTACCAGCTGAACTTTGTGCTAAATTCAACCAACAAATCAAAAACATGGAAAACTCTGTCTTCTTGTACATGAAGAAATTATAAATGAGTGTATACAGAGAGCTAGTGAAAATACAAAGCCAAAAATAATAAGTGCTGTATGTAAATGGTCATATTGCTTAAGCTGCACATGCCTGTGGGTATGGAAGAATAACATGATTAACACTACATAATCTTTCATCCTTCTGCACAGAGATGTTGGTATATTTTCACAAGTAAATGAACATTTCCATATCATGCACACAAATGTTAAATACAGTGAACTATGACTTGAGCTATTTGACTTCTCGACCCTAATAGCAAAAGTGTGAATTTAAGCATGTGTATGTAATACATTCATTTTATAAATATTATAGTTTTAACCTCAGTGTGAGACAAGAATGAATATATTCATTGTCCTTGTTGAATTCTCTGTCTTTCCTGACACATCCAACTAAGAGTGTGATATTGCATTATCTGGAATCAAAGAGGATAAATATTCCCCGTAATGGGAAGTCTGAAATCCTGTCTGGATATCAAAAGTCCTTGTATTTCTGTAGAAATAACATCTAACATTCCATATAATGTCAGAAGAGAATTAGGTAGGAACAAAGACAAAATACTTAGATCACATAGAAGATGTAATTTATCACTTGAGAACTTTGGCAATGTTTATGGACAATAGGAAGAACTTTAAAATGTGAGATTCCAGACAGTTGTTTGTCAAAAAAGCAATACTGGTATACACTTAAAATGATTAAAACTCCATTCTGTAGGAAGGAGCTGCCACCTTGATAAGGTTTATGAGTCTCTTTATGCATGGAGTACTTTTTGGAGGTTATCAATAAGTCAAATAAAATATCAATAAAGGACACTAGTTCAATTTTTTTCAGTTGAATACTAGGTCAATATTTGTAAGCATAGTTTATCATTTTGTAATTATAGATCATGAATCCATGAATGTCTTGGGTAAGATGATTGAAAAAAAACATACTTTTTGCATCTATTATACCAACAACTCCCTATATCTCTTTTTTGCTTTATTTTTCTCGTTACTTTCATTGTTTTATTGAAAATTTGTATGTTTTGATAATGACTTTTCCATCGCATGTCCTCCCAGATCTTCACCACCTTCCTAACCCTCCAACTTCATGACTCTTTTTCTTTTTCTGTAGACAAAAATGCAGGCAAATAAAAACTCACAGAAACCCAAATAAAAACAAATAAAGTAAAAAAAGCACTAGAAATACAGCCATACATTTATAAAAACACAAAATTGAAAACTATAACATATAAGTAAAACACTAGTGAAATAAAATAAAAAAACAACTTCTCAAACTTGTGGATTTCTGGGTACTTCCTAGCACCCAGTTTCTCCCTTTCCCCATGGTGTTTAACTCCATCACGATATTTCTTTCACTCTTCTTCCATTATGTCCCTGTTCCAGCTCTACCATCAGTTCCCTTATGTTCTCATTCCCCATACACTACCCTCCATTGCCCATACAGGCTAGAGAGTTATATAGCTTGATCTGCTTACGGGACTCCCTGGCATTTGGATCAGGATCTATCACAAGGGTATGAGCGGAGATTTTGGAGCCCACTAGCTATAGTGGGACACTTTACACAGCCCTGATCCAGAGGGAGGGGCTTGGACCTGCCTCAACTGAGTGAATCAGGCTCTGCTGACTCCCCACTGGAGACCTTGCCTTGGAGGAGATGGGAATGGGAGTTGTTGGGATGGAAGGGAAGGCTGGGAGGTGGGAGGAGGGAGGTGGGAGATCTGTGGTTGGTATGTAAAATGAATAGAAAATGTCTCAATAAAAGAAGAAAAAAATAAAAAAAAACCCTTCTCAAACAAAGCAATATAAGATTAGCTGGGCAGAGGTGGCATATGCCCTTAATCCCAGCACCCAGGAGGTAGAAGCAGGTGGATCTCTGCTAGTTCATGGCCAGCCTGGTCTACAGAATGAGTTCTGGGAAAGCCAGGGCTACACAGAGAAACCCTGTCTAGAAAAGCAAACAAACAAAATAAAACAATAATAAAAAATAGCAATATGAAACAAAAAAACCTATAAGAACAGTATTGAGGTCATTTTGTGTTAGCCATCTAATGCAGGTCATTGGGCCTAATTTTAAGTATGGCTTATAAACCCTGTGAGACTCCATTTGAGAAAACTAATCTTTCCTTTGCAAGTGGTTGTCAACTGGAGATATCTTTTTGGCTATGGATAGGAGATCAAGTCCACTTTTTCTGCTTAGTGTTGGGACCCATCTGTCTTGGGCCCATGCAGTTCCTTCACATGTTACCACCGTTTCTGTGAGTTCATATGCATATCAGTCCTGTTGTGTCTGCAAGATATTGTGTGCTTGCTGTCTGTCATCCATCTCCTCTTATTATGACAGTCTTTCTGCCTCTGCCTTTCCTCATAGTTTCCTGAACTTTGAAGCGAGGGTTTTGATGAAGATATCTCGATTTAGGACAGAGTATTCCAAAGTCTCTCATGATCTGCACATTATCCACTTCTCAGATCTCCTTTTAAAGAATCAAGTCACTTAGTGTTGCTTGTTTCAGTAATAAATAGACCATGGTGTTGTTGAATGAGAAAGTGATAAAAGAAGAATGGATAGGTATTATCAGAACACAGGAGTTACCCTGTAATAGGCCAATATTCGTCTAAGTCAAGAAAGCAGAAATAAATACATCAACAAATGAGTAGGAAAATTATAGATTATATTAGAAAATTTCCATTTGTTCAAACTGCAGAATTAGAAGAAGGAAATCATGGAACAAAATGACAACCTGGAAAATCAGAGTCTGATGTTCATGGCTCTGCATGGATTCTAGAGATTTAAATTTAAATTTAAATTACTCTTATACTTGCCCTAAAACAGAGTATACTATATACTATAATCTTTTGAATAATCTTTGAACCAAACAAACTAGACATTTTGGTCATTGTTTATCTATTCTAGCATATTTATTTAGTGGCAAATGTTCAAGGAAACTGATAACAAAAGATGGGATTTTTGGAAGCAGAGGCTAAAGAATATGGAAATCTCTGGATCTCCAGGTACTATGATAATGTTTAAATGGTCTGGGAAGTTTATACATGAGTGGCAGTAATTGCTAGCTGCTACTTGATAACTGAATCTCGATTGCATAGAGGGCCCTAAAGGAAAGGAAGTCTAGAGAGACATATTTTGATATTTATTTTCTCAGCTATTTTTCTACTGTTCTTCATACATTCTTTTAGAACTGAGATGTAAAATAATCTGTAAAATGTCCATCCTCTGGTGGCTGTTTTATAATAGGCATAAGGCAACTAGATGATAAGTGAAATATTGAATTGCTAAAATGGGTGCTAAGCGTTATGAAGGAGAATCAAAGAAGTGAAAGGCAATTCTGGGATGGTAGTGGCATAATTTGAGAAAAGAAAATGAGAAAAACTTCTCAATGACACTTGAAAAAGATCTGATGTGTCCATGTGTCATATTTGTGGATGTACATTCAGAGCATAAAGAAATGGGATGACACTGAATGTATCACTTCAACCCACTACACAGTCCACGAGAAAGGCACTTAGAACCAACATCATGTCACAAGAGTTAGATGTATTTCTCAGTGATACCAAAAACTATAACATGATTAAAACTGCACAGTTAAAAGTCACTTATTTCCAAACCTGTGCAAAGTAATGAACTCTAATTGCAAATGCTTATTATATGCCAATGAAAGGTGGCTGTAAAGGAGGTGAAGTTGAATTAGATTACTGAAATTAAGAAGTGACCTGTTATAATTTTGTGCAGAAATCCTACTTTTATCTTTGCTTTTTAATGACTTCAGGAACACCAAAGATTCTATGGAACTTATACTATCACATATTTCGCCAAGATTTAATTTTACATAAGAAGAAATAAAAACATCTAATAATTAGTATGCAAGCTTGCTCTTATTTTAAGAGAGAATAAAATTATATATACAACAAGAAGTTTTCAAAATTAAATTCTTTTTATTCAGATTTATTTTAGTTTGAATTATATGTACATGTGTTCATGTATAATTGTACCTGAAAGCAGGTGTCCTCAGAGATGAGAAGTGTTGAATTGCTTGGAGCTAGATTTGTAAGAATATGTGAACACCCTGATGTAGGTGCTGGAAACCAAATTCAGGCCCTCTGAAAGATCAGTGAACTCTTTTAACTATTAAGTCATCTCTCAAGCTCCTAAAATAATTTTTGTGATATATTTATTAGTAGTATATGCTTAATTTGTATACTTATTTTGTATGCTTTTATATGGAGAGTTGTGTCAACATTTATTTGATGGGAATGACTCACAAGAAAAACTAGTTTATGAAGTCCTGGTACAGATGGCAATAGGAGAGGTACAAGAAATTCAATCAAGCTAATATTTTATGCTTTTACTTCAGCCCAGTTGGTATTCTACAAAATAGCTACCAACTATTCTTACTTAAGGGGATCTTCAAGCTTTAATTATGACTGATATTCCCAGTAAGAACTAGGAGTCAATCAAAAATACCTGGGGAAATGATCAGCAAGTGTGCATTAGGTTTACTGTGACATGGGATTGCTAAATATTTCAAATATATAACAAAATGATAACTTAAATTAGTGAAATCAAGGGTATATTGTTTTAGACAACAGAGAATCCATTTAATTAAAACTCAGGTATGATAGAGAAAGAAGAATATTCTGGTGTTGGATTTCAGAGTTTGTAAGATTTAATTTTTAATCTAAAGAAAAAGAAATATCTTATGAAATTATTTTCATCATAAACATAGTAAGCTAATGAACTTTGAATGAACATACAGCTGTAGATTTCCCAAGAAACAGTTTAGTTACGGTGCATGAATTTGTGCGGTGGATCTTCGGTGCATTGAAAGCAACACCAAATTAGAAGACGTGGCATCTGAGATCTAGCTTTGATGACTTCAGAACCTCATTTGTATGATTGTTGGAAACAGTAACATGACTGTGTGGTTTTCCTCACTTATCAAACAGCTACTTGTTCAGGGTACAGATGCAAAGTGCTACTTCAGGCACATTATGACATACTACATCACTGAATCTCTCTAACATCCATTACATAAGACTGCTTCTTCATGAAAAGGGTGAATTTCTGTCTGTTATTTTTTAGGACTTTTCTAGTTTTAAAATTCCAGTTCATTCAAATTAATATTTATTTCTCTACGGAATAAGAAAATAAATACTTTTCATTACAGATGTTGGTAGCTGACCAGCAAAGGAATCTGAGGCCCTTTCGACACCTGCCTTATCCCATTAATGAGACATGAATACTAAACTGAATTGTTGATATGAAGTTTAGATTTCTCTCTCCCAAGTTACAGAGTTTCATATTAGTACATGAAATACAACTTATATCTGTAATAATAGAATCACTGGGGAAATATAAGTTAATTAGAATATTACTGCAAAATCTTGGACAATATCCCATTAAATGTCATAGCTTCAACAAACACGGAATGTTTAAAAATGTGAGTTCCTAGAAATACATTCATAACTTATTGTTATGGGACAAACTATAACTCTTGACACCACTGTAACCTCAAATAATTGTTACTGTGGGTATTGAGGGAATCCACATATTTACTTTGGTAACAAAAAAAAAAAAAAAAAAAAAAAAAACATGGCTTCTATGTTCCTTTTACTATTTGCAAGAAAACTCCTGTTCTAATAACTCACTTACACAAAAGATGCTGTGAATAGATCAAGATTCTGGGTTTGTGCTTTCAAGGTAAGTAATTTCTACCTATTTGAAATGCAAAGTAGGAATTGCTATCTTGTGCTTATTAGTAAAATTTTCACTCACCACTACAAAGGATTAAGAACAAAAGAAATATTTCAGTAGATAAAGGTAGAATAATTTGTTTAAGTATACAGGGGGGAAAGGAGGCCATGTCTTAAATGTAAGTTTGAATACAAGCATGTTTCTGGTTAAAGGTAATTATTGCTTAAGTTGACATGCCAGCAAGTAGTTATTTGAAAACGGTTGTGAAAATATAGTATCATTTTACCATTGCTAACTTATAACTGCCTGCATGAATAGCCACTGCTCTTTATCACAGAGTTTGTTCATGTCTCTGTTCTGGTGAGGAAAGGCGAAACTGGACACCCAATTCTGGGAATATAGAAGCTCAACTATCCTTTGGATTAATATAAATCTCACAAGACCAGACTACTTTAAATGATTGATATTGATTCAAGAAATAGACTTTCAATGAGCTGGTATAGCACACACAACATTTATCTCTGTTGAAAACTGAGTGAAATCCTGGTGAGGGAAGCTTGCCAAAGGCTTCCTTTATGACAAGTGGGTCCAAGAGATCAATGATAAATTTTAATATTTGCTTCAATAATTAACAACAGGAGTTTATGGCCAAAGACTAGATAACATTTTACAGAAGCAGGTTGCCCAGAACAGATGTGGGAAAAGGCACAGGAAAACATTCAGTTTGGAGACCATCTGCTTGTGAAAAGTCTGAAGCCTGAGGGCGATGCAGCAAAACCTTTAGAAAAGCTGTGTCATGAATCCAATGTTTTTACCTGATTCAAGGCACACAGCTTGGGGTCAGGTACTTCTACTAGGCATTTCTATGAAATAAGAAACAAATTTTGAGAAACATTTTAAGATTTAAGGAAGGCTTCAACCAATTTGTAATGATAGCCAGGGTTATGAAAATGGAAGATTAGGGGCTGGAGAGATGGCTCAGCGGTTAAGAGCACTGGCTGTTCTTCCAGAGGTCCTGAGTTCAATTCCCAGCAACTGCATGGTGGCTCACAACCATCCTTAATGAGATCCGGTGCCCTCTTCTGGCCTGCAAGCATGCATGTAGGCAAAACACTGTATACATAAAAATAGATAAATAAATCAGAGAGAAAATGGAAGATTAATCAGAACAAATTTTTAAACAGAAAGCTTATGTACTTCTGGACTTGAATATATTGAACCAGAAGAGTATTATGGGATGTTATCCCCAAGCATTCCATGGCTGTAGCCATTTGAAATCAGAGTAGCATTGATTGCCATCAGAGGAACCTCGCAAGACCAGGCACTGTCAGCATTCCCATTGGAAGGCAAGGGAAACTTACAGGGCTCATGAGGCCCATATAGTTCAGAGGGCTCATTATGCATCTTGATCCTCTCTCCTCTCCTCACCAAGGACAAAACACACTGTTCTTAAGTAGTGTAGTTGGTAATAAGTTGCCCATGCTTCTGTTTGTAACTCTTCAGCTATGCTTCGGTACATAACACCATGCCAATGATCCTATAAATAGTCCTCACACATGCTCTGTAAGGACACACTTATACATGATCTGTAAGCAATCACTCAAACATATTGCCATTTTGTAACCTCATAAACTTAGTTGGACTTATGTGGAATTGTTCCTTCAGTCTTTCATTGTCCTTTCTATCTCAGGTAGATAGACATTTGCTTGTATCTCCTCTGAGAACAGACAGTAAATGAATCATTATTAAGCATGTGGCACTCTTCTAATTTATTTACTGCTGATGTAATAAAACACCAACTGAAAACAACTTGTAGAGGAAAAGTTTATTTCAGATTGCTGATTATAGTCTTTATCATGGTTGGGAATTCAAGGCAGATACCTGGAGGCAAGATCTAAAGTAGAAAGGATGAACACTACTCACTGGCTTACTCCCTCTGGCTTGCTCAGCTATGTTTATTATATATCCCAGAACCAGTAACCTATGGAGAGTACCACTCACAGTGGACTGAGATCTGTCCCTCCTTTATCGATTATCAATGAAAACCATGCCTCACACACACACATGGCCCCAGACCAATATGATCTAGGAAGCTCCTTATTTAGGTTCTTCTTCTCACATGAATCTACATTGTATCAGGCTTACAGGTCAATTTATGATACTTAATTCAACTTTGTCATACTAACACATAAATTGTTTAAAATTTTATTTTATAATTTAATTTTACATATCAGCCACGGATTCCCTTGTTCTCCACCCCCTACCTCCCCCCCAGCCCACCCCCCATTCCCATCTCCTCCATGGCAAAGACTCCCCTGAGGATTGAGTCTTGGTAGATTCAGTCCAGGCAGGTCCAGTCCCCTCCACCCAGGCTGAGCCAAGTGTCCCTGGATAAGCCCCAGGTTCCAAACAGCCAGCACATGCACTGAGGACAGGTCCTAGTCCCACTGCCTGGATGCCTCCCAAACAGACCAAACTAATCAACTGTCTCAATTACCCAGGGGGCCTGATCCAGTTGGGGACTCCTCAGCTAAAGAAGCAAAGTGCTAGAGAGGTCCCCAGAAATCCACAAAGATACCTCCACAATAGACTACTGGCAATGGTCGAGAGACAACCCGAACTGACCTACTCTGGTGATAGGATGGCCAAACACCCTAATTGTCATGCTAGAAACCTCATCCAATGACTGAGGGAACTGGTTGCAGAGATCCACGGCCAGGCCCCAGGTGGAGCTCCGGGAGTCCAATTGGCGAGAAAGAGGAGGGTTTGTATTAGCGAGAATTGTTGAGACCAAGGTTGGAAAAAGCACAGGGACAAATAGCCAAACTAACATAAATTTTAACCCATCCATACTCCTTCATTTCTTATCCCAAATATTGCATGTTTATATCATAATATGAAGTATAGTGCAAGTTTAAAAGTTACAGTCTTTGTAAACTCCAATACAGACGATTTCAATTTCTTTTTAAAAGCTCAAAATTTCTAAATTATGAACTCTTATAAAATCAAAAGTAAATACTTTTTTATAACCCTAAAGGGAACAACCAGGGCAAGAATGCAATCATATTTAGGCAAAATAGAAGTCCAGAAGTCTTGGTCTAACCTTTATAGCTTAATGTCTGATATGTGGGACTTGCTCATCCACTCTTATTTCCCCAACATCTTGGGCAGCTCCACTTCTCTGCTTTTCTCAACACACAGATCCTTTAGTAAACTCTTACAGCTCTGCTCCACAGCTTCTCTTATCCTTCTTGGTGTTCCACAGTGCTGACATATTCACTATCTTGTGGTTTCTACAGTAATTGAGATTACACCTACCAATGGCAGCTTCTGGGCTCTCCATGGGGATTCAGATCCTCTCTCATATTGCCAAGCTTCAGCTTTTCTCCTTAATTCCTCCAGTACCTCAACTTCCATGCCACCATACTAGTAGCATGTAGGAGAGTCTTATACATTACCTAGTTCAGATGATAGTGATATGTAGACTTTGCAAACCCTGGACTATAGCTTTTATGTCCCCACCTTGAGGAAATGTAGTTGGTTGGTTTTGCTCTTTTGCTCTTTGGGGGTCTGCCACCCATCTCCCAAATATCTCCCAAATAAATCACATACAGAGGCTTATTCTTAATTATAAATGCCCTGCCTGTAGCTTGGCTTGCTTCTTGCCAGATTTTCTTAACTTTAAATTATCCAATCTATCTTTTGCCTCTGGGCCTTTACCTTTACTTACTGCTCTATATCTTATAATCACTCTTGCTCCTTCACTTGCTGTGTAGCTAGGTGCCTGGTCCCTGGAGTCCTCCTCCTTCTCTCACTTCTGGATCTCTCCTCTCCCAGATTTCAACTTCTACTAATTCTTTCTTCCTGCCAGCCCTGTCTATCTTTTCTCCTGCATCACTATTGTTTATTCAGTTCTTTATCAAATCATCAGGTGTTTTAGGCAGGCACTGTAACACAGCTTCATAGAGTTAAGCAAATGCAACATAAACAAAAGTAAAACACCTTAAAATAGTATTCTACAACAAGGAAACGCTTTCCAGAGGACATTATTTAAATGATACTGTTGCTGTCCTCTTAATAATAACTTATCTTTAAATCACAGTGAACTAACATTGTCTCAGTAAACACAAAAGGTCTTAGTTTCCCAGAATCACAATTGAAAATATCAAATGAACAATTCCAATACAATTTGCTTCTCTCAGAAGCAACACAACTCAAGCCTCCACTGTGTATTTGTTTAAGATCCAATAGATCATCACATTAAGCCCTGAGAACTCAGTGGATTTTTCAAACTCGAAGTTCCAAATCCTTCCATAATTCTCCCTCAGCATGATAATACCTGTGACAATAATACCTCATTCTTCTGCTATAAATTCTAGTTTGTTTATGTTGTTGTGATAGCATAACTTGGGGAGGAAGGGGTTACTTTCAGCTTACAGGTTAACATTCATCATTAAAAGAAGTCAGGACAGGATCTTTAGTCAGGACCTTATAGGTAAGAATTGAAGTGAAAAATAAGATGGTTACTTACTGGTGTGCTCACTGTGGCTTTATCGTCTACCTTCTCTATATAGGCCAGCCCCACCTACCTATGGATGGTACCACTCACTTTAGGTTGGTCCCCATTAATTGGCAGTTAATAAAATGCTGCAAACACATGGCCATAGAGCAATATTATTGAGATAATTTCTTAATTTATTATTTTTCTTTAATTGATTCTGAGTTGTGTCAAGTTGACAACCGAAGCTAAGTATTCACTTTACACAAAAGTAAGACTTCTGAAATTTTGGACAAACATTTTTAAACCAAATGTTGACAATTGGCAGAATAGCAAGGAAGACAGGGACTATATGATTCTAGTCTGTGCAAACACCCAGGGGCACAATAGAATGGCTCGGGAGTTCATATTTGGCTTGTTTATAAAAATCAATACATGCAACTCTTCCTGCCAATAAGAAAAAAATGCATTAAAAATGCTTTTCCTATAGGAGATAAGGATTGTGTTTAGAAAAGAAAATAGATGGGTTATCATAAAAATAACCATGTGGCCAGTGTTACATTTCACTTTTAAATCAAATCACAAATCACACAGAATTGTTGTCAAGATTCTGAGTATGCTCTATCAGCCATACCTAAATTGTGACCCCAAGTGCAAGGAATATTTGTGGTAAGTGTTGATCCAAGGAAATGGATCAACATTTACCACAAATATTTTTTCTAAGAGTAGATTGTCAGAAATTAATGCCATGGTGTAGCCCCTGATCCTGATTTGTAATTTTTCTAGATTTTCAGGTAGAATGAGGGGTTTGGGAAAACCAGCCATGCCATGAGAGCTGGAGGAGCCTAAGTCTATGCAATTCAAAGCTAAGATTTTAAATATAACATGCTTTGTCTCTATGATAATGTATACATATTTCAGGAATATATATGTATATCTGTACACATATATATATATATATGTATGTAACAACAATTAAAGGAAAAAAGGCTATAAATTTGAAAGAGAGCAAGGAGTGGCATATAGGAGTGTTTAGAGTGAAGAAAATGAGGGGCGGATAATGTGATTATATTATAATCTCAAAAAAAAGCCAAAACAAAACAACAACAACATATACACAGAAAACAATAAGATTCTGAAGATATCACAATACATTGGCAAAAAACAAAAACAAAAACAAAAACACCCACAAATGGCAAATACTAAAGAGATTCAAGGACAGAGCTGCTAAAGGAAAGTCTCTGAAACCAGGTTTTAAAGACCATACAGAGACAAGATGCCATGAGGCAGCAATTTGGAGATTTGAAAGGGATGACTGAACCCATGAAATCCCAGCAGTATAAATAGCCAAACATGACATGGCCCTGACAACCAGTTGACATGTTAACATTAATGGGGGAAATCTCAGAAGGATTTACACTTGGATGAAGCTCTAGAGCAAATTCATGGGTACTGAGAAAAGGAGACTCAGTCTTCTCCAGATTTGAGCTCCTGATAGGTTATGCAAAACTTAGTGGTCATCTCTAGAAGCATGTACCATAAAATAACAGTAAATGAACTGAGATTTTATGCATACATTTATGTATAAGAAAATAATTATCATAGAAAAATGGAGTGAATTGGAGAGGGATAAGGGATACAGGATTACTGGAGAAGATATACATATTATGAAATTTTCAAAAGAATAAAAAACTTAAATATAAAATTGAATTCATATAGGAATAAGTGGAAGAGTACCTGTCTGGCATGGACAAGTCCCTGGTTTGATCTCTAGCACTAGTATATATGCAATATATGCATTGTGTGTTATATGTACATATTGTATATTACTATACATATCAGAATGACAAAAACTGAGAAATAACACCAAATTCTAGCAAGGATGTGGAGAAATGAACATCATTGGTTGGAAGCAAACTGAGATAGGTGTTTTGTTACATAGCATGGCCGTTTCTCAGATGCTAAACATATTTTTACCATAGCATACAGGCAACAATTCTTTGTTTTTACTAAAATTAGTGGAGAATGAATAATTTCACACAAATCTACTGAAATATGTACACAGTAGACTTTTGTGCAATTTCAAAATGGGAAAGACCAAGGTATCTTTCAATGGGTTATAGACATACTGTTAAACATCTGAATAATTGAGTTAATTGCCACAAAAATAAAATGTTCTCCTATTGTGTAAATTACACATGGATTCGTAAATTCAACATACTGACTTAAATAAACCAATCTAAAAAGAGAATAGAAATACTATGATTTCAACCATGACATTCTGCAGAGGCAAAACCAAGAATCAGTTTTTGCTAGAAATTTAGGAGTTATAGAGAAGTGGGAAAATGAACTTATGTTTATAGGTATTTTAAGGCAGGAATCAATCTTGTATAATATTTAAATGAAGGATTTGTGACTCCCTCTGTCTCCATCTGTATGTCAGTTATCTTTCACCTCACCCTATCTCTTTCTTTCCCTCCTCTCTCTCTCTCCATATATATATATATATATATATATATATATATATATATATATATATATATATGTGTGTGTGTGTGTGTGTGTGTGTGTGTGTGTGTGTGTGTTTGTATGTATGTATATATACATGAGTGTATGTATCCCAAAAGAAATAGACTTTGATTGATAAGGATATGTCAACATTGATTGATGACTTCTGTAAATGTACCTCTCTACAGTGGAATGAAGATGATACAAGAGTATGGAGATATGATTGTGGGCAATCCCTCTTCTTTCATCTATGTGCTACAGTTAATCAAGTGTATTCACAAAAACACAATAAAAGAATTCCCTTGACCAATGAAAACATTGTAGGAATTAATTTTACATTTTACTATTGTTAATGATACTTTTGAATTTGAACAAAGACACACAGCAAACGTTCAATTTTTCCTCACTTCTTGCCCCTTCTACAGAAGGGAATTCACATGAGGTGGCCTTTAAAGCTGATCAAGTTGTGAACTCATAGAATCTGGACCAATGCTTAGATGTATAAATTCCTACCTCAGGAGCTTTGTGAAGGGCACCAACCTTGTACAACTTCTTGTTTTAAATTGCAAACAGATTCTCCCCAAACCTACCCATCCCCCTATAACCTCAGGGGCTCCCTGAGACACAGAATCCTCCAGCTCTGATAGGACCACCAAAAGAGTCCTGTCTCTAGGACCTAGGACCTAGGGCACAACCCATGCCCCCTCACCTCCACCCATTTCTGTCCCAGTTGCAGGCCAGTAGGGAAGACTCTCATGGGCAGGCCTCCTCACCAACACCCCCCCCCACTGACCCTGCCAACCTGCAATCTATAAGACCCACTCCCTCCCCAAATCAACCCATCCTCCTACACCTCAGCAGCTCCTTCAGATACAGAATCTGCCAGCTCTGATTCGACCAAGAGCAGCTCCCTCAAACATCTCTTGCACCTATTGGAGGAAGAGATGGGATGACACCAGTACAAAAATGCATATAATATAAAGAGCAATATGGCACCACTAGAACCTATTGGTTCTACAACAGTAAGATCTGAATATCACAACATACAAGCAGAAGAAAGCAACCTTAAACATAACTTTATGAGGATGATAGAGGCATTTAAAAATGGAATAAATAATCCTTTAAAGAAATTGAGGAAAAGACAAACAAAAATTGGAAGAAATCAATAAATCCCTCAAAGAAAACCAAGAATACCATGAAAAAGCAATTAAACATATGAAGGAAACAGTTCAAGATTTGAAAATTGAAGTAGAAGCAATGAAGAAGACACAAACTGTGGGGGTACTGGGAAGGCAAAATCTGAGAAAACAAACAGGAACAAGAGAATACAGGAATGGGAAGAAAGAATCTCTGGCATGGAGATAAATAGCAGAAATAGATTCATCAGTCAAAGAAAACACTAAAACCAAAAAGGTCATAACACAAAACATCCAGGAAATCTGGGACACCATGAAAAGGCCAAACCTTAGAATAAGAGAGGTAGAAGAAGGAGTGGAATGCCAACACAAAGACACAGAAAATATATCCAACAAAATCATAGAAGAAAACGTTCCCAACTTAAAGAATGAAAGGCCAATGAAGTTATAAGAAGCATACAGAACACAAAATAGACGAGATCCCCCAAAAACATCCCCTCACCACATAATAATTAAACCAATAAACATACAGAATAAAGAAAGAATATTAAGAGCAACAAAAGAAAAAGACCAAGTGACTTATAATTGCAAACCCATCAGAATAACACCAGACTTCTCAATGGAGTCTCTGAAAGCCAGAAGGTCCTGGACAGATGTTATGAAGACACTAAGAAACCACAGATGCCAGCCCAGACAACTATACCTAGTAAAACTTTCCATCATTATAGATGGAATACACAAGATATTTCAAGAAAAATTAAAAACAGATATAAACAATCCTATCCATAAATCTTGCCCTACAGAAAGCACTAGAAGGAAAACTCAAACCTAAGGAAATTAGATGCACCCACAAAAACACAGGCAATAGACAATTCCACAGCAGCAAACGCAAAAGAAGGGAAATATACATACATTATCGCAAAAAAACAAAACAAAACAAAACAAAAAAAAACAGGAATCAACAATCACTGATCATTAACATCCCTTAGTATCATCAATGGACTTGATTTGCCTCTGAAAAGATACAAGCTAACAGAATGGATAGGGAAACATGATCCATCCTTCTGCAGCATAAAAGAAACACACCTCAACTTCAAAGACAGACACTACCTCAGAGTAAAATATTGAGAAAAATCTGTCCAGTTAAATAGACTTAAGAAGCAAGCTGGTGAAGCTATCCTAATATCTAACAAAATAGACTTCAAACTAAAATCAATCAAAAGACATCAGGAAGGATATTACATACTTATCACAGGGAAAATCTACCAAGGTTAAGTTTCAGTTCTGAACATTTTGCTCCAAATAAGACGACACCCACATATGCAAAAGAAATAATACTAAAGCTTATATTACACATCAAACCCACACACTAATAGTGGGAGACTTGAACACCCACTCTCACTAATGAATAGGTCTGCCACACAGAATCTTAACAGAAAAATAAGGGATCTAACTGATGTAATGACTAAAAAGGAATTAATAGTTATCTACAGAACATTCCACCCTAACACAAAAGAAAATACCTTCTTCTCAGCACCCCATGGAACCTTCTGTAAAATTGACCACATGCATGGTCACAATGCAAATCTCAATAGTTACAAAAAAATGGAATAATCTCTTGTATTTTATTGGACCACCATCGTTTAAAGTTAGATTTCAACAACAAAACTAAGCCTACAAACTAATGGAAACTGAATAATTTTCAATTGGATCACCAATAAATCAAGGAAGAAATAAAGAAAGACTTTAAATATTTCCTAGAATTCAATGAAAATGAATGTACAACACCCCCAAACTTATGGGATACTATGAAAGCAGTGCTAAGAGAAAATTTTATAGCATGAAATGCCTGCATAAAGAAGTTGGAGAATCTCACACTAGTGACTTAACAGCACACCTGAAAGCTCTAGAAGAAAAAGAAGCAAACTCACCCAGGAGGAGTAGATGACAGAAAATCATAAAACTGAAAACTGAAATCAATAAAATAGAAAGAAAGAAAACAATACAAAGAATCAATAAAATAAAGAGTTGGTTCTTTGAACAAAACAACAAGATAGGTAAACCCAAACTAAGCAAAAGGCAGAGAGAGAATGTCCAAATTAAAATCAGAATTGAAAATGGAGACATAACAACTGACAATGAGGAAGTCCAGATAATCACCAGGTCATACTTCAAAAACCTGTATTCCACAAATATATATCAATATATCAAGTCAAATCAAGACCAGATAAACAATTTAAACAGACCTATAACCCCTAAGGAAATAAAAACTATCATTAAAAGTCTCCTAACAACAACGATAACAACAACAACAAAAACAGAAGCCCAGGACCAGATGGTTTCAATGCAGAATTCTACCAGAATTTAAAAGAAGAGCTAATACCAATACTCTTCAAATTTTCCACACAATAGAAACAGAAGGAACATTGCCAAAGTCTTTTTATGAGGCCACAGTTACCCAGTCCATACAAAGATGCAACAAAGAAAGAGAATTATGACCAATCTCTCTGATGCACACTGATGCAAAAATACTCAAAAGTACTGGCAAACCAAATCCAAGTACACATTAAAAAAAAAGTATCCACCCTGATCAAGTATGCTTCATTCCAGGGTTGCAAGGATAGTTCAACATATGAAAACCTGTCAACATAATACACTTTATAAACAAATTGAAAGAAAAGAAAATGATCATCTCATTAGTTCTGAAAAAGCCTTCCACAAAATCCCATACCACTTCATGATAAAGGTCTTTGAGAGACCAAGGATACAAGGAACATACCTGAACATAATAAAGGCAGTACACAGCAAGCCAACAGCCAACATCAAACTAAATGGGGAGAAACTCAAAGTAATTCTGTAATGAAAGTTTTCCTGTGCCCACCCAGCTTCTGCATCCTCACAGTCCTGTAGCCACTCAGACCCAAATGAACACATAGAGTCTTATAATAATTACAAATGGTATGGCCTATTGGCTCAGGCTTCTTGCTAGCTAGATCTTACACCTTAAATTAACCCATTTCTATAAATCTATACTTTGCCACGTGGCTCATGGCTTACCCATATCTTTACATCTTGCTTCTCATGGTGGTGCCTGGCAGTGTCTTCTCTGTTCTCCTTTCTCCTTCCTCCTCTCTAGTTATAATGTCCTGCCTAACCCTATTCTGCCTCACCCCTGGTCAAACAGCTTTATCAACCAATCAGAGCAATGTATTTTCACAGCATACAAAAAGACATTCCCCCATCATGATTCCAGGAACAAGACAAGGCTGTCCACTTTTCCCATATCTATTCAATATTCAAAGTTCTAGCTAGAGTAAAAAGACAATAACAACAACAAAAAAGATCAAGGGGATACAAATTAGAAAGTAAGAGGTCAAACTTTTACTATTGGCAGATGATATGATTGTATACATGAGTGACCCCAAAAATTCAACCAGGGAATATGTACAGCTGATACATACCTTCAATGATGTGTCAGGGTACAAGATAACTAAAAAAAAATTAGTAGCCCTCCTATATGTAAATAATAAATGGGCTGAAAAATAATTAAGAGAAACATCACCTTACAATAGCCACAAACAACATAAAATATCTTGGGGTAACCAAACAAGTGAAAGATTTGTATGACAAGAACTTTAAGTATTTGAAGAAAGAAATTGAAGACGATATCATAAAATAGAAAGATCTCCCATGCTCTTGGATAGGTAGGATCAACATAGTAAAAATGGAAATCTTACCAAAAGCAATCTACAGATTCAGTGCAATCCCCATCACAAAATCCCAACACAATTCCTGTCACAGATCTGGAAAGAACAATAGTCTACTTCATATGGAAAAAACAAAATATCCAGGATAGCTAAAACAATCCTGTATAATAAAGCCATGTCTGGAGGAATCACCATCCCTGAACTCAATGAGCTCTACTACAGAGCTATAGTAATAAAACCAGCTTGGTTTGGTATAATATTTGACACGTGGACCAATGGAATCAAACTGAAGACCCTGACACTGATCTACACACTTATGAACACCTGAATTTTGATAAGGAAGCCAAAACTGTACCATGGAAAAAAGAAAGCATCTTCAACAATTGGTGCTAGCATTACTGGATGTCAACATGTAGAAGATTGCAAATAGATACCTATCTATCACCATGCACAAAACAAAAGTTCAAATGAAACAAAGACCTCAACATAAATCCAGTTATACTGAACCTGATAGTAGAGAAAGTAGGAAGTAGCCTTGAATGTATTGGTACAGGAGACCACTTCCTAAATATCATACCAGTAGCACAGACACTGAGAGTAACAATTAATTAATGGGACCTCCTGGATACAGTAAATAAGACAAAATGACAGCCTACAGAGTGGGAAAAGATCTTTACCAACCTCACATCTGACAGAGGGCTGAACTCTAAAATAAAGATTTCAAGAGACTAGACATCAAAATACCAAACAATCCAATTTGAAAGTGGGCTATAGAGCTAAACAGAGAATCTGTAACAGAAGAATCTCAAATGGTCAAAAGACATTTAAGGACTTACTCAACATCCTTAGTCATCAGGGAAATGCAAATCAAGATGACTCTGAGATATGGTGATATTTTATTTGTACTGAAATATTATTTTAATTGTATGTTAATAAATAAAGTTGCCCAGGGATCAGAGCTATAGCAAAAGCTGGGCATTGTTGGTGCACGCCTTTAATCCCAGAACTTGGTAGGCAGAGCTAGGTAGATAGATCTCCGTGTTCAAGGATACAGCCAGCATTGGAGACACACACCTTTCTTCTCAATACCAACCATAGAAGACCTGGACGTCTGTACAGATAGGCAGTGAGGAGGCAGTCATATGATTGGGTTTACAACCAATGAGAAGGCAGAACAGAAAGTCTATATAAAGACAAACAGACAGGAAGTAGGTCTCTTTTGGAGAGGTCTCTTGGCTGAAGAGGCTAACTGCAGCAGGTGGGTAAGGCTCTTAGCTCTGATCTCTTGGCTTTCTTCTTTGCATTGGTTCTGTGTTTCTTATTTAATAAGACGGTTGGTTACATCTACACTGAGATACCATCTTACATCTGTCAGAATGGCTAAGATTAAAAACACTAATGACAACTGCTGTGGAATGTAGTTCTGTTTGCTGTGAATATGTGTTGCTCTGATTGGTTGATAAATAAAGCTGCATTGGCCTATGGCAAGGCATCTTAGAGACAGGTAGAAATCCAAGCAGATAGACAGGAAGAAAAAAGAGAGGCAGAGAGACACCAGCCTGGTGCCCAAGGAGTAACATGTAATGGGACTCAGGCAAGCCACAGAACATGTGACAAAACATAGATTAATAGAAAGGGGTTAATTTGTTATGAGAGCTAGCTAGAAAGAAGCCTGCCATAGACTATGTATAACTGAAAGTTTTCCTGTGCCCACCAAACTCCTGCATCCTCACAGTCCTGAAGCTGCTCAGACCCAAATGAACACACAGAGGCATATATTAATTACAAAATCTATGGCCTATTGGCTCAGGCTACTCACCAGCTAGATCTTATATCTTAAATTAACCCATTCCTATAAATCTATACTTTGCCATGTGGCTTGTGGCTTACCCATATCTTTACATCTTACTTCTCATGGCAGTAGTTGGCAGCGTCCTCTCTGATCCACCTTTCAACTTCCTCTTCTCTAGTTAGAATATTCTGCCTAACCCTATTCTGCCTCACCATTGGACAAGCAGTTTTGCTTATCAACCAATCAGAGCAACATATTTCCACAGCATACAAAAAGACATTCTCCTATCACTTCCCCTTTTCTTTCTAAACAAAAGGAAAGTTTTAACTTTAACCTAGTAAAATTACATATATTAGTCAAGAATTATAGTTACAATATATAGTCTATTTATATTTTGTAAAATTAAAGAAAATATTCTATCTATCCTATATTTGTGAGTCTAAAGTTTCATATCTCTTATCATAATCAAGGGAAACTGTAATTATAACTATCTGGTCTTTAACTAAATCAAATACCTCAGAAGGACACAATATTACCTAAGTAAACAAGAAGTGCATTGTAAGCAACTTTCAAAAATCTAGAATGATAGAGACAGCTGCCTGCCTTGACAGTCACCCAAAGTTCTTCTGCAATGTTGGGGCATCAATTCTTCAGCCTACAGGCCTAGAGTCTCTCAGTTGCTTCTTCCTGTGTTGTATAGACTCCTCTGGGAGTCTCCTTTGTGAAGCAGGAACCTGAAGTACCATCTCATCTTACAGAGTTCAGTGGTCACCTTCCTATGCATCAAACAGTCCAGGCAAGAACAGTTTCTTGCCAAAATGGCTATTTTATTAGAAAAAAAAAGGGGGGGGGGAATATGGTGACATTTTATTTGTATGTTAATAAATAAAGTTTGCCTGGAGATCAGAGGTCATAGCCAGCCATTCAGATGGTTGTTGATGTAACCAATCATCTTATTAAATAAGAAACACAAAAACAATGTAAAAGAGAAAGCCGAGAGGTCAGAGCTCAGAGCTAAAATCTCACCCTTCCTCCTGCTGTCCCAGCTTCGCGAAAAGAGACCTACTTCCTGTCGGTTTGTTTTTTTATAGTATGTTGTTCTGCCTTCTCATTGGTTGTAAACCCAAACACATGACTGCCTCGTCACTGTCTGAATGTACAGCCCCCTAGGTCTTAAAGGCATATGTCTCCAATGCTGACTGTATCCCTGAACACACAGAGATCTTATGGGATTAAAGGCGTGTGCCACCACCGCCACACTCTTGCTATGGCTCTAATAGCTCTGACCCTGAACACACAGATATCTATGGGATTAAAGGCGTGTGCCACCACCGCCACACTCTTGCTATGGCTCTAATAGCTCTGACTCCCAGACAACTTTATTTATTAACATACAATCAAAATAATAATTCAGTACAATTAGATTACCACCACATTTCCCCTTTTCTATTTTAATAAAAAGAAAAAAAGCAAAAGGTTATAACTAACAAAAGAAAAACTATATACAAAAGTACAATAACTATATACAATATATACAAGTAATAAATACCTAAACAGGTATTTGACAAATCAGAGAAAATAATTCCATTATCTATCCTATTTTGGTAAATCCAAGATGTATCTAATGCACTTTCTATCCTAATTAATTTTCAACTATAAGTAACTAATCTTCAACCATAACTAACTAATCTTCAACTCCCTCAGAGACCCAAGAAGGGAATAATATTAGCTAACAAAAATAAGAACAGGAAGTGCATGCAAGCAACTTCCAAAAAATTTTTCTGAGTTGACAGAAACAGCCAGCTGCCTGGGCAGTCACCTGAGGTTTCTCTGCAGTGTTGGGGCATCATCTTCAGCCTATAGGCTTAGTGTATCTGACAGACTCATTTGTGAAGTAGGATGTACACAAGGTCAACAGTTCAACCTCACATTGGGTGAGAGCAGTCCACGTACCAGAAACACCTGAATTCCACTAGTGTCCTGTCATGATTCAGGATTTTAAATTCTGGAAATTGTTGACAGTTTTTTAATTCAGCTGTCCATTCTTCTTGGCTGTGTATATATGGTTTCATCTCAGCATCCCCTTCTTCTCCACATCCCTCTATTAAATGCCAGTCTACTTTTTTTTTTTTTTTTTTTGGTTTTTCGAGACAGGGTTTCTCTGCATAGCTTTGCACCTTTCCTGGAGCTCATTTGGTAGCCCAGGCTGGCCTCGAACTCACAGAGATCCGCCTGACTCTGCCTCCCGAGTGCTGGGATTAAAGGCATGCGCCACCACCGCCCGGCCACCAGTCTACTTTTGAGAGACATGAGCTTTCAGCTGCTGTTCCATTGTACAACAGAATCCATCGGCCCTCTGCCTATTAAGCTGCCTTCGAAGAAAAGGGCACTGTACCTTTTCCGGATGCTAAGGCCACTTCAGGGATGGGGCCATATTGTCCTGGCCTCAGAAGATGCCTTTTGATAAAGCCATAACCACACTTGTTTTGGCAAGAATCAGTAGTCCCTTGTTTCGTGATCTGTCTGTCCATTTTGTCCTGTTGATTCGAGGATACTTTGTTGTCCAGTGGCTATCTTTTGCCAGAATGAAAGTTGACTCCATATGCAGTTTCTTCAATGCCCATATTTTCTCTAAAGTAGATTGGTACTGCCAGGAGCCGAAATGTCTCAAAAAAGAAAAATTTTCTAAGTTATTAAAACATTTTAAATGCCATATTCTGTAGATCTCTGAAGGGTTTGAAGATGACCTGTCTAAAACATCTCTGCTCAATTTTTAAAACATATCTAATATGACTAAAAGTTCTATTGTAATGTCTAACTACTAACTTTCATTTCTTTATATCCTAATAGTTGGTAATAATAACATTCAAGGATCAGAAATTTGCATTACATTGTTAAATGAATGGTATAAATGCAATTAGAAATATAGATATAGCATTTTCTAACAATATCAGTTTCAAATTTGTATACAATATAAAACAATTCAATCCAATGTAAAGTATTTAAAACTAGTAATTGTCTTTTTCTTTTCTTTCTTTCTCTCTTTTTTTTTAAACAAGAACCTTAAATCTAATCTCCTTTGCTTAGCCTTTTTCCTAACCCTTGACAATAACTTGTAACCAACCCCCCTAAATACTGAAAATTATCCCAGACCCAAAACCCATTAAAAAGACCAAAAAACCACCCACCCCACACCACCTCTTTGGGAATGTGGGCGTCGTATTCTTAAAATTGCTTCCTGCTGGGTATGGGCGAAGTTTTCTTTATCCTGAAAGAAAAATTTTAGGTTAATTGTCAAATTCTAGGAGAGGTAACTATATCCTTCATTATCCAGTCTGTGTATAATGCCAAAGTTCAGGGTTTATCTCAAGTCCTTATTCAAGTTGTCTTTGAGACTGGATCATCTCAGCTAGTCATCTCAAATTTGCTCTGAGCACCTTGTAGTTCAAAGCTGATCTATGGATGATGTTTGTCAGCTTAATGATATTATTATTGTCCACGTGGAATTGTTGTTGTTGTGGGGCCCCATCTTCTTTCTGGAGACTTCAGTTGATGTTAGGCCTGGCCATGATTTCCTGCAGAAAACTGATAAGAGACTCGAACACAAAAACATATATATGCAGCTAGCCTTTTTTCTAGAATTAGTTAGTACTCTATGTGACCATTCATATCTTAACAAAGTTTAAAATGTAAATATATATTAATCTTGTAAATTTTGATATAAAATTTATACTTTGAGAAAAGTTTAAAGAATCAGAATAGAATCAAAGAGTTGAGATTAGTAATAGAATAGTCCCTAATTAATTTTGCTTTTGTCCTGTACCATAGCAGAAGATGGCTCTTATTCTGGCATGATACAGGGAGTTTGCATTTTCCTTTTAACAACATGCTTGAGTTTAAAGAAGGAGAGAGCCATTCTCCAACTCCAAAGTCAGCTTTAAATTTTAATTGAACTGGGACTATTAGAAAACCAATAGTGTTAAATCTTTAGAGAAAAGCAGAAACAAACATTTAGGAAGACATAAAATTTTTTTAGATAATATATACCCATACACCGTTTCACTCTGTTTCTTGGGATAGATGATTTTTCCCTTTTCTTCAGTTGTCTCATTTGTCCAGTGTTCTTCAGATTCCTTAACCTTCATTCTCCTAAAAGACAAAAACAAAAACCTTTCCCCAAGACTAATTTTGGGGATGTTTCCTTTTGACAAGTTATTATCTGATTAAATGAAAAGGCATGTGTTATTGATACAAGTTAGTTTAAATTGGATGTTCATGCTGGTTAATGAACTATCACCTCCTTAATTAAGAGGTCTCTCTTGTTCAAATCGAACCTTTATCAATTTTGACGGTACCCACAGCTTATCTTCTCCTGTAGAAACAAAAGCAAAACCTCGTCCCCAATGTAATACATACCCTGGTTTCCATTCTGAGGTCAGCACATCCTTAAAGTATATAGGCTGATTTAATTCTGTAGTTTTTTCTATTATCCAATGTCTCTCTGCAGCTGTTGTTCCTTTCTCATTGGCATTCAGAAAATTCAAAGTTAGAAGAGCATTATGCAGTCTATTTCTGGGGGGTTTTGTTACCCATTTCTGTTTGTTTAGCATATCCTTTAGAGTTCTGTTTGATCTTTCTATAACTGCTTGACCTGTAGGATTATGTGGTATGCCTGTAATATGCTTTATATTGTAATAAGCAAAAAACTGTTTCATTTTAACAGAGACATATGATGGAGCATTGTCAGTTTTGATTTGTGCAGGTATACCCATGATGGCCATAACTTCTAGCAAATGAGTGATTACAGAATCAGCTTTTTCAGAACTCAAAGCAGTTGCCCATTGAAATCCTGAATAAGTATCGATAGTGTGGTGTACATATTTCAATTTTCCAAATTCTGCAAAGTGAAACACGTCCATCTGCCAGATTTCATTTCTCTGAGTACCCTTTGGGTTACATCCTGCTGGTAATGGCGTTTGATTGTAGAAGGAACAAGTAGGACATTTCTTTACTATTTCTTTGGCTTGTTGCCAGGTTATGGAAAAATCCTTTTTTAAACCTTTACTATTGACGTGATGCTTTTTATGAAATTCTGAGGCCTCCAGCACATTTCCTATCAATAATTTATCAATCTCATCATTGCCTTGTGCTAGAGGGCCTGGCAGACCAGTATGGGATCGAATGTGAGTTATATATAAAGGATGATTCCTTTTCCTGATTGTATCTTGTAATTGAATAAGTAGTGAAGTTAATTCTGAAGCATCAGGGATAAATTCTGCAGTCTCAATATGTAACACCACTCTTTCAGCATACTGAGAGTCAGTTACTATGTTGAGAGGTTCTGAAAAATCCATTAATACCAACAGAATAGCATACAATTCTGATTTTTGAACTGAATTATACGGACTTTGAACCACTTTACTTAAATTTTCTGATTTGTAACCTGCCTTTCCTTCTTTGTTGGCATCTGTATAAAATGTACGAACTCCAGATATGGGTTTTTGCCGTACAATTCGAGGCAAGATCCAATCAGCTCTCTTTATAAGATCAATTCTATTGCTTTTGGGATATTTGCTGTTAATTTCTCCCAAAAAATTACTGCAAGCTCTTTGCCAAGGTTCACTTTCTGTCCATAATTTTTCAATGTCCTCCTTAGTTAATGGTACGACAATTTCTGCTGGGTCTATGCCTGCTAATTGACGAAGTCTCAGTTTTCCTTTGTAAATCAAGTCAGAGATTTTTTCCACATAAGTTTTTAATTTTTTATTTGGTTTATTTGGTAAAAATATCCATTCCAATATAATATCTTCCCTCTGCATTAATATTCCAGTAGGAGAACGCCTAGAAGGTAAGATAACCAAAATGCAATCCAGCTTTGGATCAATACGATCCACGTGTCCTTCATGCACTTTCTTTTCTACCAAGGCCAATTCTTTCTCAGCTTCAGGTGATAATTCTCTTGGACTATTTAAGTCCTTGTCACCTTCTAAGGTTCTGAACAAATTAGTCAGTTCATCATTTTTTACCCCAACAATAGTTCGTAGATGAGAAATATCTCCAAATAATCTTTGAAAGTCATTAAGAGTCTGTAGTCTATCTCTCCGAATTTGCACCTTTTGGGGTCTAATTTTTTGTAGCTCTATTTTATATCCTAAATAATTAATAGAATCTCCTCTTTGTATCTTTTCAGGAGCAATTTGTAATCCCCAGCAAGGCAAAATTTTCTTTACTTCTTCAAATATTATTTCTAAAGTATCTGCATTTGAGTCAGCTAGTAAAATATCATCCATATAATGATAAATTATAGATTTAGGAAATTTTTTACGTATCACTTCCAATGGTTGCTGTACAAAATATTGGCACAGAGTTGGGCTATTCAACATTCCCTGTGGGAGGACCCTCCATTGAAATCTTTTAACCGGTTGAGAATTATTATAAGTAGGCACTGTAAAAGCAAATCTTTCTTTGTCTTTTTCTTGTAAGGGTATTGAAAAGAAACAGTCTTTAAAATCAATAACTATGAGAGGCCATCCTTTTGGTAACAGAGTAGGCAAAGGCATCCCAGATTGTAGAGAACCCATTGGCTGAATTACTTTGTTAATTGCCCTAAGGTCTGTTACCATTCTCCATTTACCAGATTTCTTTTTAATAACAAATACAGGAGAATTCCAAGGGCTGGTTGATTCTTCAATATGCTGAGCATTTAACTGTTCTTCTACCAGCTCTTCTAAAGCCTGGAGTTTCTCTGTTGTTAAAGGCCATTGCTGGACCCATACAGGCTTGTCTGTTAACCATTTTAAAGGTAGAGCTGTTGGTGTCTTTGGAAGATCATCAGTTATTGTGCCCTGTTCTTGTATAATATGGATGGCTGGTGACCACTCATTAGAACAATATCTTCTAATATTTCTCTCAGTAACATGTGCTAGTTTATGATTTGTTTCTGAGATTGGAGGGATGTTAATCTGAGTATTCCATTGTTGCAACAAGTCTCGACCCCACAGGTTCATAGTTATGTTAACCACATATGGTTTTAATTTTCCTCTCTGTCCTTCTGGACCTATACATTCGAGCCATCTTGAACTCTGTTTCACCTGAGATAATGTCTCAATTCCTAACAGTTGAACGTTTACCTCCTGAAGAGGCCAAGTTGGATGCCAAAATTCTGGTGCAATTATGGTAACGTCCGCACCTGTGTCTACCAGACCAGACAACAAAACACCATTTATTTTTATTGTTAATTTTGGTCTTTGTTCATTAATAGAAGTTTGCCAAAAAATTTTCTTTATATTTTCTCCTGAATTTTCTATTCTCTCTGTTTCATCATCCTGACCACCATGATTTATTCCAATAGGCATTTGGTTATTTAATCGCTCTCCAGAGCAGGCATTTCCTCTATGGCTGCAGGAAAGGTTTGAACTGGATTTGCACTGGGGGCCTGCCTGAGGCCCCTCTGGGAGTTTCCCGAAGACTGAGGCAAAGGATTACCCTGTCTGTCCTTTGTTGATCTACATTCGTTGGTCCAGTGTTTTCCCTTACCACACCTTCTGCATACTCCAGAAGGAAGGGGCATTCTGTTGCCATTGTTCCTTGAAGAAACATTGTTTCTGGGAATGACCTGTCTACAGTCCCTTTTCAAATGTCCTTGCTTTCCACATCCAAAACATCTAACACTCCTCAAACCTTTTGAAATTACTTCTCCTACCCATGTATCATCATGCTCATCAGCTTCAACATTAATTGTTTCTCTAATCCAATCTTCCATAGGTGCAGATCTTGCCCTTAATGGCCTGATTATTCTTTTGCATGCTGCATTCGCATTCTCAAAGGCCAAAGATTCAATTATTGCCTTACTAGCTTCTGAATCCGAGACCATTCTCTTTACTGCTGAAGCCAGTCTTTGTAAAAAATCTGTAAAAGACTCTTTTGGGCCTTGCATCACCTTTGTAAATGACTCAGATTTTTTTCCTGGTTCCTCAACTCTGTCCCATGCATTCAAGGCTGCCGTTCGACATAAAATTAGGGTTTGTACATCATATAAACATTGTGTTTGTGCTGAAGCATATTGGCCTTCGCCCATAAGCTGATCCTGGCAAACTTGTATTCCTTTATCCCTCCATTGTTTTTCTATGTTTTTAGCCTCCTCCTTAAACCAAGTCAGAAATTGAAGTCTCTGGCTGGGTTCCAGAACACCTTGTGCGAGGTCCCGCCAGTCCTGTGGTATTATCCTATTATATGTTGACCAAGTGTTTAACATTTGCTTTACATATGGGGAATGCATGCCATAAGATACTATTGCCTCCTTAAACCTTTTTAAATCCAACATTTCAATTGGAGCCCAAGTATTTTGTGTAGCCATTTGATCAGGCATCTGCTGTACGGTTACAGGATAAATTAAGGGTGACTGTGTGAAAACAGGCTTTCTTTCTGCAACCTTATGATCCCGACTTGAAACAACTTCACTGTTAATTTCTTCTGTCTGAATTTTTACAGGTTTAACAAGTTCTTCTAAAGCTGTTATCCTGGCACTTAAATTGACTATCTTTTTAAATATTAAAATGTGGATTATTATAGTGATAAGGTGCATAATTCCACCAATACTAATATTATATAGTTGTTCCATTGCCAGACTGCCTAAAATTTCGAACAAAAACCAATTTTCTTCCAATGTACACATAAAACCCATTTTTTTTTAATGTGGAAAAAAATTCTCTTTTAGATAGTTTCCTTTAAAATATCTGATATATTATGACTTACCAAATCTGCGTAGAACAGTAGAAATTCGAGGGGATTTTCAAAGCAGCCACCTAGTGTCCCAGGTGTAAATCCAAAGAGAAAGAGAGAGAGAGAGAGAGAGAGAGAGAGAGAGAGAGAGAGAGAACAAGAAAGCGTAGCTGGCTAAAGTTTAAATGCAGCCACGTGTTCCCTCTTGTGCCGAGTCAAGGCTTGGGTCTGACTTCCTTAAGCTCCGACCACGTGCGTTGGCTTTACAGGCAGGGCCCTGTTCGGCAGGGCAGGTCTGAGTTGTTTGTAGCACCGGCTTTAAGCAAGCAGGATTTAAGCAAGCAGCTCACCGATAGTCCAGCCTGAGGTCAAGCAGAACTAGACCCAGGCTAAGAAGCCGCTGCTCGGACTAAGAAGCCGATTGCCGCCGGCCGCCGTGGGCCGCCTGCCGCCCTTGCGGGAAAGCGGACCTGCCGCCAAGCCAAGCAGTTTTTAATGGATTCTTGTCACGTTGGGCGCCAGATGTAGATGTAACCAACCGTCTTATTAAATAAGAAACACAGAAACAATGTAAAAGAGAAAGCCGAGAGGTCAGAGCTCAGAGCTAAAATCTCACCCTTCCTCCTGCTGTCCCAGCTTCGCGAAAAGAGACCTACTTCCTGTCCGTTCGTTTTTTTATAGTATGTTGTTCTGCCTTCTCATTGGTTGTAAACCCAAACACATGACTGCCTCGTCACTGTCTGAATGTACAGCCCCCTAGGTCTTAAAGGCATATGTCTCCAATGCTGACTGTATCCCTGAACACACAGAGATCTTATGGGATTAAAGGCGTGTGTCACCACCGCCACACTCTTGCTATGGCTCTAATAGCTCTGACTCCCAGACAACTTTATTTATTAACATACAATCAAAATAATAATTCAGTACAATTAGATTACCACCACAGATGGTGGTAGCTCTGGCCTTTAAACAGATCACATGGCAGCCAGGATCTCTGTGTGTTCAAGGACACAGACATTGTGGTGATACACACCTTTAATCCCAGTACCAACCATAGAGATCTGGAGGTCTGCATAGATAGGCAGTGACGAGGAAGTGAGGTGGCTGGGCTAAGAGCCAATGAGAGGCAGAACAGCAATGCAATAAAGGTGCAGGTTAGACAGGAAGAAACTGGTTCTCTTAGGAAGCTAAGGCAGTGTGTTGAGCTAAATTAGCTGGTGTCACTCATTATTTCTCTGATCTCTATGGCTTTCACCTCTGTATTTGGCTCTGTGTTTCTTATTTAATAAGACTGTTTAGAAATTGGTAATTGGTAACAGTTGGTAATTAGTATAAACCTCTGTGTAATTATTTTATAAGCAGCTGTGGGACTGTGGGCCGGGAGGGACTGGAGAAACCTTCTGACTACAGACAGCTAATGCTGTAGAGGATGTAAAGCAAAGGGAACACCCATTGCTAATGGGAATGCAAATTTGTATAGCCACTTTGGAAATTAGTTTGGCAGTTTCTCAGAATTTCAGGAATCAATCTACCTCAAGACCCAGCAATACCACTCTTGGACATATAACCAAGGAATTCTCCATCATACCACAATGGCACATGCTCTTCTATGTTCACAGCAGCATTATTCATAATAGCCAGAACCTGTCAACCTAGATGCCCCTCAACAAAAGAATAGATAAAGAAAATGTGGTATATATACACAATGGAGTAGTACTAAGCAGTAAAAACAATGACATTATGAAACTTGCAGGCAAATGAATGGAACTAGAAAATATCATCCTAAGTAAGGTAACCCAGAATCAGAAATATAAACATGGTATGTACGTACTCATACATTGATATTATATGTAAAGCAAAAGATAACCAGACTACAACCCCCAGCCGCAGAGAAGATAGTTAACAAGGAGGACCATAAGAGGGATGCATGGATTGCCCTGGGAAGGGGAAATAGATGAGACCTCCTGAGTAAACTGAGGATGAGGGAGGGGCAATAGAGGATTGGGGATGGGGGATGAGAACATAAGGGAAATGGATGGTCAAGCTAAAACAGGGACAGAGTCAGAGAGTAGTGAAGAGATATCTTGATAAAGGGAGACATCATGGGGATACAGAGAAACTCAGTGCTAGGGAAATTCCTAGGATTCCACAAGGATGACTAAGACTACTAGCAATAGTGGAGAGTGTGCCTGAACTGGCTTACCCCAGTAATCAGGTTCATGAAAAACCTGTCATCATAGAGCCTTCATCCAGTTACTGATGGAAGCAGATGCAGATATCCACAGCCAAGCACCAGGCCAAGCTCTAGAAGTCCAGTTGAAGAGAAGGAAGAGGAATTCTATAAGCAAGGGACATCAAGACCATGATGGGGAAACCCACAGAAACAATCAAACCAAGCTAGTGAGAACTCATGAACTTTAGACTAACACCTATGGATCCTCCATGGGACTGGACTAGGCCCTCTGAGTAATCGAGACAGTTGTTCAGCTTGGGACATCTTGCACAGTCTTGATACAGGGAATGGGGTGGGGGCAGCTTGGACCTGCCTCAACTGAATGTACCAGGCTCTGCTGACTCCCATTGGAGGTCTTACCTTTTTGGAGAAGAGAATTGGGGTGGGTTTGGGGGGAAGGCTGGGAGGGAACAAGAGGATGGAAGAGAGGAGAATCGGTGGATGGTATGGAAAATGAATTTTAAAAAATCTTGATAAAGACAGAAACAAAGTAAATTCTTCTTTCACACAATACATTAGGGACCAGAGTTTCCTCTCCCTCTGCTCATCCCATTTCGACCATACCTTCCCTCTCCTCCTGGTCCATCCTACCTCCATTTCTGTTGTGAAAGGAGCAGCCCTCCAGGACAGAACAACCATACAGGACAAAAAAAGACACAATAAGATGAGGCAAGAGTATTCTTAAGTAAAAACTTTCTGAATCTGCAAATTTTATGTTTGCAAGATAATGGTGGAAGTTAAATAAGTTGCATGAACAACATATTAAGTCCCTTTTCTGCCACTTGAGCTTAAAATATTTTATTCTTATTTTGAGTGGGGAGAGAGGTGAAAGTTGTGCATAATAGCCTTTTCTGTGCGGAGCCTTATTTTTCTGCCACATCTCCATATATTCTTTATTGCAAATGTTGGTGTGTGATTAGTGAACTCAACTCTCATATATCTTGTAAGCATGAAATACCCAAATTTAAATTTATTAATACATTTATTTTTGGACTCTGGCTAAGGAAGTAAGTAGATCAGTGCCTTGCTCAGCCATCACCAGAGAAGTTTCCTCATGCAGCAGATGGGAAGAAATACAGAAATCCACAGCCAGACAATATACAGAGAGTCAGAGAGCTTGGACCACTCAGCCTCAAATGGGATGTCTGTATCAAATCCCTTCCCTGAGGGCATGTAGAAGATGAGGTGAAAAGACTTAAAGACATCTGACTCAACAATGCCTCACATTGGATTTTCTACAAGTGGTGATCTGTTGGCATGCAGACAGAGGATTTAAGATAATTGAAAGTCAGCAACAACTATCTATTTGGATATAGTTTTAAAGGGTTCCCTGTAACATCTCTGTAAACACATGATAAGATGGACTTAATGATTTATTAAGCAGTAGACTCCCATTCTGCTTTATGCACCATGAGTTGTGAAGGGGCTGACAATGCCCCATGATCAGAGGCCATTTATGATGATATTTTATTTTGTACTAAAATGTTATTTGTGTGTTAATAAATAAAGTAGCCCTGAGGTCAGAACTATTAGGAAGCCATAGGAAAGCTGGGTGGTGGTGGTGCATGCCTTTAATCCTGCACTTGGTAGGCAGAGCTAGGTAGATCTCTGTGTGTTCAGGGATACAGCCAGCATTGGAGACACACGCCTTTAATCTCAATACCAACCATAGAAGACCTCTAGGTTTATAGAGACAGGCAGTGACAAGGCGGTCATGTGGTTGGATTTACAACCAATGACAAGGCAGAACCGAAAGTCTTTATAAAGACTTTAACACAGGAAGCAGCTCTTTTTTGGAGAGGTGGGACCACCTCTCCAAAAGGAAGGGTAAGGTTTTAGCTTATAGCTTTGACCTCTTGGCTTTCTTCTTTCCATTGGTTCTGTGTTTCTTATTTAATAAGATGGTTGGTTACATCTACAGCCATTGGAAAAGTTTAGCCAGCATCATGCTGGAATGTTTGGGAGACACACTAGGCAAGGACAGGTTGACATAAACACAATACACAAAGGTAATGTTTCTAGCTTAAAGACCAAAGGCCTGTGTTGGGAAATGTTTGCAATTGGCGATATTCATATTATATAAATGAAGCAAGTCTCAGAATAACAATAAACAACAACAAAAGATTTTTTTGTAATGATTGGTATGACAGAGTTAAGCATATCCCATTTAGTGTTCCAATCTTTATTTAAAATCTTTCCAGAAAAACAAATCTTAATTGGACTTAAGAAAAAGTGTTCACAGATATCACATTTTTGTGAGCTCATCCTTTACAGCTGCCTCTTTGACATCTTACTTCAAAAAGAAGTGATTATTCTAGACACAGTTTGAGAAATAAACCCTAGCCTGACAAGGAGGTAGCCCTCATCAATTTATCTAACAATTTCCTTTCTTTATGTAGTCTATCAGTCATTATCTAAGAATTCATCATATGGTTAGACACATGAAGGTAGTTGAGGAACTAAACCCCAAGATGCCCAACATACTTACTGAGTATGGAATGAGTGAAGACATCTGTCTCACCTCTTCCCATCCCTAGATGTGACTGCCAATGATAGGTACATCATAAAACTTCAAGGGCATAAAATTCCATTGTGTTTTATGCTTTCCTTGGCCCATGGTTTTAAGCTTGAAGGTTCAAGCATGTCCATAAGATATGCATTTTTGTCACTGGGAATAAAATGTAGAAGCCAGAGTGACCATTTAGAACTCTATTGCCAGGGTTGGTGTGAAGGGTAGGGAAAGGATGATGTCATAGCTTTCTTTTCTTCCTTTATTTTTACACTCCCTGAAGCATTCATCTCCTCTTCATTCTGAAGTCTTTGAATTTAGAGGTGATGCTGAGGATATTCAGCTCTCTTGGTTACAAACAGCTCCTCTTTGTGCCTAGCTTCAGTGAACAGGCTGCTGGCAAGGACGTTGTAATGGCAGGATTAGTTCCTTTGAGCCACTCACTGTTTTGCTTAATTATACATTCTTTCTGGACTTGTCTGTATTTTCTCCTTGCAATCTCCTCTGCCAACAGTGTCAAATCAAGCCACTCCTAGCACATGTTTCCCTTTCATTCCTTTATGGGGGAAATAGAGCAAGAGATGGTTAACAATTGTTACTCTTCAGTTATTTAAACTAATTAAAGCAATTGCCATGCTGCCACTATGGGCTCTCAAGGGTGTATGTGCAGAGGGGAGAATGAGTTCCATGGGCTCTTAATTACCCCACACAAAGGGCAGTGTTTGCTCCTCAGTCACAAGGGATTGATGGCCTACTTTCCCTTCCTGTCAATGGAGTCTCTCTGTGCAACTCTTTTTCCCTCCCCACAGCATCAATCCTGGAATAGATGGCACCAGAGCTTTTGGTTCTCATGCACTTAGGTTCCAGATAAGACATAATAGGCAGCTCACGAGTTTTGAGCCTACTCATCCTCCATGCACAAAGGCCAGGCACTATCAGCCTTCCTTGGGCCTTCTTTCATTTGTCTACAAGGTGCAGGAAATTAAGGACCCTCTATACCCCACCTCACTACTTCCTACACCCTTGACTCTCATTTCTATTACTTTTTTAGGTCAACTTGATTTATTCTATTCTATGTGATATCAATGGATCATTATATAGATCAGAAATTCAAAAGATGCCAAAATAAAGAAAATATCATCTACAGGTGCAACTTCCTTCATATCCCCCAAGGATAGAATTCTCTGTGGCTTTCTCACCTCTCCTACTCACTGACTGGAAATGCCATTTCTTACCACTTTGCTCTTCTTCCCTTCTAGAATTCCTTGTTATTCTCAAGATTCTTGTATTTATAGGGTAATTGTTTTCAGGATTCTTGGAATCTCCAGATTCTCACAAAAATATCCAGATTACTGCTTGTCCTTAGTGACTGGAAACAGACCAAGCAGACATTCGCTATGTATGGCCTCTCTGTGTTGTTTAGGCTGGCCCAAAGTCATTTATTTTACTATAATGTCTTGTTTTATTATTTATTTTTATTGGTTTGTTTAAACTTGAGTATACTTGCCAATGTATAGGTTTCATTTTATGTTTGTATTTTCAGCTCCTTGTAGTCTGTTGTAATGACGAAAGGGATTTAGGTTTCTCTGAAATCTCTAGGAGAACTTGTTATTCAAAATAAAAAAAAATACTTGGTCATCCTAAGTTAAGTTTGGGGACATCTAACAAAAGAAGAAAGTGTGATAAAGACATGAGAAAGCCTTTATCTACAACCCAATTAAGAAGTATAATCAATGAGATAGTAAAATATCTGTGATGTGAAAGAAGGAGGAGGAACACTGGGAGTTAAAAGATCACACTGGGTTGTGAGGAGGGGGATTGGAGGCTATGAATGCAAAGTTGCCAAATCTAAGGATGTAAGAATAAGCCTTATGGAAACCAATAGTTATTAACCTAATAACTATTTAAAATAAAACTAAAATCAGTAGTGAGAAAGGAGATAGCTGTGTGTGGTAGTTTGATTAAGAATGATCCCCATAGACTCATATATTTGGATATCTGGAATGCTTGGGAAGGATTAGGAAGTGAGGCATGTTAGATTAGGTGTGGCTTTGTTGGAGAAGCTGTGTCATTGTGAGTGGGCCTTGAGGATTCAAAAGCCCATGCCAGGCCCAGTCTTTCTCATTCTGCCTCTGTCTTTCTTTTGCCACCATGCCCACTTCTCTACCTGCTGCCTGTAGATCAGTATGTAGAACTCTTAGGTACCTCTCCAATACCATGCTGGCCACCATGCTTCCCTCCATGATGGTAATGGACTAACCCTCTGAAAGTGTAAGATAAGCCCTAAGTTAAATGATTTCTTTTATAAGAGTTGCTTTGGACATGTTGTCTTTTCACAGAAATAGAACAATGACTAAGACACACTGCATGGGTAGATAAGGTTGCTCCCAGAAGACATGGGCTATTAAACAAAAGTCACAGTGCAAAGCATTGGATACTCCTCTATGACATATTGCTGCACTCTGCATGCCACATCATCAACCTGCCAGGAAAGGTGTGTCCACTGGAGCAACCATGCCATAACTACAGCTGATTAGCTCCTGAGACATCAAAACTGTAAGGAAAAAATATGTGTAACATTTCAAAATATAGCAATACAATGTTTTTCTGAACAAGGCTCCAAAGCAGAGAAACTATTCTAAGAACTGACAAATGGAAATTATGTGAATGAAGAAGCTGTTGCAAAGTAGAGAAAGCAATTCTCATATTGAAGGGGTAGCCAACATAAAATAAGAGATTAATATCCAGGATATATAAAGAACTTCAAAAAGTAAGCAACAACCATACAATTGTTCAATCAGTGAACGGGCTAATGAGCTGGACTGTTCTCAAAAGAAGAAATAACAATGGCCACTCAATACTATAAAAGTGTTTAACATCTGTAGATTATCAGGTAAGTATGAGTTCAAATTGCTTTGAGACTCCATCAGAATGGTTACTGACAATGTTGCTGAGGATGTGGGGAAAGAACTATGGGCAAGCATGTTGACTTGTGACAACCTCTACAGAAATTGAGATTGCATTACTCAGAACACTGAAAATAGAACTATGCTCTGACTCAGTTACACCATACATGATGTCATGTCTGAGGCATCTTAAGTCAACATATCTGTGAGATATTTGTTTCCAGGTGCATTATTCACAATAGCAAGGAAATAGAACCATTCTGGATGTCGCTCAACAGAAATAAATTAATAAATGCAGTGCAGTGTATATTGTATTATATATAATGAAATAAATGCAGTTAAATTTTATGAAATTATAAAGAAAAATTAGGTTATAATATTGGCACAAGGTCGATGCAGCTAGAAATCATTACTTTAATTGAGCCAGACTCAAAAAGACAACAAAAAATGTATTTTTTCTCATATGCAGAACCTACATTTTAAGTGTGTGTGTGTGTGTGTGTGTGTGTGTGTGTGTGTGTGCTTGTTGACCACAAAACTAGCAAGCAGATCATAAGAGGGGAGAAAGAAGTCTTAATGAAGACGGGAAATGGAAATGGTTGCAGAATACCTGTAAAAGGAAGACAGAAGAGGGCAACTAACTACTAACTGCAGAAAGAAAGGGAATTTGTCAGCAGGAAGCATGGAGGCTTGGGGAGGACAGTGTGATGTAGATGTAACCAACCGTCTTATTAAATAAGAAACACAGAAACAATGTAAAAGAGAAAGCCAAGAAGTCAGAGCTCAGAGCTAAAATCTCACCCTTCCTCCTGCTGTCCCAGCTTTGCGAAAAGAGACCTACTTCCTGTCGGTTCGTATTTTTAAAGTATGTTGTTCTGCCTTCTCATTGGTTGTAAACCCAAACACATGACTGCCTCGTCACTGTCTGAATGTACAGCCCCCTAGGTCTTAAAGGCATATGTCTCCAATGCTGGCTGTATCCCTGAACACACAGAGATCTTATGGGATTAAAGGCGTGTGCCACCACCGCCACACTCTTGCTATGGCTCTAATAGCTCTGACCCTGAACACACAGATATCTATGGGATTAAAGGCGTGTGCCACCACCGCCACACTCTTGCTATGGCTCTAATAGCTCTGACCCCCAGACAACTTTATTTATTAACATACAATCAAATTAATATTTCAGTACAAATCAAAATAATATTTCAATACAATTAGATTACCACCACAGTGTGAGACGGCAATGAATGAGAAAAAAGTATAACGGCAAATATGTTCTAAGATGCCAAGATTAAACTCACTGTTCTCTATGCTGATTTAAAATACAAACAGAAAAATAATGTTAATCAATATAAATGATATGTAAAATAAAAAAAATAAATGCAAAAGTACGAGAGGACACATGACATCTTGGCAAGTATCATTGCTTATGTCAGTCAATAAAAGTACAATTGTATCTATAATCAGTGATTGAAATGTGTTTGTGTGTGTGTGTGAGAGAGAGAGAGACAGACAGACAGACAGACAGAGACAGAAATTCTATCTCAATCCAAGATTACATCCTCACATCCTCTATTAATTTACATACATACACACACACACACACACACACACACACACACACACACACGACCTGATCAAACAAAATTAAACATCGCTGATTTCAACATTAAACTTTTTAAAATGTGGATTATGGTAACAAAAGAGCCACTGTACCTTTCACCCAGATTCTTCTATGCAGATAACTATAGCCTGACCTTAACATATCACTGCTGTTCAGAAATTGAGTTCCCCTTTTCCCTTAGGAAGAATCTACTTATTTTTCTGTTCTTTAATTTTCTTTCATTTTTCTTTTTTTATTATTAAGAAATTTTTATTCATTTTACATACCAATCATAGATTCCCCCTCTTCCCTCCTCCCACCCCTTCAGTTCCCCCCCCTCCAAAACCCATTCCCCATTCCCTCTTACAAGAAAGTAAGGTCTCCCATGGGGAGACAGCAAAGCCGGGTACATTGAGTAGACACAGGTCCAAGCACTTCCCCTTGCCTCAAGGCTGTGTGAGGTGTCCCACCATAGGAAGTGGGCTCCAAAAAGCCAGCTTATGCACCAGGGATAGATCCCGATTCAGGATAGATCCTCTTAAGCAGACCAAGCTACACAACTGTCTTGCTTATGCAGGGCTCCTAGTCCAGTCCTATGGAGGCTCTACAGGTGTTGGTCTAAATTTCATAAGTGCCCACTAGTTTGGTTTGGTTGTCTCTGTAGGTTTCTTCATCATGATCTTGATGCCCCTTGCTCACAGAATCCCTCTTCTTTCTCTTTGACTGGACTCTTGGGGCTCGGCCTGGTGTTTGGCAGTGGATCTCTGCATCTGCTTCCATCAGTTACTGGATGAAGGCTCTGTGATGACACTTAGGGTATTCACCGATCTGAATATTGGGGTAAGCCAGTTAAAGTACCCTCTCCATTATTGCTAGTAGTCTTAGCTGGGGTCATCCTTATGGATTCCTAGGAACTTCCCTAGCATCTGGTTTCTCCCTGTCCCCATGATGTCTCCCTCTATTTTGGTATCTCTTTCATTGCTCTCTCACTCCATCCCTGTTCTAGCTCAACTATCCCATTCCCTTATGTTTTCATCTCCCATCCCTACCCTCCATTGCCCCTCCCTCATCCCCAGTTTACTCATGGAGATCTCATCTAATTCCCGTCCCAGGGAGATCCATGCATCCCTCTTAGGGTCCTCCTTGTTAGCTAGCTTTTCTGGAGCTGTGAATTGGAGCCTGGTTATCCTTTGTTTTAGGTCTAGTATCCACTTATGAGTGAGTACATACCATTTTGTCCTTCTGAGTCTAGGTTACCTCACTCAGGAGAATATTTTCTAGTTCCATCCATTTGCCTGCAAATTTCATGATGTCATTGTGTTTTACTGCTGAGTAGTACTTCATCGTTTACATGTACCACATTTTTTTTAACAGTTTCATACATGTATATCCTGATTTTAGCTTACTCTTTTTCATCCCCAGTGCCCCAAACCTCCTTTTTTCAGGCAGTCCCCTGATACTTTTGAGTACCTCCCTCTTCTCCCCTCCCCTTCCCTTCCCTCCCCTCCCCTCCCTTCCCCTCCCCTCTATTCTCCTCTTCTTCTCCTCTTTCCTCCTTCCCTCCCCTCTCCTCTTCTCTCCTCTCTTCTGTTTTCCTTCCTTCCTTCCTCACTCACTCCCACTCTCTCTCTCTTTCTTTCTTCTTTTCCCACTGAGTTTAGTTAGAGATAATTGGACAAAGAAATAATTATTCACCAGAACACATACAACTTACCAGTTGCTATTCCACTAGCAAAAAGTGATATCCTTTGCCTCTCCTTCCATTAACTAGCTCATAGTGAGGGGCAATGCTCATGAGCCTCTCCCTTAATCTTGATCAAACAGGATTCTAATTTTGTGTTGGTCTTAACTCCAGCTGCAATGATTTCATGTATTCAATGGCCATATTATACACAGGAGACAATGTTTTGTATCACTCTTCCCCAACTTCTAGCTCCTACAGTCTTTATCCTCTCGCCCTTTAGTAGTTTCCCATGAACCTTGGAGGAGGTGATGTAGATACCCTGTTTAGGGTCAAACACTGCATATTTACTTATTTTACAGACTCTGCAAGCTGTGAATCTCTATTAGCTGCTGTCCACTGCAAGAAAGAAGCTTCACTGATGAAGACTGAGCAATGTATATCTGAAGAGTGTGATCTGCAATGATATTCCAAGTCTCAGAACACTCCATAATCAGATAGTAAGGAAGTCTAAGTCTCTGTCTACTCTCCATGTTCATAGCCCAACTTGCAATGGGTTCTAAGACAATGATATATTTGCATTTATTAATTTTCTAAGAACCTGACAGAGTCAGTGAATCAATAGCTCTCTCTGATCTGCTAACCAAGACAGTCAATGGACCAGTGTCTAGGATTCTGAATGTAGCTCTGAAACAGTGTCTGTTTTTCCAAGCACATCACGGTGGCGGCTTGATAATTAAGAGCAAATGACCTTGCTAACAAGCTCTGTGGTACTTGATACATTTCTACCAATAGGAGGTACAGACTAGGACGATGTGAGAAATTGAGGGAGGAGTCTGACTCAACAGAGTAGGGGGAATATTACTTATTGGTACTTATAAAGACCTAGTGTGGTGGGAATTTCAAAAGACCATAGTCTTGGGAAAATCTGGTTAATTATGTAAAAGTGATAAACGCCTAAACAAACTAAGCATCTGAATTGGAAATGAGATAATTTGAAAGTCAATGCAGCATAGATTTTTAAATTATTTTTGGCCTATAAGCTTAATACACTGGCACACTCACATAATAATTAAGCCTTGGAGTTAAGTTCTTAGAGAACAAAATGATGACTCCTAGGCTGGCAGGAAACTGCCATCTATACAGGTATAAGGAAAAAGAAAGAAAGAAAGATACAAGAGAAAAAAAGATAAATTGGAAGATACAGTTGTGTTTCACAGGGGCTGAAGCTGGAGTTTGGGAATGAGAAGTCTGTGTTGTTATAAATTAATTATTTTCCACACAAGCCTCTCATTCATGGACAGGGATGATTAATGTCCAAAAGCCATGTCTTCACCCAGCACCATCAGCAGGCTTAATTTGATTGGATGTGTGCTCAATGGCTGTTTATTGTTGTAACACATCGAGTGACCTCTAGAGGTAAAGTCTGCCCATTCTTCTCCTTCTGCCTCTTTTGAGACCCTAGCTGAAATATTATGAGAACTAAATAAAGTGAAAAAGCACTCAACAAACAGTAGGTTCTGTGTTGCTTAGTTAATGGTTGTAGCTGTTATGTTCATCACCATCATGAATCACTATAACAAACAGACACCTAGACCTGTGAATGGACTTGCTCAAGAGGACAATTTAAATAAGTATAAGACAAAAATTCTGTTCTATAAATAATGCATGATTCTGTGGCATGGGGGACAGAGGGAGCAACGAATGCATAAGTAATGAAAGGAATCCACTAAACAGTGGGAGAAAATGCCACACTGAGCTGAGAACTCTACCTTCTTCACTGAAACATAGTATTATGATGAGACTCCGAATTCATGCCCCAGTGACTTTTTAATATAAGAGTATCAGCGAACTGGGAGACAGAAAAAAAGCAGCTGCTGTAGCTTTTCAGTTCCAATCCCAGCTCCTGGCTGAAGGAAGATTATTATGTGAGTTGATCCTAGTGTTGCTCAAATTATGGCCCAAATCCTGCTGCCTCAGTGGTACTGAGTATGCATACTCACTAAGTGTAGACCTGTGGTTCCTGCCCAGTGCAGCAAGTACAAATCTTTGTGTGTGGGGGTGGTGGTGGTGATGGAATACAACATACATTTGAAATAAACTTCCCAGGCTATTCATATACTCACTTCACTTTTAAGGCCATGAGCTTGGATAGAAGATAGTGTCATTCAAAAACATTGTCATTGACTTAATTGAGAGTCTTGATTTAGCTTAGGGACTTAACAGTGAGTTTTCTCTTTATGTATGTTTAAAATCAAATCAAAGTATAGTAGATATCAGAAGGCGTGCGGGAAAGACAAAAGAGTCACCCAAAGGTGACTGTAAGAGTTCCAAATATTTTCATTTCCCAGAGAGACTTTCAAGCTAGACCAAGGTGTGTATACAGATGCTCGGTAGCCAGCATCCTGCTTCTTCTCTCTCTGTGAAGACTACCATGCACATCATTCAGAGGTAACTGCACTTCCCTGTAGAGTGCTGACATCAACTCACAATTTGCTTTAACATATTCTTTCATGTAACGAACTTCAGCCAATTGGAATTACTCAGGGTGATGAAGCCCTCATGCTAGACTGGAGAAACACAATTAATTCTTGTCTCCTTAACAGAAATAAATAGAGGAAAAGCCAGTTGTTCTCCATAAAGTGTCTAAGGAGGGACTTCTGAGGTCACCTCCTCTCATTTTGTTTTCATGTACCTGTTAGTAGTAGTATGGGGAAAAGAAGCTGTTTGAGAACACTCTGAGTGAAACAAAACAAAAAAGAAGCATGAAAACTGTCTACATTGGTCTCATGGCAAGAATGAATATTGTGGTCATTTTAGACAAGTTTCTGCTCACAGGAAATGTTCAGCTGAAGGTAGTAATCAGATAGCAGGTTCTACCACCAGTCTCCATAGGTTTTATCACGGCTTGTGCCTAGGTTCACGTAGATGGATAAGCTGAGGTAACATCTTCAGTCACCTCTTCTATGATATGGATTCCTCCGTGGTGGATAGTAATGTATGTGGTCTGGCTTGTGAGTCCTAGTCATTGTTAATTTCTGTGGATCTACCTGCATGTACTTCTTGGGCATGCTACAAAGCAAGTAACTGAATCGAGGTATTGAGCTGAAACAAAACTAAAATAAAACACTGAAACCACTTTGGCACTGCATTTTTGAAAACAGCAGAATTAAAGGTGAGATCATGTATGATCCCAGGCCTTTTACAGCATGAGAAAAGTACATGTTTGATTACAGTCCAGATGAAAACTATGCTTTGCCTCTGAGAAAGGCTGGGTTACATTAGAGGGATATACACTTGATGCCTGTAATGAAGAATGATAACAGACTGACAGTTTCAAAGCAGAAAGCTGTAGGAAAGCGTCATACCTCTTAAGGGATGGATGCACTACAGAGAGATGAGATAGCTGGAATTCGAACTCTTTGCCCCTCGAAGCATTGGGAGCTTATAAACCAACGGTCTCCTTGGCATTTTCTTATAGGATCCCTTGCAGTCAATTATGAGGCAAAGAATATCCCGCAGTACTTCTCTGCTGGGGTGAGCATCTGTTTATTACCTTCCTCTGCATTTTGTGGAAGTAATGAACTGTTGGCTCAAAACAGCTGAAAACAAATATAAGAAGGTCATTGTGTTGTTAAAATGTGATATGTTGAGAAATGTGGAGGTTTTGGGGACTTCTAAAGTACTGTCACGCAGGAAGCAGTGCAGTAAGTGGGTTCATCCATCACTGGAAAAAACGTGGACACAGCATCACTGCTTGAAGGTTGGCATAGAAATGCTCGACTTCTGATTAAATGGCCATAATTCCTCAAGGCTGCGACATGGCTGGCAGGCTTGGGAAGCCGGGGCCTTAAAACATAAAAGGGTAGAATCTGTAATAGAGTGCCGTAGAAAGAAAAAGAAGTGCTAAGCTCTCCCTAAATTCAAATTATTGAAATTGAAATATTTTAACATTTCCAAATGCCATTTGATTGCCAAGAGAAAAATATTTTTTAAATCTTTAATAAGAATATGGCAGGTTGTGTACCTGTTTTGAAATGTTTATTGTGTCTCTGAGACTCAAGACTTTTGATGGTTTTCATGTTTTGTTAGCAGTGTTGTTTTAATCAGTGAATTGTAGGGCTAGTGTAATTAAGGATGCTGAAAGATGGACATCATCCTTGAACTTTCAAATACATCTTAAAATTGAAAAAAAAAAAAAATAAGAGAACCTGCAGGTAAATTGCTGGAACAGGAAATAAAGCATAGGACAGAACTGACATTCTGACGCCTCAGTGGGAAAAGGCACTTTAGGCCAAGCCTAATGACATGACTTTAAACCCCCGAACCTACGTGGTGAAAGGAGGAAGCAAATCCCCAAAAGTTGTCCTCTGAACTCCACATATATGCCATAGCACAAGCCCATGCACATATACAAAAATACACCTTTTGATAATTTAATAAAGAACTGAGGTTTGGTTTCTGCTTAAAGTGGCCTTCAATACCATTCATAAAAGTAAAGGCCATGTCTTCTCTTTTGTAATACGCAGCCTGTGTATAGAGAAGAAATGAGCGAACACTGCATTAGAGGAAATTCGATTATTAGACATAGGAGTCTGAGATATATAAGCTTATGAAAGTCATTGTTCCCAATCTTTTGGAAAGGATTTTATAGCTCCTGGATGTGTCTTGTCAGAGCAAAACTATTTAGTTAGTTCTTAATACATGTCATGATAAGGAAGACAAAAAATTATAAGACAGAAAGGAAGGGGAAGATTTCTTTCCTATAAGTATCTTATTACCTAGGAAGATAAGCCTCAAATCAGACACACACTGAACCTACCTAACTTTATTCATACAGGTGTGTAAGAAGACAAATAGAATCACAGGAAGACAATGGTACCAATTAGAGAGTCAGTGATGACCAATGGTAGTGGTAGGAGCATCTTGGATTTACAAGAACACCTTTTGAAGTCAGAAGAAATGTTTTTTACAGAAACTTGAGTAAACCACACAGAAGACCTAAAAGTTGAGGCTAGAAGGGAGTACTTTGATGGTGTGGGAGATCATGAGAAATAAGGTAAGTTACAGAACATGATGGGAAGATTTTCTCTGTAGATGCCACAATTGTAGTGTTCTATAACTACTGAAGATGCTACAACCCTCGTGCACTTTACTCATTCACAAATTGGTTCATAGAGCACCCAACAAGCTGTGTCATCATAATCTGTCTTTAGAGGTTTGTGAGCATGCCATTCAATTCCTTTTCCTCTGTGGGCCACCAAGACTTCACTATGCTGTCTGTATTCTGACACTTATGTAAATCTCTCTTTTTCTGAAACACCTGACACAATGTTCAGCTTGCTATAGATGCTGTGTAAATGCATGTTCATTTAAATTCCCCATCTATCACCCACCATGAATAATATACAAGCTACATGATTCTATTTGGTGAAACTAGAATAAGCTAATGCTTTTTTTAAAAAAAAAAAAAGAACCTTGCCGGGCAGTGGTGGCGGACGCCTTTAATCTGAGCACTCGGGAGGCAGAGGCAGGCAGATCTCTGTGAGTTCGAGGCCAGCCTGGGCTACCAAGTGAGTTCCAGGAAAGGCGCAAAGCTACACAGAGAAACCCTGTCTCAAAAAAACAAAACAAAAAAAAAGAACCTGGTATAAGCAGAGAGGTGTTCATAGAAAGGCAGAGTCCCTTGAAAACTGGCCTGATATTGTTTATTTTTGTATGTTGCAGTCGAATGATTAGATACATATGAGTGGATATCATGTGGTTGTTCATGTATTTCATGGTGCTCCCATTGTGTCAACACTGACCTGTTACCATCTTCAAGTTCAGGCAGGTGAGTTAAATGTGAACAATCAGGACACAGATTGGATACAACCTGCCACAGGCCCATTTCTATTTATTTTCTATTCTTGGAGAGTTTTTCTATGCTAGAAGAGATGCTACCATAATAGTAGATAAGCATCAACTTCAAACAAGATTGTGATGCCACAATGAAATGAGCATGCCTTTCTTGAAACAAAAATATCAAACAATATCCAGAGATATTGCTTTTTATTTTAACTCAAAGCAATTGAGGCTTCATGATTCGATTCTTAGAAGGTGTGTCTCTCCAAGTTAAGAAACATGGCAGTCATATCTTGAGTACTGTCTGTGTAATTTAAACATTTTCCCACCGCAAATTACATATTTTCTTTAATACTTGGGAATCTTAGGAATTTCACTGTTGTGGACCTTAAAGAGACATACAAATCATTTTTACTTGGAATATGCACTTTAAATGTGAGGCCTTGGTGAAAATAGATTCTCTTAAATGACACTGATGTACATGCTATAAAACACAAAGGGAATTTTTAAAAAGTTCATTATCAGAATATATTGATAATACATGAGTTTTATGATGTCATTTTCTTCCATGTATGCACCATGCTTGATTATATTAACCCCCTTTGCCCTTTATTTGTATCCCTCAGAGATCTCCTTCTCTGTTATTCTCCCTGATACTTGCATGCATTCTCTCTCTCTCTCTCTCTCTCTCTCTCTCTCTCTCTCTCTCTCTCTCTCTGTGTGTGTGTGTGTGTGTGTGTGTGTGTGTGTGTGAGAGAGAGAGAGAGAGAGAGAGAGAGAGAGAGAGAGAGAGGAGAGAAAGAGAGAGATGGTGTGGTGGTGTGATGACTAATGATTAATATAAGCAGGGTCTCTTGCAAGAGTATTGGTGTGAGATTATTTACAGGGGCATAGGATTTTTAACAATGCCTGTATCAGTGAAGATTGTGAATGTGTCTACTTCCCCCAGCAACCATAAATGGCCTATTGTTTTAAAATATTGTAAAAATGGAGATGGCAAATCAGTAATTTCCATGCAGATGAAGGACTCCAGAGAAGCTCATTACTAAACAAATCATTGTATTAATGTTCAGTATTAGAATCATATTAGGATTATTTACCTTCATGCCAACTGAGAGTTCTGAACCCTTTTAACATTGCAGATGTGTCTTAGTACTTGTATATATAGTGTATCTTATTCTGTGTTCACAATGCAATTAGTTTTCTCCCCCAGCCTTGTAAATTCCCATTTCAGACACATAAATACACACACACACACACACACACACACACACACACACACACACACACACACGCCACAATAGCCAAGTTGGCAGGTACAGGCATATAGCATAACTTTACCGCACTCAATCTCCATGAGGAATTGCATTCAATGGCAAGGGTCTATCTGACTAGTTCAAAGTGATTCATTAGCACAGAGAAAATTCAAAGTAGCAACAGATCTCAGAGCCTTTGGCAAGCATGTTGAAGCAAGCCCATAACAGATGAACTCAATGAACTAACATCTTAAATAGCAGTTGGGAGTTGAGAGAAATGAATGGGCTGACCTCACAACAGTAAGCAAAACTTCATGACTAGAAAACACAAACTTTTGGGTCCTTATGGGAAAACGTTTCCCATTATGTATTAAGGGGAGGAGTGAGGGACCACATAGTTATACACACCATTAATTAAACTTACCACGGAGAGGCCACTGATGTCTACCTTGCTGCCTGATTAACATACTGGGTGAAGGATGTTAGATATTTACTGCCTGTTTTTGCATCAGAAGCCATGAGGGAAATGGCCCCTCAGAAGTACATCTATAATTCATGGACCAAATAAGACGCTGTGCGTGCAGGCTTACATTGCTATGCATTCTTTCCCCGGATGCAAGTAGGAGCTAGCCATGCGTAAGGAAGGTCAGTTCATGCTGTGTGATTCCATTTGTTTGCGTTCTTTTCAAGATGGTTTGGATATCCTGAGGCATGGGCAAGGACGTTGGAGGGGAATGGGAAACGTAGGTTAAATTAAAGGAGACTTGTTTATTTTAGTAAATCTTTCAAGGACCTGCAGGTACTAATTAGGGAAAAACAAATTGTTATAGATCTTGTATGTATAATGATATCTAATAGTCACCATTACAGGATTAAATTATAGAAAGGAACTATGTCCAATTGATTTTATTTGATACTCAGTATTATTTAGTATAGGTACAATGTTTGTAACTATGAGAGGTCTTCTCAAAGTATTTGTACTTGCTTCTATCTTGAAGTATTTTTGCATGAAATTTGTCAGTTTTTGTAGGTTTTGTTTTTCACATTTGCTATTTATATTTTGAGATACATGAATGTTGTTGATCTTTGAAAATTAACAATTTCAATGTCATTGAAAATGCAAGTAGAATAACTATGATTCTTTTCTTAAATCATGAGCCATATATAATATGGGATTTTTAAAAATGAGCACTTTGGGTAAATCATTGGGGGAGAAATTAAACCAGCTTGTTATCTCATTATAGAATTTCTATTTTAAACAAGAATGTATGACAGCAAATCTTGTAAGTCAAGCATGAAAGCTGTGTAACTAATCAGTTTCACAATTAGCTGTTTAGATCCACCCTTTGCTATGGCACCAGGGAGCAGCTTGCCCATCTGACACAATAACTTTGAGGTGGAATCAATCCATTGCAAATGTGTAGTGATGAGGCTGCAGCCTGAAGGTCATGGACTAGAACCAGACATTAAAAACAGATCACAAAACAACTTGCTCTCCTTTACCAACACTCTAGACCTCTTTTAAATATATTCTGGTTCAAAGTTGTAAAAATATATCAGTTTTTGGTAACTTCAATCCAAATCCTAAAATACTCACAGATAGAATCAGGCTCAGTTCTTATTCTCTCAGCACATACTTGTTGTGCCTTTCCATACCCAGGTCAAAAAATGGAAGTCCAGAAAAGATAAACATTATATGTATTGTCAGGCTGCATTTTCTTTCCCCTGAATATAGTAAGATAGATGGTTTGATTTATGCACATTCTTTAAGATGTATGAGTTGCTTCCTATGTTATATGACTTGTGGTTCTAGCATTTTACAGAAACAACAGCCCACTCTTGACTCTTTCTCTTTCAAGCAGATTGCTCCTTTATAGCCACATGTTTATAGAACTTCACTTGGAATCTAGATTTGGGGATCATCATGCCTCTCCTTATACTTCCATTTTGACAGCACAGACTCATCCATTCTGAATCCTTCATTTTACACCACCACATCTAAAATCCCTCTCAGTTTGTTTCCATAGACCACTAAACACAGGGAATGCATAGGTTTCAAAACCATCAAAGGAGATCAAAGTTTGGTGATTGACCACATGGCTGGTGATTGACCACCTGGAATTGGCTGCACATTCAAAGAGCTTTTCACATATGCATAGGCAGTTTAAATGTGGGTAAATTGGTTCACATCTGCAAACAATCTGTAGTCTTGAGCCCAATCTCATCTAATGTAAGAATCCCAAAAGACTGAGGGAAAGAGCTCACTCTGCTCTACAAATGAAATGTTGGTTCAGATGAATCCTTGCCCTGTCCATTGTCAGAAGGCAGAGGAGGGAAGGGTGGCAATAGTGACCTTTCTTCCAATTGTTTTCATTTGCAGTATGCATTTCTCGGATATTTGTGTTAGTTGGGACAAAGACTTTGTTCTTTTTATAATCAGTGGAAAAAAAATCACCAAGTGGAACTAGTGGAGATTACTACAGATCTTGCTGATTCTACCCCCTCTTTTTTATTGTGAATGAAGTATACATTCATGCTACAGAGATGTACTATTTACTTATTAGTATGACAAAGCACCCAACAACTTAAGAGAAAAGTGGTTTATTTTGGTTTATGGTTTCATAGAGATTTATCTTCATCAAACTTGCATGGGGGAGGTATATGGTGGAATTCACAGCAGTGGAAATTGAAGTGTTGGAAGGAATTTCTTTCAAGATGAGCCAGATTGCAGAAAGAACGAGTTAGTAACAGAGGTGGCTATAATATGGGAAGGACCCCATTTAGTGATGTACTTGTTAGCCAGGCCTCACCCTCTAAGTATCCTCTGTCATCAATATAACATTGCCAGCTTAGAACCAATCATTTAAAGTATGAGCCTGATGGGAGCATTTTGGATTAAGACCCCAGCAAGGAAGGTAATAGTAATCTAAAGGGGAATCAGTCTTTGGTATTTACTTTAAAAGATGAGCAAATTTCAAGGCTAGACAACTCATTGTGATATCACCTACCTTCAATTCCTTAGTTTTTCCTGTATAAACTGTCAGTTAAAATGGAAAAATAAGAACTAAAGTCATGAAGGAATTTGAATGAAAATATGTGAGAGTTGGTAAAATATTATGAGCATTAAGAATTAGTTTAGGCTGGGCAGTGGTGACGCATGCCTTTAATCCCAGCACTCAGAACGCAGAGCCAGGCAGATCTCTATGAGTTCTAGGCCAGCCTGGACTACAGAGTGAGTTCCAGGAAAGGTGCAAAGCTACACAGAGAAACCCTGTCTCAGAAAAAGAATTAGTTTAGGAAGGATCAAAAATAATATGAAAAGGGAAAGGCTTTTTTTATTTTAATAGGACAAGAAATCTGAAAGAATGGCATTAGTACCCAAATTAGCATTCTATTGGGGTGTCTGAATATAAGACTTTCAATATAATTTTAAATTTTAGTTGCTTGAATGAAATCATTTAATAGATATAGGCTGAAGATCAACCATATGGCTGTCTGCTCTAATCCTTCCTCCTTGGGCATCCTCCACATATTCTCAACCAGACATCTCTCTATATAAGAATGTAAAGAAGGAAAAGATTTTCCTATTTCGTGAAAAACATACTGTTTTTTTTCTATTATCCTTTTCTCTTCTTTAATCTCTCCTGTTGCTTTGGTTTTTTTTTTTCTTCTTTATGCTCTGGTGTCTGTTCTCAGTCAGGTATGTGGTTAAGAAAATGAATCCAACAAATTCATTTGTAGTATGAAGTTTATTTTTTCCTTGAAAAATAATAGTATTTTTAATTTTAAAAAGGAATGAATATATAACTATTTTAAAATATATCAAAATGGAAATATTCTAAGTAGAATGGGTATAGTTAAAGTCTAAGTAACATATTTTGAATAACTCTACATCTTATCCCTCCATTTTCTTTAAGGTAAGAGATCTGTTATCTCTATTTCATGTAAGCATGTCAATTCAAAAGGAGAAATATTATCACAGAAGGCAAATACCGTGGCTCTAGCACAGACATATGCATGGGCATCTAGAGTATATTTGGGAGGCTGCCTGGGACTGTAGCTTAATGATAGATCATTTACCTAGTACATGCAGTGTATCACAATTCAAACAAACAAAATACTAGGGAATGACGTTATTTCCATAACATCTTGACTAAAACCATTTGTATCTTAATGAAGTCTTTTTCTACCTAAATGATATCTCTGAGACTCTTTGTGAAAATAGGAAATAGCCTTAATTATCAATATGCTTATAACTTGCTTTATAAAACCAAGGGGCTATTCTCTCATTAGTGAAAATCATAAAGCCAGACAAACTTATGTCCCTGTGGGTATTTAAGATGTGCCTTTCTCATATTCCTTATTTCCTCCTTGATGCTATGAGTCTAGTTATGTATAATAGTTGCACCATGGAAGTTTTAATCGAATAGCTTTCTCTTGTTAATTTGTCTCCAGATAATAATTTTTTTCTTAATTAAGGCAGTGAAAACACACATTATGATCTTTACCTGAAATATGTTTTGATTAGCACCAATACCTACAATTGCATTTGACTAAAGTACTCCCTTTCCCCAGCCCAGTGACTGTGTTAAAAACAGTGGTTTCATTTTGCTCTGTGGTAGATGTTTCCTAACTACAAAAAGACTATTTAAAGTTTGTACAGTTTTTATGAACATTTAAATAAAATTTGACCATTCTCCGAGTGTATTTCTCTATGTGTTTTCTCTGTTTCTTGTTTGCTCATCCTTCATGTTGTGGTTTGAATGGGAAATATCTCCCACAAGCTTATGTGTTCTAACACTTGGTCCAAAGCTGGCAATGGTTTTTGGAAGGGTTCTGGAAATTTCATGAGGTAGATACTCACCAGAGCCGCAGGTCTCAACATGTGGGTTGTGACTCTTTTGGGGAGCAAGTGACCTTTTCATAGGAGTTGCTTAAGAACATCCCAAATGTCAGGTATTTCCATTATGATTACAATAACAAACAAAGTTATGAAGGAGCAACAGAAATAATTTTACAATTGGGAGTCACCACAATATGCGGAACTGCATTATGGTATCTCATCTTTACCAAGGTTGGGAACCACTGGCACTTGATATTTTATTGCCCCAAACCTCTTACTGTTTTCCCGCTGATTTCTAAATCTTGATGCAATGAGACCAAATGCCTCCTGCACCCGCTGCCATGTCTTCCTTCACCTGATGGACAGTATTCTCTTGGAGCTGTAAACTAGATCAGACTTCTCCTCCTTAAATCACTATAGTCAAGTGTTGCATTGCAGTAATATGTTGAATAATGAAGACCCTTTCAGTACTACAAGGTCTGTCATTGTTCGTGAAAACTGTCTCATCAGAACCATGATTAAAAAAATTACAGGCGTTCAAGACTATTTCCTACTTTTTCTTCTAGCAGGTTCAGAGTAGCTGGATTTATGTTGAGGTCTTTGATCCACTTGGACTTAAGTTTTGTGCACGGTGACAGATATGGATCTATTTGCAGCCTTCTACACGCTGATATCCAGTTATGCCAGCACCATTTGTTGAAGATGCTTTCTTTTTTCCATTGTACACTTTTGGCTTCTTTGTCAAAAATTATATGTCCATAAGTGTGTGGGTTAATGTCAGGGTCTTCAATTCGATTCCATTGGTCCACATGTCAGTTTTTATGCCAATACCAGGCTGTTTTTATTACTGTAGCTCTATAGTAGAGCTTGAAGTCGGGGATTGTGATGCCTCCAGAAGTTGTTTTATTGTACAGGTTTCTTTTAGCTATCCTGGGTTTTTTGTTTTTCCATATGAAGTTGAGTATTGTTCTTTCCAGATCTGTGAAGAAATATGGTATGTACTCACTCATAGGAAGATGCTAGATGTGGAACAAGGATGACTGGACTGCTACTCACATCACCAGTGAGGCTACCTGGAAAACGGGACCCCCAAAAAAGACACAGAGAAATGGACGAGATCTACATGAACAGCCTGGTCATGAGTGGGAACAATGAAGGGCGACGGTCGAGCGAAAGAGAGTGGGAGATCCCAGCTGGATCAAGAAAAGAGAGGGAGAACAAGGAATAGGAGACCATGGTAAATGAAGACCACATGAGAAGGGGAGGAAGCAGAGAGCTAGGGAGGCCCACGGAGATCCACAAAGACACCCCAGCAAAAGACTGCTGGCAATGGTCGCGAGACGGCAGGAACTGACCTACTCTGGTGATGGGATGGCCAGACACCCTGATAGTTGTGCCATAAACCCCATCCAAGGACTGAGGAATCTGGATGCAGACATCCACGGCTGGGCCCCTGGTGGAGCACTGGGAGTCTAATTAGTGAGAAAGAAGAGGATTTATATGAGCGAGAATTGTTGAAGCCAAGGTTGGATAAAGCACCGGGACAAATAACCAAATGAATGGAAGCACAGGATCTATGAACCAAAGGCTGAGGGGCCCCCAACTGGATCAGGCCACCTGAACGGGTGAGACAGTCAGTTGGCTTGATCTGTTTGGGAGGCAGCTGTGCATTGGTGCCAGGTCCTGGGCTCGTTGCATGAGTTGGCTGTTTGAATCCTGGGACTTATGCAGGGACACTTGGCTCGGTCTGGGAGGGGGGAATGGACCTGCCTGGACTGAGTCTACCAGGTCAACCCCGGTCCTCGGGGGAGACCTTGATCTGGAGGAGGTGGGAATGGGGGGTGGGCTGGGGGGAGGGGTGGGCGAGAGGGGGAGAACAGGGGATTCTGTGGCTATTATGTTGAACTGAATGGTGTTGTAAAATAATAATAATAATAATAATAATAAAAAAATTACAGGCAATTTAAAACACTTTTGTGTGTGTATTTTGATTATAAATTTTTATTTGACATTCTCCTTTTTTATATTAAAAATTCATACAATATGTTTTGATCAGGGTTTTATTTCCTCCATCTCCTCCCAGGTCCTCCCCATCTCCACCCATCCAATTCCATGTCTTTTTTTCTTCTTTCTTTAGAAAAGAAACAGGCCAATAATGATTTATTATTTATATTAATAAAAAATTAACAATGAAAAAGCACAAGAAACACATACAAAAATACACACATAAAAACAAAACCCATAAAAACACAAAATTGGAATCCATATTATAAAAGCAAAAATGAGCAACATTAAATACACACACACACACACACACACACACACACACACACACACACACACACACACAATAATATGAGGCAACAATGTAAAAATGTCATTGAGTTCATTTCGTGTTGACTATCTACTACTGGGCACAGCAGCTGCCCTTAAGTGTGGTTTATATACCAGTAAGACTATGGGAGAAAACCATTTTTTTCCTTTGGAAGTTGTTATTGATTGGAGATACTTCTTGGTTAGAGTTTGGAGCTCAGGTCTACTTCCCTCATAGCAAATTTGTTTTGTTAGACACTGTTTCCTTGGTCTCACCGGTACCCTCTAGCTCTTAAAATATTTCTCCATTTTCTTTGACATAACTCCTTCAGCCATGAAGGGATGGATTTTATGAAGAAATCTCATGTAGGATTGAGTATTCCAAAGTCTCCCTCTGCTCATTATACAATTGTGAGGCATAACCCAGTCTTAAATGTTGTGAAACAATCTAAAGTAGGAAATAATATTCCTCTCAAACAAAGCAGAGACGTAGATTAAGCAAAGGCTCAACAGCATTGTGCATTCTTTGAGTCTATTTCTGCTTTGAATTGAAATTAAGAATCCAGCAACGAGCCACATAAATAAGAAACAGAAACTTATTTCTACATAGCAATCAGAGTATTTGTTCAAAGGGCAAAGTTGATCGTGACATTTTCTCACTTAAAATTATTCAATTGATCCCAATTTCTCTCAAAACAAAGTTCAAGTTTGTTACTATGGTATCTGTGTCCTTCATGCTCAACTGTGGTTTACATAACTAACTCTACATCTCATATATAGGTTCTTCTGTAAATTAGCCTTATTTCCATCAATTTTTATGTTTTATATTTGTCCACTTGTAATGTATTTATACTACTAACAAGGTTGAATTTAATTCTCAAGCCTCAGCTAGGAGAATTCTACATTTTGGAAGTCATCCAGAAGTCCCCAAGTCCTCTAATTGCTTCTCCCTTCATCTTGCCACAGTGGAAGCTTGCCTATTTATTTGGCAACTTGAGTTTTTCTTCTACTTGTGCTACAATGAGATCCTGATAGGTTTAGGTTCTCCAATACTCCCTTCCCATTTTTCTCAGTAACAAAAGATATAATAGATGCCCATTACTGAATACATGGGAAACTAAGAATGGGTTTAGATATCATTTTGGTACAACTCTGAGTTAATACATATTAAAGTTTATTTCTTTAAACTCTACAATAGGAAAGCAATTGTTTCCTCTTTGGAGGTCAGTTCATAATAGTTGATTGGTTTAAGAGAAACATGTAAATGAATGGAGAATTATTTAGCTCATTTTAGAAATTTATATCTTCTCTACTAAAATACTGATATTTTCCCCCATCATTTTGATTTTTTTGGTTATTATCTGTAGCTGGGGTTTTCCTGTGTCCCACTTGGCCTGTGGTCAGGGCAAATCTCTCTCACCTGCCAGTCCTACAGCCACTTGGACCCAAGTATACACACAGAGACTTATATTAATTAATACTGTATGGCTGTGGCAGGCTTCTTGTTATCTAGTTCTTATATCTTAAATTAACCCATTTCTATCAATATGTAAGTTGCTGTGCGGCTTATGGCTTACTGGTACTTTACATCATTCTTCCTCTGTCTCTGGCTGGCATATCAATCAATCAGAGCAACACATTCACAAGATACAGAAAGATCGATATCCACAGCACTTCCCCTTTTCTTTTTTCTTTTTTTTCAAAAAGGAAGGTATTAACTTCAACATAGTAAAATTACATATAACAGAACAATTATTAAGCAACAATTACAGTTATAATATCTAGTCTATTTATAATATCTAGTCTGTTTTTTGGCAAAATTTAAAGAAGATATTCTATCTCACCTATATTTATGAGTCTAAGTTTTCATATCTAACTTATCTTTTATCGTGACTAAGGAAATTATAACTAACTAGTCTTCAACTATATCAAAGACCTTAGAAACTGGTCTACCTGAGAAACAGGAGAAAGATGCAAGCAACTTTCAGGAGTCTTGCAAGAGTAAACAGAGACAGCTAGCAGCCTGAACAGTCATCTTAAGTTCCTCTGTAAAGTTGGGGCATCTGTCTTCAGCCCACAGGCTTAGAGTCTCTCAGTCCCTTCTCCCTGTGTCCTGTAGAATGTCTGGCAGTTTCCTCTGCAAAGCGGGAACCTGAAGGACCATTTTGCCAAGCAAAGTTCAGTGGTCACCTTCCTATGGGTCCTGCATGTCCAGTCGATATATTTTTTTCAAGCAGTCTGGGCAAGAACAGTTTCTTGCCCAAATGGCTATTTTTTTTTCAGAAGAAGAAGAAAAACTCCATACAGAGTGTCTTCAATGCCCATCTTTCTCTTTGTCATAAATCAGTGCTCCCAGGAGCAGACATGTCTCACTGTCCAGAAAGTCTAAATTTTCAAAACATTTTACATGCCATATTCTGTAGGGCTTTGAAGTATTTGAAGATTACCTACCTAATTGAATTATATCTATATATACCTAGAAAACTTAACATGACTATAAGTTTGACTATCATAGAAGACTAATTATTAATTACATAAATGTAATACCTCAAATGAGAGTAGAAATATATATATGGTATAACAAAATTAAGTTTAAACTTGTATCAATAAACTAAAATCCATAGCAATGTAAAATATTTCTATACAAATTGTTGCTCTTTAAAAGTAGGTTCATTAATCTACCCTTTCATGCTAGATATTGTACATTGTACATTTTCTTGTATTGTTCTAAAATATAAATATTCTCATGCTACCTTTCTTCTTAAGATGTTTTAGGCACTGGAGCTGTTGCTTAGTAGATATGAGAGTGTATTTCCTGAAGAACTGAATTCAGTTCTCAGTAACTACCTGTAACTACAACTCCAGGAAATTCAATGCCCTCTCCTGGCCTCTGGAAGCACCTGCATTCACGGCATATATTCACACAAACACATGGATACATATAAAAAAGATCTTCAAAAAACTGCTTTAGTGGTTCCCTGCTACTCTTTGATGAAAAAGTTGATCTTGAGTGGATGCCTTAGCATAAAATAAACTCTTCTATCCTATTGACTATTACACAGGGTTTTCTGCTCTAATCCCTATATTTATCATTCACTATACATATGATATTTCATCCTCCCCAAGCTTGGAATGTACATTACTTTCTTTATTGGATAAGTGTTTCTTATCCAATGCTGTGAATCTAGCTTCTCTGTGTGGATTTGCAAACTTTTCTGTAAAGCACCAATGTCTAAACATTGGTTATATGGAATATGAGTTTTTAATTCATGACTGGCTCTCTGTTGGATATCTGATTCATAGAGCCAGCATGGTTTAGTCATTAATCTTTATAGCTATATTCTATAATACGTTTTAATTGATTTTATTTTTCAAACTTGTATATATTGTATATTGATCATATTCCACCTTGCAATTCCCTATCTTCATTTCTTAACCCTCTGTATTCCCTCTTGTCCCCCTATTCAACTTTGATTCTTGTAGCTGGAATTTTTCCTGTTTTCTACCCAGTCCCACATCTGCTCAGACCCAAATAAACATACAGAGACTTATATTAATTAGGAACTGTATGGCCATGGCCTATGGCTCAAGCTTATTGCTAGCTAGTTCTTATAACTAAACTCAGCCAATTTCTATTAATCTATATGTCAACATGTGTTCCATGGCTTTACCTGTGTGCCATCACAAGCTGTTCCCTGGATGGTGGGATGGCATCTCTCCTGCCTCTCCATTCTCTTTTCACTATCTCCCTTGGATTTTTCCCGCCTGGCTCCATCCTGCCCTGCCATAGGCCAAATGACTTTATTTATCAATCAATCAGAGCAACACAAATTCACAGCATCCAGAAATATATCCCATAGCAAATTCTAGTTTTATGTCGTATATACACACTTAATTGTATGTGTCTGTATAAAATTTTGGAAACAAGAATAAATAAAATCATCTGATTTATCTTTTTCAGACTGATTTAATTCACTTAATGTGGTTATATCCAGTTGCATCTATTTTTTGCCTCAAACATGACTTTGTTAGTCTTTATGACTAAAAAAATTATCCATTGTGTATATATAGTACATGTCCTTATTCATGCCTCTGCTGATAGACAACTAGTTGGCCCCATAATTTAATTATTGTAAAAGTGCTGAAGTAAACATCAATGTCCATATATATGGCAGGTCGACTTTGAAGACATTGAGTAAATTCCAAGGAGTGGTATGGCTCAGCTTTGGAAGAGTCAAGTATTCAATAATGTGCATGGGATGAATAATTAGGTCAAGTTTAAGAGACTTAAAAAAGATCCCTTGAGGGTGTGCACCATTCTGAAATGTACTACAAACCCAAATCAATGCATGAAGTGGAGGAAGCAAGCTTCTGTTCCATCTCCCTGCTCCAAATATGCATTTATTGTGCTCGCCCCAGATAGAGAATGCACACATATTAAGCTAATAAGAAGTTACTCTACTTAATCTCAGTTTAAAGACTGAAAAGCCATCAGTTATCCCCTTTATATTACTGTATCAATATGAAACAATGTTGGCAAACCTTCTCTCTAAAGGACTAGAGGGTAATCTGTATCATAGTTGGAAGGACTTCTTTCTGCAGACACAGTTAGAAGATCATTACTATAGTCTTATATTTTTCACTCACCTAATTGTGGGATATTTGATGGTTTCCAGTGGTGAGAATCCTCTAAGAATTAAGCTAGCACAGTCAGAAGCAGTAGACTTGGAAGGAGATGCAGGGAGTTTTAAATGAGAAGACTATACATGAGCAAACATATGGAAATCATTCAATTATTTGGAGGTCATCTTGTGGACAGTGTCTGTTGGGCCCAGCTGGAGCTTAATACAAAAACCCCCAGGCTCTAGCAATACCTTCTACCCCTTCAGCACATTTCACCAAGAGCCAGGCAATTCTGTATCCTAATTAGGTTAAGCTTGTGACTAGAGTTGTTCAAAAACAAAGGCACTTTTATGCAGATATGATATTGGCATGACTACAACCTACATTTTTTGAGTGTGTTTGTATATGTGTAAGTTTCTTACTGCCAAATTATACATATGTGTTTTCTTCTCTTTCATTCCTGTTTGTTCAGCTTGATGGATTCATGTTGGAATTTTTGGTTGTTTTATTTTCAGAAAATGTCAAAAGATTCAATTTTCAATTTTTTATGAGTGGTTAGTTATTTACTTTCACATTGTTTAAGTTTAAGAGAAATTTCACTTTAGCGTTCAGAAACACTTTAGAGGCTACATTGCCACAAGTAGAGTGGAACCTTAGGAAGAATGGAATTTTACATTGGCAGCTTACAGTCACAAATAAAAGAACAATTTAACGTTGTCCCAAAATTCATAGGACAAATACAGACCTCCTCTGTAAGTGAAGAATCCCCATAGAACAGAATCACATGTATATGTTTATTTGTTCATATATATTAATGTGTGCTTTTCAAAAATACAGAAAAATTATATATATATATATATTTACATATATGATGGAGATGCAGAGATATATAGCGAGGAATTTGTCTTTTAAGCAATTGGCTCACATGACTTGAGATGGGTAATATGAAGTCTGTAGGGTAGGGTGGTCAGTGTGAAGATCAAAGTTCAAGTCCCACTGTGATGATATCAGGATCTAAATTGGTGCCATAAAATCCTTTAGCAATACCTCAGACAGATTTAGCACAATGTAATGTAGATGCTGTAAGAATGCAAAAAGGCTATCAATACTCTTGTGGATATCTTAACCACATCATACTACACAATTAATATATATTCCAAATAGTCTTTTTTTTTTATTAGAAAGAAATCAGGTTTTTGGTTCTGATACCTGATAACGCTCACTAAAAATATATAGGAAGCCCATAAAGACTTTCTGTTTGGATTTTAAAGGATTTTGTCAGTGTAAACATCATTGCCTTGAACAAAAGGGTATAAAGATGCCTTTAGATTGTCAACATCTTACTTAAGAACATATTCATGACAAAAGCAACATCCTAGAAAAAAAAGAGAAAGGACTCAGGGTACAGAAAAAAGGAGCATTAGAGACTCTCGAGAAGATTAGATTGGACCTTAAAATCTGTGCCATGTGTCTAATTCTATTTCAGAATAGTTGTAGCCCATCACCGACAACATATGTCTCACTCCTCTCTGTTTGTATTAGGAAGACCTACAGTAAATTTCCCATATGTGTCTTATAAGGCCAGTTGTATGTTATCAGAGTTAGAAGACATTTTGATATTTATTTATTGTGTGCATGTGTGTGTGTGCATGTGCATGCAACTGTGTGTATTTTTGAATGTGTGATGTATGCAACCATGCACACATGTGGAGGCTGGAGAAGGATACTGAGTTTTCTAAAATATTACTTTTCATATTATTCCCACCAGAAAAGGTCTGTCATTGACCCTGAAGCTAGACTGGCTGCTAGCAAGCCCCAGTGATCCTCCTGTCACAAGACTCCATAGAAGTGGAATTACAGGTATTCACTTTCTATGTGGATACAAGGTCTTTATTTGGCCTGTTTCTCTTCCGTCTTTATTGCACATCTTTGGATTGATGTAAGTTTCTCCTCAGGCGTATCATCTTCTCACAAGCCAGATTTATATGATCTCATACAGCTCCTTAAACCTGGTAGCATAATTAAGTGAAACTCTGGAGATTTTGAAATGGGGTACCTATATTTTCCTTATGGAGAATATGAATAATTTGCAACCATAAAGGAGGTTATAATGGATTGAAGTGTGCTACAAATTAATTATTATTTCCTTCCACCGAGGATTAAGGTTTAATTTCTTCTTTCAATATGGATTGGCCCTGCGGTGCTTCATAATGACCTAGGCAATGGGATGACACTGGGTCTTTCTATTGAATTCATGTGACCAGCCACAAAACTCGTAGAAATTAGGGAGACTAGTCTGTCTGACAAGGTTACTGTTTTTTAATGGTGGGACTTTAGTAACAGGATTCACAAACAAGAAGGAGACTTGGATCAGATACTTATTACACATCTTTAAAAGTAAAGTATCTTCCAGTTCAGGTATATTTCTGAATAATTATAAAGCTCACAGTCTCTTCACACTGCTCTTAATTTTCACAAGTTATATTTGCAAATTCAAAGTTAGAAAAGGTAGTTAAATATTCATATTAAACAACTTAGAGTTTATTTTCATTTTACTAATAAGAATTTTATAATATGAACGTAACTCATTTTATCATCATATGAAAATAGCCTAAAGTTATGTAATATCTAGGCTAGTACTAAAGAAAGAAACACTAGCACTTTTATGACTAGTACAAAAATAGCACAAATATTTATCTCATAATACTTGAAGAAAATTGTTCACACCTGGTGCAGAAAACTCTCCATTTGGTGAGTAACATTATGGGAAACCATATTATTTATGACAAATGTAAAATGTTCAACCTTTCAATTCAGTGATATGAGTGGAAATCAATTCCCATTTGATTTCTATCAACATTGGAACATGTTATGTGATTTCTTTGCACAAGGTGAAGTAAGAGGAAGTAAAGAAAAGGAAAGCCAAGTGTCACTTTCCAAAAAGAGAAGTTTAAAATGAGAAAATTAAATAAGAATTTAGAACATCAGTCAACAATAGTGTAACATCTAATATTATACAAATTATCTCAATTAATTATATACTACTATAGCAATGATCACTTACTATCTCTTTCATTACAGATAAGAATAATGAATCTTATTATTCATTATCAAAATCAAAAGCTTTTTTGGATGTACAAGTGAAATAATGAATTGCAGGTCAGCCTATGTACTTGGAAAATAAGTATCTTCTAAATTATCACCAGCACACAGTATGTTTCTTATCTTTTGTAAACAACTTATAGTTTAAGCATTGGTAACCAAACACTTATGGTCTGAAAGCTGTCAAAACACTATTCTATGTAGCAAATACCCAGTGCGGACAATTAGATGTGTTCTGTTTGTCACTTTTTATCCTCAGCTGATAAAAACAACTTTTACATGTGGGTGGGGCAATCTGAACAGTACTTGATTTGAGATGATCCTCAGTTTTACAATATTCATTATTTGTTGTGAGGTTAATTTTGATTTTCAACTTGTCTATATATAGCAACAACTAAACCAAAACAGGTGGTCAGCCTGTAAGGGATTTTCTTGATTAGATAAATTGATTTGGGAAGCTACAACCCAATGTAGGTCATTTGAAATGGGAAGACCTACCCCAAATCTAGGCCACACATGAAAGTCATCAGTCAACATAAAAGGAGGAAGCTTGTTGTGTTTTTGCCTTTTTACACTCACTTTCACTGCCACGCTCAGCTATTCTGTTGCAGGACTGTTCCTTTACTGATGTTAGAACCTATTTCTTTGTGACTCTAACATAGGCTGAAGACCAGCAGCTAATTTTGACTTCCCTTGGACTCCATCACAAGACTGGGAATACTGAGACATCCAGTCCCATGAACCAAGCAACTGGAGTCCTTGGTCTTCTCCTTGGGAGACCATAATGTTTGCAATTTTGGACTACTGCAATGACATGTATGCAAGTAAGTATGTATAGATGTATGTATCTATGCATGTTTGCATGTATACTATCAGCCCTGTTCCTCTAGAATAAAGTGACTAATACACTCGCTTATGTAAACTTGTAAAATTGTATTAACTGAGCTTGTTTTTTTCTCTTGTTTAATAGAATTATTCCATAAGTCAGTGTTTTATTTCTTAATGAATATCTAACAAGAGACTGATTCTGGATATTCTCAATCATAACATACAAGAGACAGAAGCAGGATAATTTCAAGTTGTATGCTGTCTTGGAATATGTAGTGAAACCTAGTTAAAAATATAAACTACAAAAAACATGAGGAAAAACAGTAAATAAAACAGAACAAGCAACAGCATAATTTATGTATGAATACATGTATGCAAAAATCAATGAAAACAAGACATTGATTTGAAAAAGAGCAAGGAGGAGAATATTGGAGAGTTTGGAGGGAGGAAAGTGAAGGGGAGAAATGATGTAAATTATATTGTAATCTCAAAAAAATATTTTTAATGTTACAAAGGAACTAAGGCTCTCTTCACAAATTAGCATTAATGACAAAGTCTCACAAATACTTGTCTCCCAACAGTCTGAGTCATCAAATAAAGATTGGATTTCTCTGATGAAGAAACCATGCCCACATAAAGAGAAAACATAGGGAAGAAACCCATTCAGAAGCTGGAGCATCCAAGATACCTAGCCAGCAAAAGCACTGAAAACAGTGACCCAGGAGAGATTAAAAAGCTTTATCTCTTTAAAGATGTTGCCTGATATGATGATGTAGAGGTCAATTGTGGGAAGACAAGAATTCCACTGAGGCTAAATCTCACTATAAAAAAAAAGGTAAAAAAAGGTTACCCCAGGGAAAATAAACTTTGAGGTGCTTTCCTTTTATTATTATCCCCTTTAAAATAGATTCTTTCTCATACAATATATCCTAATTACAGTTTCTCCTCCCTGTACTCCTCCCAGCTCCTAGCCACCTCCCTTCCCATCTGAATCCACTCCCATTCAGTCTCTTATTACATAAGAACAGGCTTCAAAGAGATAACTGAGCACGACAAAAGAAAATATAGTTAGAAAAAAAATCACAAAGAAATTGGAGAAGGCACCCAAGAGAAGAAAAAGTGCCCCAAGATCAGCACAAGAGTCAGAAACACACTGGCTTACACACTTAGGATTTCCATAAAAATATTAATCTGAACGCTATTAAATGTTGAGGAATATTAATTTAATGTGTGTTACTTTCGTTTAGGTTGCATAACTCTGTGAAGCTGTGATGCTGTGCCTGTCTAGAACACCTGATGGGCTAATGAAGAGCTAGGTGACGAATAGTGAGGCAGGAGAAAGGATGGACAGGGCTGTCAGGCAGAAAGAATTAATAAAAGGAGAAATCTAGGAGAGCAGAGATCTAGGAGCAAGAAAAGACAGAGGACATCATGGGCCAGCCCCCGCCCCCAGCTGCATAACCAGCAACAGAGTAAGAAAGAAAGGTATACAAAAAATATACAATAAAAGCCCAGAGGCAAAAGACAGATGGGATAATTTCAAAGTTAAGAAAAGCTGATAAGAAACAATCCAAGCTAAGACCGAGCACTAATAATTAAGAATAATCCTCCATTTGTGATTTATTTGGGAGCTGGATGGAGGACCCCCAAAAAGATCAGAAACAAAAAGCAACAATAATATATGTGCAGAGGATCTGTGGCAGACCTATGTTAGCCCTGTGCTTGCTGTTTCTGTGAGTTCATATGAGCTTTGCTCATGTTGATTTGGAGAGCTTGGTTCTCCTTGTGTCCTTCATCCTCTCTGGCTCTTCTAATCTTTCTACCTCCTCTTCTATAGGGTTCCCTGAGCTCTGAGGTGAGAGAGTTGATGGAGGTACCACATTTAGACCTGTTTGTTTCAAGGTCTGTCTCTCTGCATAATGTCAGGTTGTAGGTCTCTCTATTTGTTTTTATCTGCTACAAGAAGAAGCTTCTCTGATGGTGGTTGAATATGTCACTGACATTACAGAATATTATTAGGAGTATTTTTATTGTTACTTTTTTTTAGACCAGTAGTATTTAGTTTCACCCAAGGTCTCTGGGCTACCTAGTCTATACTTCTTGGTCACCCAAGCACTGTCAGGTATGGGGTCTATTCCTGGAGTAGGCCTTAAGCTAAATCTGACATTGATTGGTTACCCCTACAAGCCTGGGCCACCATTGCCCTAGCACGTTTTACAGGCAGGACAAATTATAGATCAAAGGTTTTGTGGCGGGACTGATGTTTATGTTTCTCTTTGTGTAACTCTCAGAGACCTTCAAATACCAAAGACATTAGAAGATATGGTTCTGTGTAGCCACCAGCTCAACCTCTCCACGTTCATTTAGTTGTGTGAGTGTTGTCTTGAGCAATGGGGCCTTGCTGTCATTTTTTTTTTTTTTGCTACATATTTTGTTGTCAGCAGCCTTTGTTGTTTGAGGGTTTCCTTGTGATCCCTTTGGCCAACTACTCAACTGGATGTAACCCAGTCCCAATAGTGGAAGCATTGTTTGGTGACAAGAGATGGCCAATCAAGTCTCCGTATCCCTCATTATTTAGAGACTTCACCAGGATCACCTTCATATATTTTTAGAAGTTTCCACTGCACTAGGTTTCTATAGCACTCCATAAATGATCCTCAGTTCTAGCCATCTTTCCCCATATTCCTTGCATCAGTCTGTCCTTGCTCCTCTTGTGCTCCCTAGCTGATCCTCCCATTCCTGTCCCCTACAGCTATACCCAGTCCACATATAAAATTCATTCCCTTTCACTTCTCAGGAGATCCATGTGTCCACCCTGCTTTCCTTCTCTATATCTAAAGTCTATAGGTCTATGGATTGCAATTTGGACATCATTTATTTGAAGTCTAATCCCCACATAGAAGTGAATGCAGGCTATATTTATCTTTCTGATTCTGGGTTACTTTACTCATGATGATATTTTTTTTAGTTCCATTCATTTGCCTACCAATTTCATGATGTAATTTTTTAACAGCTGAGTAATACTCCATTGTGTTAATGTATCATATTTTTGTTTATCCATTCTTCTGTTGAAAGACATCTAGGTTTTTTCCAGTTTCTGACTATTATGAATAGAGCAACAGCTGAGCAAATGTCCTTGTGGTAGACTGAAGTGTCCTTTGGGTATATGCCCAAGAGTGGTATAGCTGGATCTTGAGGTAGATCGATTCCCAACTTTCTGAGGAACTGCCATATTGATTTCCATAGTGGTTGTACAACACTCCCACCAGCACTAGGTGACTATTCCCCTTGCTCCACATCCTCATCAGCATGAACTTTCACTTGAGTTATTGATCTTAGCCATTCTAACAGTTGTAAAATGGAATCTCAAAATAGTTTTGATTTACATTTCCCTGATGTCTAAGGATGTTGTGCATTTCTTTAAGTGTTTCTCAGCCATTTAAGTTTCCTGTATTGAGAATTCTTTGTTTGGTTCTGTACCACACATTTGTTTTTAAATTGCAACATATTGCATTGTTGTTACCAGATTTCCTTTGATGATATTTCATTAATGTTAATTATACTTCCATTTAAAAAAAACGGTGAAGTTTCTTTTTATGCAATGGCATATAGTTTTCCTCTGTTGATGGTCCACATGGAGCTTGAAAGGTAATTTTGTTCTTTATCTGTTAGGTTTAATATTTTCTAAGTACCAAATAGTTCATATTAGTTAATCTACTCTTCTGTATGAGTTTCTCTTGGAGATTTGTGCACTGGTCTGAGTATTATCTTAATTATTCAGAAAATGTTAAAAAAACCTTCAGCTGTGCTCTTATCCTTATTTTACTTGTGCATTGTAAGTTCTAGTTTGTTAATTTTGATGTATTTATAATTTGAATTATTCTTCTTGAATCTACCCTTGTGAATGAAGTAAAAATGACTTCATACATTTGAGCTGTGAACAATGAAAATATGACTAGTACTGTGTGACAATATTCTTGTTACCAGGCATTATAAAACTGTAGACACAGTAACTGAAAGAGACATAGACTATTGAACTCTATGTCTTCTCATCATCTACACTCCATCCCCAGAGTTAGCTATATTGGTTAATTTTTTTTCTATTATCTAGGATATAGACAATCAAGCTTAGTGTGGCAGTCAAGAAGAGAGTAAGCATTTTCATGAATGCTTTAGTCAGTCCTGGGGCAATAGCTTAGTAGCATAGCATTCATGAGGCCAACTGAGCTACAATTCTAAGCACTGCCAAACAAAAGACCAACACCAAAAAACAAACAAAACCACAATCAGAAATGAAGAATGATTTCTGCATCTATTTCCATGAGTTGCTGGCTGAAGCCTCTTTGGAGACAGTTAGGCTAGGTTACTGTCTATGAGTATAGCAGAATATCATTAGGAATCATTTCATTGATTTTTTTTGCCAGTTGTGTTTGGTTCTTTCCTAGGTCTTTGGGGTATCTATTCTCTGGTTCCTAGCCATACAGTGGTCTCCCTCTCCTGACATGTGTCTCAAGCTTGACCAATCATTCATTGGCTACCTTCATCACAATACGTCTTGTAGGCAGGACAAACTGTAGTTTCAAGGTTTTGTGACTGCATTGGTGTCCCAATCCCTCCACTAGAAGTCTTGCCTGGTTATAGAAGACGGCTGGTTCAGACTCTGTTTCCCGCTTGCTAGGAGTCTTCCTTAAGGTCACCCTTGTAGACGCCTGGGAGTATCTATTGCAAAAGTTTTCCACTTCATCCCCCAAATGCCCCCCAATTCCAGTTGTCTCTCCGAGTACTCTCTCCCTTTGTCTTTCCCCAATCTGATCCCTCTTGTTCCCATCCCACCCATCACCAGTCCATCCACAATGTCTATTCTGTTTCTGTTTCCAGAGGGATTAATATGCCACCCCCTCCCCTTGAGCCCTCCTTGTTGCTTAGTTTCTTTGGGTCCTTGGATTGAAGCATGATTATCCTTTACTTCATAGTTAATATCCATTTATATGTGGGTACATACCATGTTTGTCTTCTGGGTCTGGGTTACCTCTCTCAGGATGATTTTTTTCTTCTAGCTTCATGTATTTGTCTTCAAATTATTTGGTGTTATTCTTTCTAGCAGCTGCATCGTACTCCTGCAGAGACTCACAACTAAGTGTTAGGCACAGCTTGGGGAATACTGTGGAAGAGGAGGAGGAAGGGTTGTAGGAAGCAGAGGGTCCAAGGGCACCACAAAAAAATCCACAGACTCAACTAACCTTGGCTCAGAGGGGCTCAAAGAGAGTGAACCAACAATCAGGGAGCCTGTGTAGGTTTGACCTAGGTCCTTTGCATATTTGTTATGATTGTATAACTTGGTCTTATTTTGGGACTCCTAACAGTGGAAATGAAGGCTCTCTCTGACTCTTTGCCTGCTTTGGGAATCCTTTTTCTCATACTGTGTTGCCTCATTCAGCTTTAAGATGAGGAGAGATGCCTAGTCTTATTGCAAATTGATATGCCATGTGTAGTTGATATTTCTGGGAGGCCTGCCCTATTCTGAAAGGAAAGGAAGAGGCATGGATTGAGAGTGGGGGAGGCTAGAGGGACTTAGAGGAGAAGGAGGATGAGGAACTGCAGACAGGATATAATATATGAGATAATAATAATAATAGTAATAATAATATAAAATAAAATTCCTAAAGAATTGATAAAAGTGAAAGAAAGAAAGAAAATAGGAAGAAAGAAGGAAAGAAAGAAAGAAAGAAAGAAAGGAAGGAAGGAAGAAAGAAAAGAAGGAATATAAAAAAATTAAAAATCTACTGAGACCCCAACATCAGGATATTATCTTTCACAGCAGGAGCATTACTTCTAATTACTATGTCATTTGCATTTAAAGTCATATATCCTCTCTTAAGTGATACTTTTTTTAGGGTATTAATTTTAACTTTATATTATCACACAAATGTTTAAATCTTAGATGGTCTTTTAATAAAAAACCCAGAGCCAGATATCAAGAGGAAAGCTGACAGATCAGAGAAGCAGAACAGTCAGCCACTAGTTCTTACCTCTATGAAATCCTCAGTCTAAAGAGAGTGAGTTCCTATTTCCTCATGCCTTATATACCTTTCTCTGCCCTGCCATATTACTTCCTGGGATTAAAGGTGTGTGTGTTTCCCAAGCAAAGGCATGAGATCTCAAGTGCTGGGATTAAAGGTGTGTGCCACCACTGCCTGACCTCTGTGTCTAATCTAGTGGCTGGCTCTGTCCTCTGAACCTCAGGCAACTTGATTAGGCTACACAATATATCAGCACACACAAAAATACAAATGAATTCACATGACTGGAGAAAAGGATGATGATTTCTACTGTGATTAAAGACAAACAAATCATCCCTGCAGAAATAGGAGAGTACCTGGAGAGACTGAGAGTTCAGCCTCAGTTCCTTTCATTCATTCATTTATTTGTTTGTTTTTTTTGTTTGTTTGTTTATGTTGTGGCAGTGTCTCACTGCCCAGCTCTGTCTGTGATGTAACCTAACCTGGCCTTGAACTTCAGCAGTCTCCTATCTCTTCCTCTCAAGTGATGGGGTAATAGGCATGCTTCACATCCAGGCTGATTTTGAACCATACATTGTATACTACATGAGTGCGAAGAAACACAGGGCCAGCATTACTAGGTGTATATCTGTCTGTATAAAAGACCATTTAGAACTTTTTGGCATGGGGTTAAGGACCACTCACTCACACGAGCCCATGGGAGCGATGATTTATTGCAACTCAGAACTAAACTATTAAGAACCGGAGTCTGAACACTAGAGAACAAGGTCTATGACAAATGGAACCAAGGAAAGTAATGACATCAAGACAAAGATGAGTAGTTGAATTCTTGAGAGTCAAGACAAACTGGGATTTTATCGACTGATCCAGTCGTCTCAGACTTCTGTGTAACAGGCACATCAAAGTTGGGTCAAGCTTGTTTCACAGGCCTTTAGAATATAAATGCACAGAATGTACTGATACTAAATTAATATATATTCAATTTATTGTAATACATATTCAACATATATGTGCTTTGCCTGTAAGAGATAGAGTATTCCTTTTTCTAAAAGAACCTAGAATTCAGCATCTCTTCAAACCTCCTTTTTTTCTTAAATTGTCCACTATCTGCATTTTAAGAGTAGGGCCTGGGGCTCTTGAAAGGTGGATTGTAAAACTTCTACTTGAGGGCTTTACTGCAAAAGGAGATAAAACTTAAAATGAAGGATTTCAGAAGTCAAGCTAACCTGAACTAATTAGAAATCTGCTTCCCTGTATTTAATTGCCGTTTTAATGCCTGTTCTAGATTGTCATTCTGGCCAGCTATTTCAGATGCCAACTATTTTTATATTTGCTCTTATATAATACCTTTTTTGTTGGCTTTAATGTTTCAGCAATTTCTTTTGTTTTTAGTGTTTCAAAGGTTCAGTAAATTATTCTAACTTTAAATTTCCCCCCAAACTGATTGTACGATACGATTCACATGAGCTCAAGAAGCTTCCTTGGCAACCAAAACCTTCTCCTATATAAAACTATGGGAGTTACTATGTTCAGCTTAGAGCTCCCAGATGGAAAAGAAAATTCTCTTCTGATTCTATTGAGAAATGTATTTTTTATTTATAAATTCAATCTCATTTGTAAAACTAACCACAGCATCTTCTTTACTCATATATTGTATTTTATTTAATTTTATTTATTTAGCCAAATACCCGCTTTCCTTATTACAGAAATCATGTTTCATTTGCTGTCTTTTCCATCCCAACTGCAAGTGGGTCCCACTGAATCATCTAAATCAATATCATAGCTACAAATGTCAGAATTCACGTTCTTATTTGTCTATACTTTTCTCAATATGAATCAGATCTGAGGCATTATTGTTAAAAAAAAATCTTCCAACTGAGATGATTTGGAATTTTCATAGAACTTTCCAGATGGATTTTGTGAATGGAAACTTTGTTAAGCCACAGTATGTTCAGACCTCAAAAATGATCTGAGTGGTGTTTTTCTTCTTCCTCTCTATTCCAAATTGAAACTGAACTCTATGTCATCTCTGATTGGAAAACCTTCTCCCCACTCTTCTTTCCTCAGTGGAACACAATTCAGTTTTAAAGCAGTACTAAAGCATCATTGAAAAAAATGTGGAAGGCAGTAATTACTGAAACCCGTGACATTAAATATTTATTAGTACAATGTTGTACTCTTGACTGTGAAATAAACACTATGTATAAGTAATAGTTTCTCAAAGATTAAAAAAAAAAGATCCTGTCCAAGTGTTTGCAGCCCAGAGTGCTGGACTTTACAAGTAAAAAATTCCTAGTGTGCCAAAACTCAATTGCCAAATGATTGACCACATCCTATACTGCACAAGGAAAAGGCCACATTGTTTGTACAAGTGTGTTTCATTCAATGTTTGGCCTTGGTAGATAAACAGTGCAAGGTTGGTATTTCTAAATTAACCATTGTTTTCAAATAACTACAGAACCATTGGCAGAGGTATAGGAGGCTCCAGAATTTAAGGAAAGGGCAACACCATGAAATCAGAAACTACTGTCTCCTATAGGATTGTTCATTAGGATATATGGGGATTACAAATGTAGTGATATTTTTTAATGTATCAACACTGATAAATCAGAAAGCTATCGACTTTTGGCGGCGGGGGGTGGGGTGGGGGAGGAGGAAATGTGGTAATTTTAAAGAAACTTTGAAGAAGTAGATACTTGGTTTAAGCTAAGTGATTTGGATTAAATGCTATTTCTTATAACCAAAGGACGACATCAATGGTAGTTTGCATAAACTATCTTTTGATAACTACATGTGTCATTTTCAAAAGAAAATCTGGAAGCCAAACCTAGTGATGCAGCTCTACAGTCACTGTGCCAGTGGATGTTGAGGCCAGATCACAAATCCAAGCCCTGCTTAGACCAGAGAAATTGTTCAAGACAGTCAGAGAAACTTGGTGAGTCTCTGTTTCAAATTATGTATTTCTCCCCATTTTAATAAACAGCAGAAGCTTTCTGGAAATCAAGACATAAAATGTAATTTTGATCATATATGGCCATTATTACAAGCCAGTCTGTTTTTTCAGTTAATGTTCTCAAATGACTAAGGTTATTTTAGGTATTAGAATCAAAGAGGAAATGATGTTGATTTAGGAGGGAGTTGGGAAAGAATCACACCAACTGCCATCATGAATCTAAAATACGGAAAATTGCCATGTTACAAATAACATTTTTCTGAACCTCATTCTTTTCCCTTCTGCATGTAATGAATAAATAACAACTTGTCTACAAAGATGTGCAGAGGGACAATCACTGTCCCCTCATTCTCCATCTTCTTCCACATCACTATTTCAATCTTGTAACGACTTCAGAAATTTAAATTTGGTTCTCACCAGTCTTACATGTCTCATTTAATAGTAGGAGATTGGCAAACGATGCTTCCCATAGTAATAAGAACAAGTGATGGGAGAAACAAACCACCGTGGTAGCTTTCCATCTGACTTAGAATCCTTTATTTTGTTTTATTTTACAATATAATTTAGTCCCTTGTTCTCTCCCCTCCCGCCCCCCTCCCCTTCCTCCCAGTCCACCCCCCATTCCCATCTCCTCCAGGGCAAAGCCTCTCCCAAGGACTGAGATCAACCTGGTAGACTCAGTCCAGGCAGGTCCAGTCCTCTCCTCCCAGGCTGAGCCAAGTGTCCCTGCATAAGCCCCAGGTTTCAAACAGCCAATTCATGCACTGAACACAGGACCCTGTCCCACTGCCTGAATGTCTCCCAAACAGAGCAAGCCAATCAACTGTCTCATTTATTCAGAGGCCCTGATCCAGTTGGGGGCCCCTCAGCCATTGGTTCATAGTTCATGTGTTTCCATTCGTTTGGCTATTTGTCCCTGTGCTTTATCCAACCTTGGTCTCAACAGTTCTCGCTCATATAAACCCTCCTCTTTCTCGCTAATTGGACTCCTGGAGCTCCACCTGGGGCCTAGCCGTGGCTCTCTGCATCCAGTTCCCTCAGTCATTGGATGGGGTTTCTAGCACGATAATTAGGGTGTTTGGCCATCCTATCACTAGAGTAGGTCAGTTCCGGCTGTCTCTCGACCATTGCCAGCAGCCTATTGTGGGGGCATCTTTGTGGATTTCTGTGGGCTTCTCTAGCACTTTGCTTCTTCCTATTCTCCTGTGGTCTTCATTTACCATGGTCTCCTATTCCTTGTTCTCCCTCTCTGTTCTTGATCCAGCTGGGAAACTACCGCTCCCCCAAGCTCTCTTTCCCAGAATTCTTTTACTAAAGTTCCTTGAGTTTCTCCAGAGGATCCACTGTCAGATTTAGCATGCCCCCGTCTTTACTCACCGGGTAATCTCCTGGAGTCATTAAGATACAAAAAACAACAAAACAACAAAGTTGATAATCTAGGGTTGTAAAGAGTTCATCCCAATATCTTCCTCTTCCCACTGTTGATCTAGCAACATACTAGCCCATTGTGAAGGGGCTGTGAACTATGTAAGAAGTAACAATGAGATACTAGACATACTAATTGTTTCAAAAACCTCCACCTGTTGTGACAGAATGCTTTAACCTAGGGCCCAGATCTGAGAGATATCAGCCATTTATAAGCCAGTTAGCAAAAAAATATCAGAAAGATTATGCTACAAGGCTAGCAAAATGATATAGTGTGCAAAGGCTCCCGCAGTCAATTCTGAGATCCTCAGTTCAATACCTGGAACACACAAGGTTATAAAGAGAGAGACAACTATTGCTGGATGTATTCTGACAATTATGTACATATGATCGTGTGCCCATACAAACACACTTAAATAAATAAATAGATAAATGTTCATGCTCCATCTTTAATATTATAAATTCTACCTCTACCAATATGTACAGTGCAAATGGAAGATTTCCCTCTGTGTAATATGCTGTTTGTTAATTGACTTTAGTGTAGAAAAGATATCTGATTACTGAAAACAAACATAGTCAAGATGTGGGTACTGATTAGACACATTTCTTTTTTTTCTTGTATGGAAATTTTATGAAGAGCATTTAGCGCACCCTCCATATTTTATCTGTAGGGATAATGCTTACAACAGAACCTAAAGACTTCTCTGGTCCTAGTTGCTCCAGGGAAGGCCTGGAGTGGGCTAGAAAGCTCCTGCAAAATGATGCCTGCTTATTTGAAACATGTGTTTAATAAATCTACATATATATCCTTGGTAGAACTTACTCTAAATCATACATTCATTATTGCTGTAAAGCAATGTGATAGGGTAAGTAATTATCTTCACTATAAGACATAATTGGCAGCTGTGATTCAAAGTTGAACAATACTACACAATATTTGTGCATGAACAATTTTAAATGATATCTTGTATCATACATGTTGACTGGGTAACTGAACTCTTAGTCATATTAATATTTTATATCTGATTATTCAGCTTCAGAATTTTTACAATTAAAATTGCTCTTTGAAAAATTGTAACACTGGGAAACACTTTTTAAAGTTAAAAATGTGGTTAATTTAGTTGTTTTACTAACAATGAAAAATTACACTGATATGTTTTATATTTGAAGTGAATATTTTATTTATCTACGTTTCACTTCAAAAACTTTTCTGAGATGCCATCTTCATTCTCATATTTAATGATAACATTTAAATGGCAACAATATAAATTCATAGTCCTCCTGTTACTGTTTTGAGTGGGAAGTGTTTCCCACAGCTTATGTATTTCTTTGACAGATTTTGGCTGTTTTGGAAAGCTATAGACCATGAGAAGTGGATTCCAACCAGAAGAAATTCAGGTGCTAGAAATCTGGTGCTAGATATTTTCTCTTATTCCTTTTTCATCCTCTTTTCTCGGGTTTCCTTCCTTGCTAAGTTATGAAGAGTCCCACCCACATAATTCTCCTGCTGTGAACTCGCCCATGCTTTCCCAGCCATGACAGTTTGCATTAATGTATACGTGCACGTGTATACATGCATACAATTTTACTATTTAAATACACATATGATATGTATACACAAAGACATAAATATTACACTGTGTACTTATGAATGTATACAACAGATATTTATGACTTTCCTTACAGTAAACCTACCGTTAGTGAGCAGATATCACATTTAATAACAACTCTATGAAAACACAGGACAGAGAATAATACAATTTTATTATAAGTGGATTTGACTTTCAGTGAGAGAAGGATGGCGATTATCAGGGCGCTGGTAGGGACAGACCTTGTTAAATAGGCCTGGAGAACAAAAGGGAAATAGGATGCTCACCTTGATTGATAGCATCATACCAAATTTTATTTCATCTCTGGCATCTTCAGGAAGGAACTAGGCACTATTAAAAAACCATCTGAATTAGGAAATGACCAGTTATGAAAGAAAGATACGTTGACAATGAGTAAAAGGAATTATGAGTTTAGAGTGTTAGTGGTGGGAACAAGATTTATATTCACCCTGTAATTATGTTTGAGGATTCCGAGAAGAGAGAGGCAAGTAGGTTAATGTCTTCTACGTTTAGCCGGTCCTCTAGGTGAGTTCCATGCACTTTATTATCTCACCATTTCACATAGAACTGTGTGTAGTAACACTACCCAAGCCTTTTGTGAACACAAGCTGGATGACTGGTGGGTTCTTTAGATTGTTCTCGCTTTTTGTTTGTTCTTTTTTGAGATAGGATTTCTCTTTGTGGCCCTGGTTATCTTGGAACTTGCTCTGGAGAGCAGGCTAGCCTCTAACTCAGAAACTCAGAGATCTTCCTGCCTCTGCCTCCTGAGTGCTGGGATTAAAATCATGTACTACCACTACCCAGCTTATTCTCATGTTTTTTTAAGCAAAGGACCTCTCCTTCTCCTTCCTTTCTTCCTTCCTTCCTTCCTTCCTTCCTTCCTTCCTTCCTTCCTTCCTTCCTTCCTTCCTTCCTTCCTTCCTTCCTTTCTTTCTTTCTTTCCTTTCTCTCTCTCTCTCTCTCTCTCTCTCTCTCTCTCTCTCTCTCTCTCTCTCTCTCTCTCTCTTCTTCTCCTTCCTCCTTCCTCCTCCTCCTTTTTTTTTTTGGATTTTTGAGACAGGGATCTATGAGCAGTTTTGGTGCCTGTCCTAGATCTCGCTCTGTAGACCATGCTGGCCATGAGCTTCAGAGATCCACCTGCCTCTACCTCCTGAGTACTGGGATTAAAGGCTTGCTCCACAGCCACCTGGCCAAGCACAGAGCTTCTATGGCCAACACTTCAGTGTGATTTAGAGTTTGTGAACACAGTAGAATTAAGTACTGGTTGGTTTTTTGTCAATTCAACACAAACTTGCACTTATTTAGTAAGAGAGAATCTTAGCTTGGAAAATACCTCCATTGTATTGGTCTCTACACAAGTATGTAAGGTGTTGTCTTGATTAATGATTGATGAAGGAGGGAGGCTCATCTAGTTTCTACAGTTTCATTATGTGGGTTTGTGAAGTTTTATATTCTGTGGGCCTAGACCAATGAAGTAATCAATCATCAATATATAATAACAAATACATTTTAGCTTTGAAGGTGATTCAGTTGATGAAACATTTACTTTGCAAATACAATACTTCGACAGGATCCCCAGAATCAAGGCAAAACAAAAACAAAACCCCAAAATATAATAAAAATCCACAACACCCCAAAATATAATAAAAATCCACAACAGCAACAAAAACAAGCTATGGTAGTCCTTGTTTCCAATCTTCATGCCAGGAATGCAGAGACAAGTTGATCCATTGGAATCTGTAAACAGCCAGCCTAGCCTACATGGCTGTACAGTTCAGGAAGATACTCTTCCTAAAAACAAAGATGGATGTCCCTTGAAAAATGACATGCATGGTTGTCCTCTAGACTTCACATATGTCTGTTAATAGATGCATGCATGACCACATGCACATGTGTATCTGGACACTCTCAAATGAGCATACACTAAAGCATAAACATATATACACACAATATTGTTTGCAGCTCAAAAAAGGTCCTCTGTATCTCATCTGTTCATCTTCAAACGTTTGCATAATATTTATAAAATGGTGATAGCGTCTCTAAATAGTTTTACCTTTTGCTAGACTAGTATGCATCACACAGTACATATATTTTTATTAGCACATTTCATCTGACAATCCACATTTTAAATATTTTCCAATTTTTTGTGTGGCCTCTTAGTTAATCTTTTTTCAACAGTGAGTATCATTATATTACTTAGGTGTACCAAAATTTATATATCTATTCTACTACTGAAACACAAAATGGTGACCTCCCAAACATAATCTATGAGCAAACATATATCTTGTGTACTATATACCAGTATGTGCATTTCTCTGGTGATCTGAGTTCTTAACTTTTTTGTGTGAATATCAAAGATCATGGTTAACATATTGTATGGTGTGAATTTGCTTAATTTTGAAAGACATTTCCAGTGTCTTCCAAGGTATCAATTTGTATTATTTTTGCAGTAAGTGAAAGTATGTGTTGTTGTATAAATTTGTCAGCATTCCGAATTGTACTTATTCTAATGTGTATGTAGTGGTATGTCATTGCATTAATTTAAATTTCTTGAGTGACATGTCAAAAGGTCATCTTTGAAAGATCTTTCTTTCTTTTGCTATCTTTATATAGTTTTTGTTGAGCTACTAAGGCCTGCTTTAAAAACAAATGGTTTTAAAATTGGGATGTTTGTCGATACAATTTGCTGAGTTTTTTTCACTAATTTTTAAGCTCTAATTTGTTCAAGAGCATGAATTACATGGGTAGCTAATTAAGCATGCAAATTGGGGACCCTTTTTAGGTTGGTGAATCATAGCATTTAGAGTAAAAGTGACAAATTTTCTTTCTAAATAAATGTTATTTTTTTAAACTTAATTAGTCAAAAATGTTATAAACACTCTGTCGGACAACTCTTTCAACAAATCTATAAGTGTTTTTGCTACCTTTTATTTTTATTTTAATTTTTTTTACATCCAAACCTCACTTTCTCCTCCCTCTTCTTCATTCCCTCATCCACCTCCTCTCTGCCCCCACCAATCCACTCCTCCTTGGTTTCTCTTCTGAAAAGAGCAGGCTTTTTTTTTTTTTTTTTTTTGATTTTTCAAGACAGGGTTTCTGTGCGTAGCTTTGCGCCTTTCCTGGAACTCACTTGGTAGCCCAGGCTGGCCTGGAACTCACAGAGATCCGCCTGACTCTGCCTCCCGAGTGCTCGGATTAAAGGCATGCGCCACCACCGACCGGCAAGAGCAGGCTTTCTATAGATATCAAAAACCATGGCATATCAAACTGCATTCAGACTAAGCACCTCTCCTTGTATTAAGGCTGGACAAGGCCATCTAGTAGGAGGAATAGGGTCTAAAAAGCCAGCAAAAGAGTTAAGCTACTTCTCCCACTAATAGAAGCTTCACAAAAGGACCAAACTACACAACTGTTCCATACATACAGAGGGCCCAGGTTAGCCCCAGGCAGGGCTTGTTATCGGTTCATAGTCTGTGAGATCCTATGATCCCATGTTAGTTGATTCTGTGGGATATCTTAGGATGTCTTTGACTCTTCTGGCTCCTACAATTCTTCCTCCCTCTCTTCAGTAGGATCCCCTGAGCTCGGCCTAATGTTTGGCTGTGGCTCTCTGAATTTGTTTCCATCAGTTTCTGCATGAAGTATCTCTGATGACAGTTGGGCTAGGCACCAGACTATGAGTACAATAGAATATCGTTAGGCATCATTACATTGACTTACTTTTCTCCAGTCTTATTTGATTCTATTCTAGGTGGTCTCTGGTTCTTTCAGCCTCTGGCTCCTGGCTCCCCGGGCAGTGTCAGGGGTGGGCTCACTCTCTTTGCATGAGTGTGAGGCTAGAACAGTCATTGGTTGATTGTTCCCTCAATCTCTGTGATACCCTTAACCCAGCACATCCCATAGGCAGGACAGACTACAGGTCAAGGTGGCTGGGTTGGTGTCCCAATCCCTCTACTGGAAGTCCCATCTCCATTCCAACCTATGCTGCTCTCGAAGCCACAGATATGACATACATCCCTACAACGCAAAATGTACTTTTATTCAGTGTATGTGTGTGACATCAGTGGCCATGTGTGGAGGGAGAGAACAACTTGTGGAATTTGTACTTTCTATGTGGGTCTCTACGGCTGAAGTCAGGACAATAGACTATGTAGTAAGTACTCTTAGCCAGTGAAACAACTTACCAACATAAGTCTGGCAATGTTTGACTTTAGTAATTTTACGATCTTATAGGTTTTCTTCATCATAGGTTTCAATCACTTTGAACTTCGTTTTGCTGTCTTCTCTCCTCTGTTGGATAATTCTGTACTTTTTCTATTATTAGAGTCTCGCTCATTTGGTCTCTCCTCCATGGTTTTCAAACTTAGCTGAATGTACTGTGAGCATGACTAGTGTTGGTTTCTGGGAGAGGAGCAAATAAGTACCATGAGGAAAATGTCCACTGACTACAATGATGTGACTAGTTGAAATAAAAATTAAGGTCCTTTGTTTTAACATTTCAAAAGATGAACACTCTGGAAGATGCCTGATGAGGCTAGTGACCAGGAGGCCACAGGATCAGGATATCAAAGTCAAGAATTGTGTAAAAATTTTAGCTCAAGTCATTGATGAACAGGGATAATACTTTCTGGGCATAGTGATACCTATGGGGTTAGTGTAAATGTTGAATTCCTTTTTCTTTTCACCATATTTATAAGCATTTCACTTCCATGAAATCAGCTGTGAAATTGGAATTGTTGAATGTACAGCCCACATCCTGACTATGTTGTTCTCATAGAAGTCACAACTCTTGCACTAATCCTTCAAAATTAGAGGCTCCAATTCCTCATGAAAGCAAAACCTTGTACAAAGCATTTAGTGAGAAATGCATACTTTACTGGGAATTTCTGTTAAGAACAGGAAAAGGTTTTATATTAAATGCTACAGTGCAGAAATGAATACGAATTCCCATTTGTCATTTCAGGATTTTCCACATGTAACCCTTGTCTTTCAATCATCAGCTCTATTCTCAAGAGATACTTTCAATACAGATGATGTATTTTTCCTCTTCTATGGTCTGCATTTCAAAACTGATGTCTTCTCTGACTATTTTTTTTATGACTTCTTCCATGTTATTTATTGCACCATTGATTTACGAGTATGTCAGTCTTTATTCAGGTTAATTTCCAAATTAAATTCTCTTGATGCACATCCAACTAATCCCTTTGTTATAAGGGTCTACCTTTCTGAAGAGTCAGTGGGATATTGCCACATAAGCCAGTCCTTTCTGTTGTTTTTACATGCACACACGCACACCCACTCAGTATTTCTAGGTTTTTGATTCTCTGTTACATTATTAACCTCTCTGATACTCTGGAAAAATAATCATTGTTATCTCAAAAGAGGATAAAAACTGATATGAGTACATATTTTAGAGTTGTGACTAGCCTATATTAAGATTATAGAAGCATGATTAAAAAATATATTATAGGTGTATATGTATGGAATTGTCAAAGAATAAAAGTTATTTTTAAGTTTTAAAAAAGATGATAGATGTAGAAGCTAATTTTATTCACTGAATATATGTATAGTGTATATAAAAATAACTTTTTGCTATAGGTATCTCTCTAGTCTCAAAAATAATGTATAAAAAAACTGTGGCTTCAAACCATAATTTAAAGTGAAATCTTTAAGGAGAATTATAGGTTCATTTTACCCCTCATTAGTAGATTTGACAAGACTCAAACATAGCTCCCTGACCTCACTTTGAACCCCATGAAAATGCCCTATCTCCCTCAAAATCTCTGTCCAGTTGCTCTTGGAGGCAGCAATCAGATGTTCTACTCTTACACTCGGTAAGTGTCAAAATTTACATAGGAACTTGAAGGAGCTGTCACTGAATGGCTCCAGGCATCTTGCCAGGTTGTGTAGTTGAATATTCAGTTGGGTTTGTATCTCATCATTACAGCTATGGCCTTCCAACGGGGGAACCAAAAGGGCCAGACAGCCATGAATTAATGAAGCTCTGTGGGAAGTCTAAATAGAGACAAAAGTTTTCATCTATATTTGTTTAAGAATGTTGAAGTAGAGCTTGCTTTCCAAATGCCATGTCTAATTTAAGAGCAGGCCTGCAGTGGTAATAGCCCGATATCGCCATGTCTCTACTGCCTGCTGAAGCTGATATCAGGAGACATCAAGCTGTGGAAACAATTATATCAACATAATTGGAAAATATTTTTTTCAGTGCCTTTCTGCCTTAATTAAAGCTTATTTTACATCTTGGGAAAGGAAATGTTTTCATAAAACTTGAGGGTATATTCAAATTTCTTTCAGAAAATAAAGCCTGAATAAAATACACAAAGGAAGACCTAAGCCAGAGTAGATTAAGGATAAAGAGAATCAAATGGAAATTTTCTTCTTCATCTTCTTCTTTTTAATCAGGAGGCAAAAGTTCAAATTCTATTTCTTGCTCTTGCTGGCTTTATGACCAGGGGTCAGTAATTCCATTATCTGTAGGTCTAGATTTTATTTCTTATGAAAATTTCCATGAAGAATATATAGTCCTGAGTATCAAAGTGAAGAATGAACTATATTCATGAAAATATCTTGAGAAATGCAGGGAGATGAAGTCTTTGTCATCATGAGTAAATGAAATGTAAATCATACATAGTAGAATCAGGTTTGAGGAGGAGAAGAGAAAGTAGACAGAATTTAGCAAAATGACAGAAAATAGAGTCTGTGTGGATTCCTAGATATTTAGCAGCAGGTTCTTGGATATTTAAGAGTTTCAGTTGTTAAATATTAAGTACATTTTATGTACATTTTAAAGTTGCTACCTGATTTAAATGTGACTCTTGCATTATTATGAATTGTCAAAGATATCTACCAAATACATAAGTGTGTGATCATGTTAGTGTCTTAAGTTAGTGGTATTCTTGGGGAATATGAGCAGGAGAAGGCTTAAGCACTGGTTTAATTTGCCCCATAAAAGATCCTTGCTGAAAATAGGATCTTTGCCAAAGAGTGACAGTGAAAATGTAATCCCACCAGAAAAATCGAATATCTTGAGGAGATTCCATTTCCAGCTGCCCATGATAGGGAGCAGTTTGATAAGTTCAGTTGGCTTTGCAATTCCATCTGATTATTGATATACAGTAAACCCTTTTCAGACTAGCATATGTATATTCTTAATGCTTTTAAAAATTATTAAGATTGCTAAGCCAATAAAAGTAACTCAGAACAATAACATGATATTCACATTTCCAAACTCCTTGTAACACTGACCAGACTGCTTTCCTTATCCTTCATGGGGTTGTCCTCACAAACTCATTCTTCAGATACATTGAAGTTTGCATCTATCTATCTATCTATCTATCTATCTATCTATCTATCTATCTATCTATCTATCTATCTATGCAAAAGGAAATTCCTCAGGAAGTAAATTATGTCCATCATGCTTAGCTTTATGTTCCCAAACATTGGTCAAATGCCTATTTGGTAACTAAAAAATATTTGTTGGGAGGGTAGGAGGGTTTGTTTCTTAGTGTTAAACAGGCATAGAGCAGTTTGTTCTTTATATGTGGGGAAAATGAAGACCAGAGAACTAGGCTTAAGGAAGCATAACTAATGAATGACAGTCACACACTAGACTTGAGTCTTCAGTACATTAAGAATCTTTCTCACTGTCTTTTTAGCTGAAAGTTTTTCCAATCATAAAAGTCAAAAAGTAATAGAACTCAAAATTTCCAAGATAATTACCTTACTTTCAGGGAAAATTAGACAATTACCTTGTTCTAATGGTTATTATTCTAAAATGAGATTGGAATCTTAATGATAGATTTCATAAATTTGGATCTTTTGGTGCTGGATTCATTCTTCATTCCTCAAAATTAAATAGCATCATTTTTAATTTGCTATGCTATTTTTAGCTGAAAGGAAAAGAATGCTCTTTGTGTAGGAGCAATGAATACACGACCTTGAGATGGAATGGAAGACCTTGAAGTCCTATCCCTACATCCTTTCCCTAGATTGTTAGCTACTGGCTGACTTGACTTTGCCTTTGTTTAGTTGCATGTTTTGGCAGTAGAAGGCAAGTACAGAGAGAATCTAGGAGTCCCAAAATATAGAAGGAATCATGGTCACCTAGCAGATTCTTTATTACATTTATGTAGCTTTATCCTCAAACTCAGCTCTTACCTACAATGATAATTTCAAATCAGTTGCAAAATTTATCATTTTTCTGTTTTGTTGCTATTCACTCAATGTGTGATGTAATTCTAGTTTATTTGACCATATTTCATACCTTGAATTTAGATATTTTCTATAATACCAGAGGAAGCATAAGAATAGTGGTTGGTATTGCACCGATTTCCTGATTTCTAGTGTGGAGATTGCAGAAGGAAAATCTTGCTTGCTTAGAGACATTCTCATTGCTGCAGCTTCATTCTGTCTTTTTGGTAGGAGCCAGTAGAGTGTAGGTGTTAGTGTGATGGTGGTAACTTTTGACATCTGTGAACTTCAGGTTGGGAACAATGAGGAAGAGATGTGTGTGTGTGTGTGTGTGTGTGTGTGTTTATGGGAAGAATGTGGTCTATGTCTTTTTAATCAAATATCTGTCAATTAAATGGCCAACCCAAACTCAGGTGGAACATAGCTAATGAAAAAGTTTGGAGGCAGACTGTGAAAATATATACAAATCCGTATTTCTACAGAGACTTTAAATAGGCACCAGAATCCCAGAGTCTTATATTCTCCAAGGACATCAAAGGTCACCTGGAGCAATCGTGTATTCAAGTCTGATTTCCATGAAAATGTGTTTCCTCAAGCCTTTCTTAGAAAATCATCAGCAATTTCCTGAAGCCACAGGCTGGCTGAGACTGCCATCTACACAGAGTGGCTTTGCATTTGCTGTAGATCTGTTAAATGGCACCACCTACCAGGTAAAGTGGCTCTCTGGTCAGCATATTTCAGAGTCCAGGATGAGGGTCCGTGGAGAGAACAACAGAATACACAATAGCTTCCTGTCTGGAGTTCTTTCCCCTCAGTGCCTGCCGCTAGCCCATAATAGTAACTGAAAACAGCCATGCTCTGGGGGTGAAATTAATGGCAAGAAAAAGTAAGTACTGGAGGGAGATTGTTGACAATCTCCTTTGGTAGAGCAGCAAACACTGTCTGTAGGTTATAGAGGTGGTTAGGCTGAATTGTCAATTCATTTTGCTGGATTACAAAGCAAAGAGCATTACACATTAGGACTGCAACGGCAGTCCCCCCACATCCTGACTGGATGCCGGAAGCTACTGACAGGTTAACATTAGCTCAGTAAGGTGGAGAGATTTTGATATTTCATTTGGAGCATAGCCCTACATGTCTTGGTAAAACCTACTGAAATGGACTTTAATGGTCAGGAGAGTGAGACCGAAAATGGTGTCCTTTATTTTTAAGTGCTCAGTTCGTAATTTAATATTCCCACAAATTACATGGTTTTGAAAAACAGAACTACGAAGAAAAAAATCAAATTTCTAAACTCATCTATCCCATTGTTGAGGAGTGATTACATTAGAATATGCATGATGGCCTTTTCAAACTGCTCTGAAAATTGATCTGACTGAAAACAACTTTTCCTGTGCTCTATTTTATTCATAGTTCTGACATATTTTAGATGATGTGGAAAGCACAACATAAAAAATATCTTAAAGAGAGAAAGAAGGAATCTGTGGTATAGAAAGCCTGCTATAATGTGATTAATTTAATAGAAATACTGTTATGCTAGGTTTCATCTTTCATTCTAAATTATGTATTTTTCATTATTCCCTTGAGATGAGATGCACAAAAAGAATTAGCAGAATATGGTCAACAAAGTACAAGAATTTTAATCTGATTATACCAGGGGAGTTAAAGAACTATTTAGCTCATGTTGATTGCATTGTTTTTGTACAATTCTGAAAGAAATAATTTTAACTTTCTGAGATAGATAATAAGTAATATACTTTCACATATAAGTGTACATATAAATACTTTACCAATAGCCTAACTTTACACTGGTATGAGAAGCCATTGATTGAATCTTCAACAGTCAGGGTTGTGATAATAAAAAAATGATAATTCTGGAATTTTAATATAAGAAACCATTCCCTTTCCACAGGGGTTCTTGTAACCTAGGCTGTCCTCAAACTCACAATAAATCCCAGGATGACCTAGAACTTTCAGTTCCTGTCTCTACCTCCAAGGGGATAGGATTGTTTGCATACACTGCTATGTTGTTTATGCAGTGCTGAAGGAGACTCAAAGGACTTAGTGTGTCCCAGGGAAGCACTCTACTATTTGAGCCACATTTCACTTTGCCACACAGCCTCTTTTATGTCAACACAGCATAGGGAACCTTAGCATGTTCCCATTTTGATTTCTATCTATTCTTGTGTGTGTGTGTGTGTGTGTGTGTGGTGTTTGCATAAATGTGTTTCCATAAATGGAAGTGCCCATGCTTGTGTGAGCAGAGAAGCTACAGGATAATTTCTGATGTGTTTCTCTATCACTGTTTCTTATTTCCTTGAGACTGTTTCTCACTGATATTTGACCTTGCCTGGCAGACAACAAGCCACAGAGATCCATCAGTATTTGCTTCCCACCACAATGAGTACTGATCTGCTTAGCCTGTGCTCTGCTTTCTTGTTAGTAGACTTGTTTTTACTTTTGAGATTATAATGTCATTACAAAATTTCTCCCTTCCATTTCTTCCCTGTAATTCCTCCCTCCCCATACTCTTCTTCAAATTCATGAATTCATTTTAATAATTTTTTTGTGGTGGCCTTTCTTGATTCTCAATTTGACTACATCTGCATCTAACAAAAGCTCAAATGGCTGAGCACACCTGTGAGGGTTGTTTTCTTAATAAATTCTTTAAAGTGTAAAGACACATCTCTAATCTAGATCTTTAAGTTAGGAAGATACAACTTTAATTCAGAGAGATATTTGAGATGAAAGATCTACCTTTGATCTGGGCCACACCTTCTGCTGGCAGCCTATATAAAGGATACTGTAGAAGGAAGATCTTGTTTCTTCTTTTTTATTTTATTTTATTTTTTTTGCCTACTTGCTCTTGCTCTTGCTAGTAAGTCTACCCCTTCACTGGCATTAAAGCCCACTTCTTTGGGATTCCAGAGTATACTGAAGACCAGCTGAAATATCCAGCCTCATGGACTGAGCAACTACTGGATTTTTGAAACTTCCATTTGTAGATAGCCCCATTGGACTAACTAGACCATAGCCTGTAAGACATTCTTATAAATTCCATTTTATATATATGTATATATATGTATATATATATATATTCATATACACACATATTCATTCTATAAATGTGTTCCTCTAGAGAACCCCAACTAAAACAATGGTTATTGAATGAATATATACTGATTTTTCTTGTTTGTCTTTAGTATGGATATTCAGGATTCAAACCCAGGTTTTTATACTTGCATAGTGAACACTCTTACCTACTGAGCTAGATCTCTATGTCCCTATTTAGATTAAATTACTTGAAATGCACATACATTCAAGTCTATCAAACCATAAAGGATAGAAATATAGAGGATGGAAAAATGGACTGATAGATGACTCTCGTATGGTAAATTGTAGATAAATAAATAGACATGAAATTACATTCATGGGCTATATTTAGTATATTTGTTTTTCTATATCTTTAAACATACATTTTGCAAAAGGTTCTTGCTGCCCCAAAAGAACTTCCTGAATTGTTTCTAGAACTTTCTTCATTAGTATACATCACTATCATTCTGAATTAAATTAGGATTGTTTAGGAAAGAGAGATACTTTCCCTTTTTGAGCTTGTACTCCTTTAATATTTATGAGAAAATATTATTCAATAATGTGTTTTATAACCAGGATTGTCATACATCACCTGCATTTAGGATTCGATCTTTTTTTGATGTAGTGAGGGGAAACACTTATCCCAAAGTAGATTATAAAGACCTTTATCAAGAACAGACCTGACACCTACCCCTCAATCTTTCATGAAGGACTTGGGATGGAAACATCTTTTTTAAGCCTTAAGGAGAAATTCAGTGTGATGGCATTGTTGTAGCCTATTTATTAAGCATGTGGTTCTTTTGAGTCCTCTCCCACCCTTTCCCATTATTTGAATAAAATGAAGATAACAGAACAACAACAACAACAACAACAAAAAGAAAGAAACCTCATATAATTTCAATGATGGGAGCCTTTTGGCTTTCCACCAGCTACACATATGCCCAGTTTGTGTATGAATGAGCTACACATGTGGAAAATTTGGCTATACACCAGCTATACATGTGCCCATGACCCCATTGGTCTAATTGGCTCAGGGTTTCTGTTCCACTTCATGAGTGTTATGTTTTCACAGTTTCCCTTTGAGATTAACCAACAACCCATGAACTCATTTCTATACTTGAAGGAATGAGATTGGCTCCAAATAATGTATAGAGAAAAGTACGATATCCAGAAAGATGCAGAGTTCTCAATCTCAAGGTTTGTGCATTTCGCTGCATGCACCCATTAGCTTCTTTCTTTGTGTTTGTGTTTTTCCTTTTTTACTTTATCTTCATTAATACACATTCCCTTTTGTATCTATGAGTTAATAAAGTTTCTTGTCTATAATTTTAAGTCTAACACTTAATACAACTAAATAGTGAGTCATACAAAATAAATGCAGTAGTAATGAGTATCGCACTACCCACTTATTGGTACAATAATGTATATATGAAATAAGTACAAAAATAAGTTGTAACCATGAACCACCAAATACAGTTGTCTGTTAATAGGGATGCTGTACTGCATTGTGAAAGAAAAGTGTTTAAGAGGCAAGGAGTCTTTCACCCACATGTTCATTCATGAGTTCATTTATTCAAATAAGAGTGTGCTAAGAACCCATTAATTATGCTATAAATGCAAACTATAAAATGGAACCATGAAAATAAATATATATTTTGCATTTTCTCAGAAAACTCCATATATTGAGAAGCAGACAGACAAATGAGACAGTAGTGAAGCTTGACTTTGGTATGCAGTGTTAACCAATATAATATTTTAGATCTAAGTTGAGAATTGATACAGCAGGAGACAAATTGAGGTAGCTGTCCAGGAAAATACAATTTATTCAAATGGAGTACTGTATTGTCAGAAAAAAAATCATATGTTTATTGTTCACAAATATATATCTAGATATAAGGAACCCACGATGGATAACAGATTTTTTTTCATTATTCCCTTGAAAACTCTTCCAGTATGCAGAGAACTTATCCAGACAAGTCACGGAAGCATTTGGTATACAGACCCAGGAAGTGGCCACCCTGTGAAGGAGACCTAGAGAAATACCATGCTGCCTTTTCTTCTTGCTCCATTCCCTTCAAGCAACACCAGTGTTCAGTGTTAGTGCAGCATGTAACAGGCAAGAAAAGTACACAGGTCTACTTTCAGGAACACAAAGAGGACCGAAGTGAATAAAGGGCAAATCAGAGAGCACAGGGGCTCTTTGATCAAAAGCTCAAACTCTAAAACCAGACTGCTTAATTTCAAACACGAGCTTTGCCACATGTGAACTACAGTCTGGGGCAAGTCACCAGCACCAGTTGCAGCAATTTATTTATTTATTTTTTTATAATGGAGAGTAATACCAGTGCTTCCTAATTGAATTTCTCTCAATAAACATTTTTTAAATTTTAGACCAGTTTTAGATTTTCGGGAGAGCTGAGATGATTATGACAAGTTACCATGTTCCTGATGTCTAGTTTCCTTTTGGCTAACGCTGTACACGACTGTGGTACATTTGTCATAATTAATGAAGCAATATTTGAACATTAAACTGAAACCCATGCTTTAATCGCATTTTTTCAGATTTTAGCTATTTGGGTTTTTATGTTTGTTTCTTTTGTTTTCCTCCTGGATCTCATCAAGATACACATTGCATTTAACTGCCAAGCCTCCTTCACTTTGTCTGGTCTGTGGCAGGCTGTGATAAATTCTTCCTTCCTCATCTTAATGATCCTTTTTGTTTGTTGAAGCAACGATCAAGTAACAGTGATGGACATGAGTGAGGGTGGTCTCTGAGGTTTTAAAACTGAGATTTAATTTTTACATTTGCATACTAAACTTACATCATGCAAGTGTCTGTACTATTAGTTTTGTGAGTTGCTTGTAGAGTATATTTCCCATATGAGTGTTGCCATTTAAGTATAGAAGAAAGTTGGTGGTATTTTTCCTTATATGTTTGAAATTTGCATTTCAAGCAATATAAAAAATTATAATGAGTAAGAACAGCTTTCCTTTCTCCATGCTGAGTAGAATGTTCCCAGTCTCTCAGCATTCAGTACAATATTAACTTTTTTTATTTTTGAAAGTTGATTGAAAGGGACACTCATCTCTTTCTTGTTTGCTAAGTTTTAAATTGAAGAAATTTTAGATTTAGCCATATAATTTGATATAAAGATGTTCTTTTTCTTGGTGGATTACAATAATATACTTTTTTGAGTATGTAATATAATTACATCATTTCCTTTTCCTTTCCTCCCCACAAATACTCCAATATATGCCTTTTTGCTCTTTTTCAAATTCATGTTCAGTTTTTTGATTAACTTTTGTTGTATATACATGCACACACACACACACACACACACACACACACACACACACATATATATATATATATATATATATATATATATATATATATATATTCAAAAATACTTAAATACTACCTGATTGGTCTAAGCAATGATACTTGCATGTCTATGTTTTCAGGGCTGACCTTTTTGTATTATAATACAAACTGATGTGCTCTTCCCTAAGGAAGACTATTTCTGCCTCTCTCTCTGTATTTCCTTAGTTGCCTGTAATTCTTAGTGTGGGACTGAGGCCTCCTGATATTTACCTTGTCCCTGTTAGCATATCTATTTGTTTCATTCTTGTTCTACACATTTCTAGACAGTAATGTTCTTGAAACTCTCTGGGTATTGATTCTGACAGTCCTAGGAGATCCAATATCACAGAAAACTTCTTGTTCCTCTGACTTTTACTGTCTTCCTTCTCCTCTTCTGCAGTATCCACCGAACCTTTGGTAAAGAAGTGTATTGTTAATATATCATTTGGGACTGAACTCTACAGCCCTGCATTTTGATTGGTTTTCTAACCATTTTACCAAAAGCCAGTTAGAGTCAATGAAATTCCAGTCAAAATCCATATCTCATTTTTTACAGAAATAGGAAAAAAAATTCTCAAATTAATATGGAACAAAAACAAAACAAGGAGAATCCAGATAGTAGAAAAATTCCTCCACAAAAAAGATCAGTGCTGGAGGAATTGCCATTAAAGATGTCAGAATATATTATGGAGTCATATTAATAACAACAATACAGTACTGGACTAAGAAGAGACCCGAGGAAACAAAATTGATAACCTGACCATAAGTACATATAACCCCAGGCATTTAATATTTGTCACAGATGCTGGAGAAAAGGAAGCATCTTTAACAAATGATGTTGGGAAAACTGTATGTTGAAATACAGAATAATGAAAACTGATTCCTTATCTATCACCTTTGCTTGAAAAAGTAACTCCTAATAGATCAAAGAACTAAATGTGAAATCCAAGACACTGGGACTTCTAGAGAAAAGCATAAGCAGTACTCTATAGGATGTAAGTACATCAAAGCAATTTCAGAAGAGGACTCCCTTTCCAAGAACCAAGGCCAACAATCGACAAATGGAACCACATAAAACAGAAAATCTTCTGCACTACAACAATAATAATAATAATAATAATAATAATAATAATAATAATATAGTGATCAAGAATCCTACAGAATGGGAGAAAATCTTTGCCAGCTGTACATCTGAAAGAATTAAAATAAAGAAATGTTTAAGAAATAGCTCAAAGAACATTTATTGTCCCTAGTAATTAAGGGAACATAGAATGATACAACTTTAATAGTTCATCTTACTTCAGTCAGAATGGCCAAGGTCAACCAAACAGCAAATGCTGGAGAGTATGTGAAAAAAGGAACCCTCCTTCACTGTTGGTGGGATTGTGAACTGGTCCATACACTCTCAAAATCAATATAGAGAATACACAAAAAAAAACTAAATATACCTCATGATGAGCTATATCACACTTTGGCATATTCCCAAAGATTGAACATCCTAGTCCACAGACACTTGCACAAACATGTTCACTGCTTCTCTAGTCACAAGAGGTATGATGTGGAAACTGTAGCAAGACTTTGTCCCACCAGCCATCTCACAAATAGCCACATAGAGACTTATTATTAATTATGAAAGCTTTGCCCATAGCTTGGACTTGCTTCCAACTAGCTCTTATAACTTAAACTAGCCCATATCTTTTAATTCATGTCCTTTTAAATGGCTCAGTTACATTCACTCTGTAATGCCCATGCCACTTCTACTCCATCTGGTTGGTGACTCTGCCTTTATTCTTCCCATAATCCTCTGTGCCTGGAAATCATGTCTAGCTATTAGCCATCCAGCTTTTTATTAAACCAATCAAAGTGACATATCTTTACACTGTGTAATCAAATATCTCACAACAAGAAATAACCTAATTTTTCTTCAAGTGATAAATGCATAATACATTTTTAAAGACAAATCAGCTTTACATACTTGGAGTAAATTCTATGTACTTTTAATGACATCATGCTATGTGTCTTATATTAGTGTTTAGTTCATGAAGTTTGTAACTATTCTTGGAGGAAACTGGTCTGTTGTTTCTTTTTACAGTTCTTGTATGGTTTCAGGAGTAGGGTGATTCTGATATCTTATATTAAGTGGTAAAATGGGCCTTCGACATTATTGTCTCTGAAACATTTTTCAGTAGTAGAAAGTTGGAATAGTTTCTGTCCTAAAGTCTTGGTAGAATTCATGAATGTAATGACCTAGATCTTCTGTTTACCTTCTTATGAATCTGAACAGTATAAGTTCTATTTAGTAGATGCAACCCCATACATATCACTATTCTTTCACTGATTTTGAAAGTTATGTAACTCAAGGTATTTGTCCACTTAATCTGAATTATTAAGGTAGTTAGCATAAAATTTGCTTAGAGTAATGTTTTTAAAATATTTTCAATGGACATAGAGTTAATAAAATGACTCATTTCTGATGATGGTCATTTTGGTCTTTTCTTTTGATAGCTTGTGTGGAGTTGTGTCAACTTTACTGATTTTGTCTAAAACCCATCTGTTGACTTATTTGATGTTCTATATTATTTTCCTGCTTTGATTTTATTTTCTTCCTGCCTCCATCTGCATGAGCAATTTCTTTTCCTGCTTGAATGTGGCACCTATTATTCTTCCTGTAGTTTCATATGGTAGGTGGTTGATTTTAAATTTCATTCCACTTTGAGTAAAAATTCAAAGCTATAAATCTCCAAATAGTGTTTTCACTGCATTCAGCTCAAATTTGACAAGTTTGAATCATGTTTCCTTGACTAAAACTATTTCAACATTCTTTGGGGAATGCTTCCTTTGATCTCCTTGATTTTTATAAGTGTATTAATCTTTAAATACTTTCTAAGGTTTCAGCTATTTTTCTAATTTTTCTTTCTATCTTTAATTCTACTGTGATCTGAAATTCACTTCCTACATGTGAACTTATAAAGTTCACCTAATGGACCAAATATGATACAAGTTACTGACTTACAAGAGGTTGAATCAAATTATTTTCCCCTGTTTATTTTATAAATGTTGAATAAAATTGATTTAAAGTGTTGTTCAGATTATTTTGCTCCTTACTGTTTTATCAATTATTTTCCAAGGACAGTTGAAGTGTCCAAGCTTACTGTGGATTTTTACATTCTTCTCAGTTTTATGAGACTTTTGCCTCCTTTTAATTTTATATATTTAGCTTGAGGGTCATTATGCATTGTTTTATTTAATCTCTTCATCTGTATATAGTACCACCCTTTAGCCCAGATGCTCTTGTTTGCTTTGATTTCCTCTCTGAAATTAACTTCCCACTCTATTTAGAGTACATTTTCCATGAAATACATATAGGCAGATTTTGCTAGTTTATCTACTTCCCCATTTACGTGCAATCAATATGTATAGATTATTCACATTTAAATTGATTCATCTCAAGTTTGAGTTAAAATACATATGAAAATTATTTACTTTTTATTTGTAATAGTGTCAATTCTTTTTCTACTGTCCCCATTCTGGCTTTAGTTGAATATTTTTATGCTCTCATTTCCTCTCTTTCAATGCATGAATTATATTTGCAAATTTTAATGGTATCACTGAGTTTACAGCATACACTTAAAGAAATCTAAATCCATCTTCAAATAACACTTTTTATTTTCAGGCTTTTTTGTCTGTCTTGCCTGTATGAGTTACATAAAACTTGAGGCCTTTGTTAGGTTTTGCCATTTCTATTCATGCCTCCCATGATCAGATATTTGAAATTTATCTGCCAGTTAGTGGTTTTCCATTTTGATGACCACATAGCTGTACTATTGCACCCATACCATGAAATGGAGAAGATAGAGATTTTCTTTTTGCTTTCCTAATTGTGTGTCTTATAGCCAATAGTGCTGCGCTAATTTTGGGGTTCCTTCCTCAGTATTGACCATTCACTCCCCTGATCTGTAGGTTGTCACTTTTCATTAGTTTTGGTTCCATCACTGGTTGATGACGCATCAGTAAACATGGTATTAGCCAAATGTGAATATTTCATTGGTCCCCACAGTCTAATAGGTGTCTCTTTTGGGGCAGGGGTGAGTGGTTTGGGGATGAGGGTTACAGCAATGGAGCTATTTCCTCGGTGCAGGACAGCACAGACCCCTTTGCTACCATATCCTGGTCATGAAGGAATTCAGATAGTTACCAGTTCCACTGTAATACCTTTCCTTCCACGGCTTAACCTGTGAAAGATTCTGGCTTTGAATGGATCTAATCCATAAGAGTAAGGGCACCCTTATGAACATAGGGTTTATAGGAAAAAGAGCTGGCTAAAGAAACCTACCCTGACCCAGGAGCCCAGGACCATGGAAAGAATTACAGCCTGGGTTTGAGACTTAAGCCAGAGAAAGAAACACTTTATCCCCAAACCCAGAACCTAAGAAATATGCCCTGACTATGAAGCCAGTACTCAGAAAACACTCTTGGTCCCCAGAATCAGAGCTAGTGAAAGAAATACGCCTTGGCCTTAGAATTAGAGTAAAAATGCCAAAAAGGTCAGTGAAAGAAACACAGTTTGGCTCTGAAATCAGGGCCACCTCTGCCCCTCACCCATAAAACTAACCAGTCTCTGAGCAGAACAAAACTAACCAATCCTTGGTTGATTTCACCCCCCAAGAGACCCTAAACAAACCACTCTGCCTGGCCAGTTGTGGGCTGTTCTTTCCAAACTAGTTGAGGAGGCCACTCTCCTGGACTCCTGGACTCTTCCTTCCCAAATAAATCTTTCTCAAAAGAGATTTTGGTGTGAAGATCTTCATTTGCCAATGCAGAGAAGATTCCTAAGATGTCCCACAGTGGACTAAGCAGAAAAAAACTGCTGAGACATCCCTCAGGGGACTGAGCAAGGGGGAGCTGATAAGTAACATTCTTCTCTGGAGCTGGAAGTGATTGCTACATTTCTGCAAGGGTTTCCCCCTTTTGCAGAGTGAAGCAAAAGAAGCAACATCTTAGGCCAGAGAAGCAGAGCCCTGCTTGGAAGCTCCTCTCCCATAAGTAGGTGCTGAGCAAAGCTCAGCTGTAGCAGCTCTCCAGGAAAGGAACAGGATTGCTATATCCTGTGGGGAGACCATCCCCCACCACACCAGGTATAACCTGACTCCAAACAGTCAGGATACCCTTCCCTGCTGAGCTATCCTAGAAACTCAGGCCTAATTCTCCTGAGCAGTCAAAATACCTACCCTTCCACAAGGCTGAGTTGTCTATCATAGCTCCAGTCATCACAGCTGTCTTAACAGCTTGAGGTATGCAAGATACCTCGAGGGATGATCTATCCTAGCAGCTCTAGGTATTTGTGATTTCTTGCTCTCCAGGGCTGAGCTGTCTCATTGAAGCTTCAGCCATTAGAGCTGTCTTAGCAGCTAAAGGTGTCACCTGACAACCCAAATGAGATACGTTTCCCCCAGAGTTGCAAAACTCACATTTTGGTGCAGAAACCCAGGACCAAACCCACAGACTGGCAATGTAGCTACTTACAGGGTTGTTGACAATGACTGAGAATAAGGTTCTCCATGCCTCACAAAATGTCCAGATTTGTTTCTCAGAGAGAATATTTATTCTCCATATATGGAAAGCATTTGCAATAGAAGCCAACAGGCAAGTGTTGGTGGGCTTCTTTTTGCTTTATGACAAGTACCCATTTGCCACATAATTAGGGTATCATCTGGTTTAATATTGGTCAGGGTTGCATGTATGGAGAAGAGCTTCTCTGAAAAAAAAAAAAAAAAAAGAAGCTGCTCTTTGTTCCTGTCCCCATTGGAAATTATCTGCCTTTCTAGTAACCCTGTAGAAGGCTTTTTATAATCTGTAAATATAGTATGTGATTTCTCTAGTGCAAAAACTTAACAGTTTACAGGAGCTGTATCTGAGTTGTGTCCCTAGGTGGTGGTATCAAAGTATTGCACCACTAACCCTTGTTCACTATAAATCTAGAACAAAAACAAAACAACAACAAACAAACAAAAAAAAACCCCACCTAACATTCCACCTTCCTATGCTGGGATTAAAGACATGGGATACCACTATACTGCTCAAACATTTTATGTTAGCTCCAAATCACTCTCACACTTAGAGATTTAGAAAACAAGTTTGAACTGTAATAACACTTTGAATTTAGTTAAAACACTTCAAATCTCATAACTGTGTTTTTAATATGAAACAACAAAAGTATCTTTTTTATTTAAGAAGAAAACTCAAAAGTGGATGTCCAAGATGGTATGGTCCATTGTGGCAATCTATAGTCTAAAATTTTAACAAAGAATTAAAACCTATTTTTTTACTTCATGCCAGTAAGGCATGATTTAAAAATATTATTACTTTTTATTTTTATTTTTTTAATGCTGATCAAATAAAAGGCATTTGTTAGACTTTTTAAGTTAGTTTGAGCTGAATGGCCAAGCTGTCTTCCTGTGGATATTGCTCTGTACGCTGTGAATGTGTTGCTCTGATTGGTTAAAGAATAAAGAGCTGATTGGACAGTAGCCAGACAGGAAGTTTAGGCAGGACAAAGAGAGAAGGGAATTCTGGGAACAGGAACATTGAGTCAGGAGTTGTCAGCCAGACACAGAGGAAAAAAGATATAAGAGTACTGGTAAGCCACAAGCCACGTGGCAACTTATAGATGAATAGAAATGGGTTAATTTAGGATGTAAGATCTTCGGGGTTATTTCCTACTGTAATGGAGTTTGGTAATACAAAGAACAGGTAGGACATTTTCTTATAATTTCCTTGGCTTGCTGCAAAGTAATAGAAAAATTGTTCTTTAATCCTTTGCTATTAACACAGTGCTTCTTATGAAATTCTGAGGGTTCTTGCATATTTCCTACTATTAGCTTGCCATTTTCATCATTATCTTTTTGTTTGTTTGTTTGTTTTTTGAGACAGAATTTTTCTGTGTAGTTTTGCACCTTTCCTGGAACTCACTTTGTAGACCAGCCTGGCCTCAAACTCACAGAGATCTGCCTGCCTCTGCCTCCTGAGTGCTGAGATTAAAGGCGTGCGCCACCACTGCCCAGCAATTCCATCATTATCTTATACTAGAAGGCCTGGTAGACCCATATGGGATCTGAGAAGTATTATATACAATGGATGATTACTGTTTCTGATTATGTGTTGTAGTTGAATAAACAGTAAATTTAATTCTGAATCATCCAGAATAAGTTCAGTGATTTCAATGTGTAAAACAGCTCTTATGATATTTTGAGAGTCAGTAGCTATATTAAGAATTTCAGCCGGGCGGTGGTGGCACATGCCTTTAATCCCAGCACTCGGGAGGAAGATCCAGGCAGATGTCTGTGAGTTCCAGGCCAGCCTGGGCTACCAAGTGAGTTACAGGAAAGGTGCAAAGCTACACAGAGAAACCCTGTCTCAAAAAACCAAAAAAAAAAAAAAAAGAATTTCAGGGAAAAAAAATCTAATAATAACATAAGAAGGGTGTACAGTTCTGATTTTTGAACTGAATAATAAGGGCTTTGAGCCATTTTTATTATTTTTCCTGACTTATAACCTGCCTTTCCTGATTATTTGCATCCTTATAAAATGTAAGGACTTCAGAAATTAGTGTCCCTTTTACTATATGAGGGAGAATCCAATTAGTTCTTTTTATAAACTGAAGTCTCTTGCTTTGGGGATATCTGTTGTTAATCTATCCCCAAGATTTACTGCAAGCTCTTTGCCAAAATTTATCTTCAGTCCAAAATAGGTAATTTGATAACTAGGAAAAGATACCACCATTTCTGCTGGGTCTATTCCTTCTCAATTTTCCTTTCAGAATCAATTTAGAAACTTTTTCTACATATGTCTTTAATCTTTTAAATTGCTTGTGTGCTAAAAATATTCATTCTAAGATATTATCTTTACTCTACATAAGAATTATTTTGGAAGAATGAATAGAAGACAAAATAACTAAAATTAATTCCAGCTTTGGATCCAAGTGATCCACATATGCATCTTATAATCTCTTTTCCACCAAAGCCAATTCTCTCTCAGCTTCAGCTTATAATTTTCTTGGGCTCTTTAAGTTCTTTTCACCTTATGGGGTTTAAAATAAATTACTTAGTGCTTGAGTAGTTTTCCAATTGTGGGGCATAGCCAGTTAATATCTCCCAGAAATTTTTCAAAATCATTAAGAGTTTGTAATTGATCTCATGATTTGAAATTGCTATGGTCAAATTTTCTGTAATTCTACCTTATATTCTAAATAATAGATAGAATCTCCTCTTTGTATTTTTTCAGGAGCAATTTGTAATCCGCAGCAAGGCAAAATTCTCTTCACTTCATCAAATATTTTTCTAAGGTATCTGAACCTGCATCAGTCAGTAAGATATCATCCATAAGTATAATGATAAATTTAAATTGAGGAAACTATTTATGATAACAACAATTGCACAAAATATCAACACAATGTGAGACTGTTTATCATTTCTTATGGAAGAATTTTCCACTGATATATTTTAACAGGTTGAACATTATTATAAGTAGGCACTGTGAAGACAAATTTTTCTTTATCCTGTCTTTGTATAGGTATAGTAAAAAAGCAGTCCTTTAAATCAATCACTATAATAGGCCATTTAATAGGTAATAGAAAAGGAAATGGAATTCCAGGTTGTAAAAATCTCATTGGTTGTATCACCTTATTTATGGCTCTTAATTCTGTTAATATCCTCCATTTTCCAGATTTTTCTTAAATGACAAATAAAGGAGAATTTCAAGGACTAATCAATGCTTCAACTAGCTGGGGATTTAGGTGCTCTTGTTCCAGTTGTCAGTTTTTCTGGTGTCAAGGGCCATTGTTCCACCCATGGAAGTTTGGCAGTTAACCATTTTAAAAGTAAGGTGGTTAGTTCCCCGAAAGACCAACAGTTATTGTGTCCTGCTTATGAACAACCATAAAGGTCTGTGACTGTTCTTGAACTCCTGGAAGCTGAATATATACCACCTGAAGAGACCAATTTAGATACTATGATTTTGGTGATATTATTGCTACATCTTCTCTTGTGTCTACTAAACCTTCAATTTCAATGTCATTTATTTGTATTTTTGGATTTGATCTCTGATTATTTATAGCAGCTTGCCAAATACGTGTTTTCTGGTCTCTCCTGAAAGTTTTGTTTATTCTTCTGAAGCTTTTCTGTCCTTGGTTACATCCAGAATATTGCTATTTTTAACAACAGGCATTAAATCTTTTGATTGCTCTGTGGATGAGTTTCTCTGATGCTGACAGGGAATGGCTGAATCAAATTTGATGGCAAGGTTTGTGAGAGAGGCCCATTAGGGCATTCTCTAATGACAAAAGGTTACTTGGTCTGTTCCTTGTTTCTCTGCAGTGATTAGTCCAATGTCAGCCTAGCCATACTTTTTTTTTTTTTTGGTTTTTCGAGACAGGGTTTCTCTGTGTAGCTTTGTGCCTTTCCTGGAACTCACTTGGTAGCCCAGGCTGGCCTCGAACTCACAAAGATCCACGTGCCTCTTCCTCCCAAGTGCTGGGATTAAAGGCCTGTGTCACCATCGCCTGGCTAGCCTAGCCATACTTTATGTGTATTCCAGAAGGCTGGATTATTTTGGGATTATCTCTAGAAAAAACATGGTATCTAGGAATGCCTTGCTTAAAATACATTTTCATGTATTTTAATTTTTCTTAAAACTTTCAGAAATTACTTTCAGAGTATCATCATAAATGTGAGATCCAATACCAGCTGAATTTCTAGACCATTCATCTATTGGAGCCAAACTTGCCTTTAAAGGTCTAATCACCATTTTGCATTCTGAATTAGCATTTTTAAAAGCTAAATATTTGATTAATATTTGTCTGACTTCTAAATCTGATAAAATTATTCTATGTACTGCTGAAATCAATCATTGTCAAAAGTCAGTGTAGGCTTCTTTTGGGCCCTGTATAATTATAGTAAACAACTAAGTCCTCTTACCTGATTTTTCAACCTTGTCTCAATAATTTAAAGCTGATAAATGACGTAGAAGTATGGTGTCATGAAATTCAAGCTACCTTTTTAACACAGCATATTGACCTTCACCTAGAAACTGATCTTTGATATTATTAATCCTCTAGTCTTATTTGTTGTTTTATGGTCCTAGCTTTCCCTTTTCACCATTTTTTTTTTTTGCCATTGTAACTGAGAACAAGCTTCCAATATTGTTGTTGCCAAATCTTTCCAGTTTGGGGGGATAATTCTGTTCTGAGTTGCCTATCATCCTTCATTCCAGAAAGAGACCTTTTCCTACACCATCTTAAACAAAGCCCTTCAAACTGAATGTCTGTCCCTTATACTTCATGTTCATCTTTTTATCTGTCCTGACTCTCTCTTACTCTCTATGTTTTTTTTTCCCTGTCAACTGGTTGATTGTTATACCTTTTGACCTAAGGTTGACTCTATTTAATACTATTTAAAATATTCAAACACAAAGCTCTTGGATTAAAGATGTATCCTGGGGCTGATCTATATCACAACCACAAACAAGTTTTTCCAGTAAATAGCACAATCTGGGAATTCACAGCATAATCAAATACCCCATATCATGCATTAAAGTGTATACTCTGGACTGAGAACTGGCCAGGTATCCATTAGGATTAGAAGCAAACTAAGAATTATGTATAATTGAATGAAGTAAAGCAGTAAGATAGTACCTTATTTTCAGTAACACAATAATAATAACATCCGCTAAAGTATCAGATGATAGTATAAAAGTAAAGCAAGCTGTTAGCTACAGAATTTTCTAGCAGCATAAATTATAGCCATCTCACTGTTTAGACGTACAACTTTTGCAGTATTGGCTGGCTTTTGTAAAGGCAAAACTCTCCACAATGTTAGATAAGGGTCTTGCTTTCAATGAAACATTAGCAAAACATATTTAAAACTTCTCCTGGAGGGGGACAATCATCAACACAACAAACCCATTAAAATCATGGTTCAAGGAGATCTTTCTAGATTCAGGCCTTGCCTTCTACTTTTTTCTTCAGTGTCTTAAGGTTTTCATTGTTGAGTTACTTTATTTCATTCATTAAATTTGTTTCTAAGTGGTGTGTGTGTGTGTGTGTGTGTATACTCTTATGAATGGTATTATTTTTTTTTATTTCTTTTTCATTGTTTTTGTAATTGGTATGTAGGAAGGATGTAGTTTTTTTATTTTGTATTCTGTTAATTTTTACAAAAGTGTTTATCACTTCTAACATTTTTTGTGGCATCTTCATGGTTCCTTGTATATAGAATCATATCATCTGTTAATAAACTTTGGCTCCTCCCTTTATTATTCATATCTTTTTATTTCATTTGTCTTACTGCTACTCTAAAAATGACCTACCAAAAACAAGCTACAGATTCATTGTAATGCCAACCAAAATTTTCAGCTACTGTTTGCAGATATAGAATAAAAATTTTGAGATGTATATGGAAGTACATAAAGTCAAAGATGGTAATAGTATTCATGAACTTAACAAGTACTGGGAAAGGAATAATCATATCTGATTTCATGTTATACTACCAAGCCATGTCATTTATCACAGCATGATACTGATACAAACCAGATCAATGGGATAGAATGTAGAACCTAGCTATAAGTGGACAAACTACAGCTACTTCATTTTTGACAAAGTTTCCAAAATCATACATTGGAGAAAGGACTGCAACTTCAAAGTATAATACTAGGAAACATGGACATCAACATACAGAAAAATGGATCTAGGTACTTTTTGTCCATTTTGCCCATTAACTGAACTCTAAATTAATCAAGAATATTAACATGAGAAAAATGCTCTGAAATGAATATGACAAGAAGTACTGAATACATGAACATATGGGCACATATAAACTTTCTGAATAGTGCCCTACTATCACAGAATACACAGGACACATAACTAAATCCAGACAAATAGATCCTTTTGAAGCTACCTAAAATGTTTTTTTTTTTGTTGTGGTTTGTAGTAGGAATCTTAAAAGTTCTTATTAATAAAATCAAACCTGAGACGAGTTATTGGGGTCAATGCTGGTAGATCAGAGAGACAGAATAAGCCACAGCTATCTCACCTCACCAGTTCCTCAGCTGGTCCTGTTTCCTCAGACTGGAAGCTTCTATGTCCTCATCCCAATGGCTCTCAGCTGAACTGCTGCTCCAAAGCCTGAAGCTTAACCAGCCACATACTTAACCAGCCAAATGCCTCTAGTTTCTGGTCCTCACACCTTATATATCTTTCTACTTTCTACCACCACTCCCTGGGATTAAAGGCTGGCTTTTTGGGATTAAAGGTGTGTGTCACCATGCTTGGCTATTTCCAATGTAGCCTTGAACTCACAGAGATCCAGAGGGATTTCTACCTCTGGAATGCTAGGATTAAAGGCGTGTGCTATCACTGACTAACTAGTGGCTTGTCTGTTCTCTGACCCCAGGTAAGTTTATTAAGGTACACAATATTTTGGTGAACACAATACCACCACATCTCCTCTCTTTTTGTCTAAAATTAAAAAAGCTTATAACTAATACAAGAAAAACTATCCAATAAGCATATACAATATATACAGCCAAAAATTACATTAATGATGTCTAGTCCATTAACATTTGACAGATTCAGATAAAAACTCCATTATATATATTAACAATGTCCAGTCCAGTAACATCTGATAAACTCAGACCAAAAAATTTTCATTACTTATCTTATTTAAAACAAGTAGTTCCTTTTTAAAAGTAGATTCTATAATCTTCCTTTTTATCTTATCATATCCATATTTTCTCTTTTTTCTTTTCATAATAGATTCAGTAGTCTACCTTTTTGTCATTTTTATATCTTCCCCTTTTTCTTCAGTGTAGATTCAATGATCTACCTATTTATCCTATTATTTCTTCATCTTTTTTCTCAGAGTAGATTCGATGATCTATCTCATATCTATATTCTCTTTTTCTTTTTGCTTCCTAGGGGTGAAGATATCTTTAGGGAATCTTGAAAAGAACATTTTGGGGTTAATCATCAAGTCCTGTATCGTTTGTCCAGTCTCTGGATAATAGGAAAGTTCAGGGCTTGTGGTGATAATCTAATTGTACTGAATTATTATTTTGATTGTATGTTAATAAATAAAGTTGTCTGGGAGTCAGAGCTATTAGAGCCATAGCAAGAGTGTGGTGGTGGTGGCACACGCCTTTAATCCCATAGATATCTGTGTGTTCAGGGTCAGAGCTATTAGAGCCATAGCAAGAGTGTGGCGGTGGTGGCACACGCCTTTAATCCCATAAGATCTCTGTGTGTTCAGGGATACAGCCAGCATTGGAGACATATGCCTTTAAGACCTAGGGGGCTGTACATTCAGACAGTGACGAGGCAGTCATGTGTTTGGGTTTACAACCAATGAGAAGGCAGAACAACATACTTTAAAAATACGAACCGACAGGAAGTAGGTCTCTTTTCACGAAGCTGGGACAGCAGGAGGAAGGGTGAGATTTTAGCTCTGAGCTCTGACTTCTCGGCTCTCTCTTTTACATTGTTTCTGTGTTTCTTATTTAATAAGACGGTTGGTTACATTAACATCTGGCGCCCAACGTGACAAGAATCCATTAAAAACCGCTTGGCTTGACGGCAGGTCCGCTTTCCTGCAAGGGCGGCAGGCGGTGGCAGGCGGCGGAGGAAGCGGCAGGAAGCGGCCGGCGTCTTAGTGCGAGCTTCCGGCGTCCTAGTCCGAGCTGCCAGCGTCCTAGTCCGAGCTGCCGGATTCCTAATCCGGGTAGCAACTTCTAGCCCGGGCCTAGGTCTGTGAGCAGCTTGCCTAAAGCCGGTGCTACAAACAACTCAGACCTGCCCTGGCGAACAGGGCCCTGCCTGTAAAACCAATGCACGTGGTCAGAGCTTAAGGAAGCCAGACCCAAGCCTTGACTCGGCACAAGAGGGAACACGTGGCTGCATTTAAGCTTTAGCCGGCTACGCTTTCTTGTGCGTTCTCTCTTTCCTCTCTCTCTCTCTCTCTCTCTCTCTCTCTCTCTCTCTCTCTCTGGATTTACACCTGGGACACTAGGTGGCTGCTTTGAAAATCCCCTCGGATTTCTACTGTTCTACGCAGATTTGGTAAGTCATAATATATCAGATATTTTAAAGGAAACTATCTAAAAGAGATTTTTTTTCCACATTAAAAAACAAATGGGTTTTATGTGTACATTGGAAGAAAATTGGTTTTTGTTCGAAATTTTAGGCAGTCTGGCAATGGAACAACTATATAATATTAGTATTGGTGGAATTATGCACCTTATCACTATAATAATCCACATTTTAATATTTAAAAAGATAGTCAATTTAAGTGCCAGGATAACAGCTTTAGAAGAACTTGTTAAACCTGTAAAAATTCAGACAGAAGAAATTAACAGTGAAGTTGTTTCAAGTCGGGATCATAAGGTTGCAGAAAGAAAGCCTGTTTTCACACAGTCACCCTTAATTTATCCTGTAACAGTACAGCAGATGCCTGATCAAATGGCTACACAAAATACTTGGGCTCCAATTGAAATGTTGGATTTAAAAAGGTTTAAGGAGGCAATAGTATCTTATGGCATGCATTCCCCATATGTAAAGCAAATGTTAAACACTTGGTCAACATATAATAGGATAGTACCACAGGACTGGCGGGACCTCGCACAAGGTGTTCTGGAACCCAGCCAGAGACTTCAATTTCTGACTTGGTTTAAGGAGGAGGCTAAAAACATAGAAAAACAATGGCGGGATAAAGGAGTACAAGTTTGCCAGGATCAGCTTATGGGTGAAGGCCAATATGCTTCAGCACAAGCACAATGTTTATATGATGTCCAAACCCTAATTTTATGTCGAACGGCAGCCTTGAATGCATGGGACAGAGTTGAGGAACCAGGAAAAAAATCTGAGTCATTTACAAAGGTGAAGCAAGGCCCAAAAGAGTCTTTTACAGATTTTTTACAAAGACTGGCTTCAGCAGTAAAGAGAACGGTCTCGGATTCAGAAGCTGGTAAGGCAATAATTGAATCTTTGGCCTTTGAGAATGCGAATGCAGCATGCAAAAGAATAATCAGGCCATTAAGGGCAAGATCTGCACCTATGGAAGATTGGATTAGAGAAACAATTAATGTTGAAGCTGATGAGCATGATGATACATGGGTAGGAGAAGTAATTTCAAAAGGTTTGAGGAGTGTTAGATGTTTTGGATGTGGAAAGCAAGGACATTTGAAAAGGGACTGTAGACAGGTCATTTCCAGAAACAATGTTTCTTCAAGGAACAATGGCAACAGAATGCCCCTTCCTTCTGGAGTATGCAGAAGGTGTGGTAAGGGAAAACACTGGACCAACGAATGTAGATCAACAAAGGACAGACAGGGTAATCCTTTGCCTCAGTCTTCGGGAAACTCCCAGAGGGGCCTCAGGCAGGCCCCCAGTGCAAATCCAGTTCAAACCTTTCCGGCAGCCATAGAGGAAATGCCTGCTCTGGAGAGCGATTAAATAACCAAATGCCTATTGGAATAAATCATGCTGGTCAGGATGATGAAACAGAGAGAATAGAAAATTCAGGAGAAAACATAAAGAAAATTTTTTGGCAAACTTCTATTAATGAACAAAGACCAAAATTAACAATAAAAATAAATGGTGTTTTGTTGTCTGGTCTGGTAGACACAGGTGCGGACGTTACCATAATTGCACCAGAATTTTGGCATCCAACTTGGCCTCTTCAGGAGGTAAACGTTCAACTGTTAGGAATTGGGACATTATCTCAGGTGAAACAGAGTGCAAGATGGCTCGAATGTATAGGTCCAGAAGGACAGAGAGGAAAATTAAAACCATATGTGGCTAACATAACTATGAACCTGTGGGGTCGAGACTTGTTGCAACAATGGAATACTCAGATTAACATCCCTCCAATCTCAGAAACAAATCATAAACTAGCACATGTTACTGAGAGAAATATTAGAAGATATTGTTCTAATGAGTGGTCACCAGCCATCCATATTATACAAGAACAGGGCACAATAACTGATGATCTTCCAAAGACACCAACAGCTCTACCTTTAAAATGGTTAACAGACAAGCCTGTATGGGTCCAGCAATGGCCTTTAACAACAGAGAAACTCCAGGCTTTAGAAGAGCTGGTAGAAGAACAGTTAAATGCTCAGCATATTGAAGAATCAACCAGCCCTTGGAATTCTCCTGTATTTGTTATTAAAAAGAAATCTGGTAAATGGAGAATGGTAACAGACCTTAGGGAAATTAACAAAGTAATTCAGCCAATGGGCTCTCTACAATCTGGGATGCCTTTGCCTACTCTGTTACCAAAAGGATGGCCTCTCATAGTTATTGATTTAAAAGACTGTTTCTTTTCAATACCCTTACAAGAAAAAGACAGAGAAAGATTTGCTTTTACAGTGCCTACTTATAATAATTCTCAACCGGTTAAAAGATTTCAATGGAAGGTCCTCCCACAGGGAATGTTGAATAGCCCAACTCTGTGCCAATATTTTGTACAACAGCCATTGGAAGTGATACGTAAAAAATTTCCTAAATCTATAATTTATCATTATATGGACGATATTTTATTAGCTGACTCAAATGCAGATACTTTAGAAATAATGTTTGAAGAAGTAAAGAAAATTTTGCCTCGCTGGGGATTACAAATTGCTCCTGAAAAGATACAAAGAGGAGATTCTATTAATTATTTAGGATATAAAATAGAGCTACAAAAAATTAGACCCCAAAAGGTGCAAATTCGGAGAGATAGACTACAGACTCTTAATGACTTTCAAAGATTATTTGGAGATATTTCTCATCTACGAACTATTGTTGGGGTAAAAAATGATGAACTGACTAATTTGTTCAAAACCTTAGAAGGTGACAAGGACTTAAATAGTCCAAGAGAATTATCACCTGAAGCTGAGAAAGAATTAGCCTTGGTAGAAAAGAAAGTGCATGAAGGACACGTGAATCGTATTGATCCAAAGCTGGATTGCATTTTGGTTATCTTACCTTCTAGGCGTTCTCCTACTGGAATATTAATGCAGAGGGAAGATATTATATTGGAATGGATATTTTTACCAAATAAACCAAATAAAAAATTAAAAACTTATGTGGAAAAAATCTCTGACTTGATTTACAAAGGAAAAATGAGACTTCGTCAATTAGCAGGCATAGACCCAGCAGAAATTGTCGTACCATTAACTAAGGAGGACATTGAAAAATTATGGACAGAAAGTGAACCTTGGCAAAGAGCTTGCAGTAATTTTTTGGGAGAAATTAACAGCAAATATCCCAAAAGCAATAGAATTGATCTTATAAAGAGAGCTGATTGGATCTTGCCTCGAATTGTACGGCAAAAACCCATATCTGGAGTTCGTACATTTTATATAGATGCCAACAAAGAAGGAAAGGCAGGTTACAAATCAGAAAATTTAAGTAAAGTGGTTCAAAGTCCGTATAATTCAGTTCAAAAATCAGAATTGTATGCTATTCTGTTGGTATTAATGGATTTTTCAGAACCTCTCAACATAGTAACTGACTCTCAGTATGCTGAAAGAGTGGTGTTACATATTGAGACTGCAGAATTTATCCCTGATGCTTCAGAATTAACTTCACTATTTATTCAATTACAAGATACAATCAGGAAAAGGAATCATTCTTTATATATAACTCACATTCGATCCCATACTGGTCTGCCAGGCCCTCTAGCACAAGGCAATGATGAGATTGTTAAATTATTGATAGGAAATGTGCTAGAGGCCTCAGAATTGCATAAAAAACATCACGTCAATAGTAAAGGTTTAAAAAAGGATTTTTCCATAACCTGGCAACAAGCCAAAGAAATAGTAAAGAAATGTCCTACTTGTTCCTTCTACAATCAGACGCCATTACCAGCAGGATGTAACCCAAAGGGTATTCAGAGAAATGAAATCTGGCAGATGGACGTGTTTCACTTTGCAGAATTTGGAAAATTGAAATATGTACACCACACTATCGATACTTATTCAGGATTTCAATGGGCAACTGCTTTGAGTTCTGAAAAAGCTGATTCTGTAATCACTCATTTGCTAGAAGTTATGGCCATCATGGGTATACCTGCACAAATCAAAACTGACAATGCTCCATCATATGTCTCTGTTAAAATGAAACAGTTTTTTGCTTATTACAATATAAAGCATATTACAGGCATACCACATAATCCTACAGGTCAAGCAGTTATAGAAAGATCAAACAGAACTCTAAAGGATATGCTAAATAAACAGAAATGGGTAACAAAAACCCCCAGAAATAGACTGCATAATGCTCTTCTAACTTTGAATTTTCTGAATGCCAATGAGAAAGGAACAACAGCTGCAGAGAGACATTGGATAATAGAAAAAACTACAGAATTAAATCAGCCTATATACTTTAAGGATGTGCTGACCTCAGAATGGAAACCAGGGTATGTATTACATTGGGGACGTGGTTTTGCTTTTGTTTCTACAGGAGAAGATAAGCTGTGGGTACCATCAAAATTGATAAAGGTTCGATTTGAACAAGAGAGACCTCTTAATTAGAGGAGGTGATAGTTCATCAACCAGCATGAACATCCAATTTAAACTAACTTGTATCAATAAAACATGCCTTTTCATTTCATCAGATAATAACTTGCCAAAAAGGAACATCCCCAAAATTAGTCTTGGGGAAAGGTTTTTGTTTTTGCCTTTTAGGAGAATGAAGGTTAAGGAATCTGAAGAACACTGGACAAATGAGACAACTGAAGAAAAGGGACAAATCATCTATCCCAAGAAACAGAGTGAAACGGTGTATGGGTATATATTATCTAAAAAAAATTTTATGTCTTCCTAAATGTTTGTTTCTGCTTTTCTCTAAAGATTTAACACTATTGGTCTTCTAACAGTCCCAGTTCAATTAAAATTTAAAGCTGACTTTGGAGTTGGAGAATGGCTCTCTCCTTCTTTAAAATCAAGCATGTTGTTAAAAGGAAAATGCAAACTCCCTGTATCATGCCAGAATAAGAGCCATCTTCTGCTATGGTACAGGACAAAAGCAAAATTAATTAAGGGACTATTCTATTACTAATCTCAACTCTTTGATTCTATTCTGATTCTTTAAACTTTTCTCAAAGTATAAATTTTATATCAAAATTTACAAGATTAATATATATATATATACATTTTAAACTTTGTTAAGATATGAATGGTCACATAGAGTACTAACTAATTCTAGAAAAAAGGCTAGCTGCATATATATGTTTTTGTGTTCGAGTCTCTTATCAGTTTTCTGCAGGAAATCACGGCCAGGCCTAACATCAACTGAAGTCTCCAGAAAGAAGATGGGGCCCCACAACAACAACAATTCCACGTGGACAATAATAATATCATTAAGCTGACAAACATCATCCACAGATCAGCTTTGAACTACAAGGTGCTCAGAGCAATTTTGAGATGACTAGCTGAGATGATCCAGTCTCAAAGACTACTTGAATAAGGACTTGTGATAAACCCTGAACTTTGGCATTATACACAGACTGGATAGTGAAGGATATAGTTACCTCTCTTAGAATCTGACAATTAACCTAAAATTTTTCTTTCAGGATAAAGAAAACTTCGCCCATACCCAGCAGGAAGCAATTTTAAGAATACGACGCCCACATTCCCAAAGAGGTGGTGTGGGGCAGGTGGTTTTTTGGTCTTTTTAATGGGTTTTGGGTCTGGGATAATTTTCAGTATTTAGGGGGGTTGGTTACAAGTTATTGTCAAGGGTTAGGAAAAAGGCTAAGCAAAGGAGATTAGATTTAAGGTTCTTGTTTAAAAAAAGAAAGAAAGAAAGAAAGAAAGAAAGAAAGAAAGAAAGAAAGAAAGAAAGAAAGAAAGAAAGAAAGAAAGAAAAGAAAGAAAAGAGAAAGACAATTACTAGTTTTAAATACTTTACATTGGATTGAATTGTTTTATATTGTACACAAATTTGAAACTGATATTGTTAGAAAATGCTATATGTATATTTCTAATTGTATTTATTCCATCCATTTAACAATGTAATGCAAATTTCTGATCCTTGAATGTTATTATTATCAACTATTAGGATATAAAGAAATGAAAGCTAGTAGTTAGACATTATCATAGAACTTGTAGTCATATTGGATATGTTTTAAAAATTGAGCAGAGATGTTTTAGACAGGTCATCTTCAAACCCTTCAGAGATCTACAGAATATGGCATTTAAAATGTTTTAATAACTTAGAAAATTTTTCTTTTTTGAGACATGTCGGCTCCTGGCAGTACCAATCTACTTTAGAGAAAATATGGGCATTGAAGAAACTGCATATGGAGTCAACTTTCATTCTGGCAAAAGTTAGCCACTGGACAACAAAGTATCCTCGAATCAACAGGACAAAATGGACAGACAGATCACGAAACAAGGGACTACTGATTCTTGCCAAAACAAGTGTGGTTATGGCTTTATCAAAAGGCATCTTCTGAGGCCAGGACAATATGGCCCCATCCCTGAAGTGGCCTTCGCATCCGGAAAAGGTACGGTGCCCTTTTCTTCGAAGGCAGCTTAACAGGCAGAGGGCCGATGACTTCTGTTGTACAATGGAACAGCAGCTGAAAGCTCATGCCTCTCAAAAGTAGACTGGCATTTAATAGAGGGATGTGGAGAAGAAGGGGATGCTGAGATGAAGCCATATATACACAGCCAAGAAGAATGGACAGCTGAATTTAAAAACTGTCAATAATTTCCAGAATTTAAAATCCTGAATCATGACAGGACACTAGTGGAATTCAGGTGTTTCTGGTACGTGGACTGCTCTCACCCAATGTGAGGTTGAACTGTTGACCTTGTGTACATCCTACTTCACAAATGAGTCTGTCAGATACACTAAGCCTATAGGCTGAAGATGATGCCCCAACACTGCGGAGAAACCTCAGGTGACTGCCCAGGCAGCTGGCTGTTTCTGTCAACTCACAAAATTTTTTGGAAGTTGCTTGCATGCACTTCCTGTTTTTATTTTTGTTAGCTAATATTATTCCCTTCTTGGGTCTCTGAGGGAGTTGAAGATTAGTTAGTTATGGTTGAAGATTAGTTAGTTATAGTTGAAAATTAATTAGGATAGAAAGTACATTAGATACATCTTGGGATTACCAAAATAGGATAGATAATGGAATTATTTTCTCTGATTTGTCAAATACCTGTTTAGGTATTTATTACTTATATATATTGTATATAGTTATTGTACTTTTGTATATAGTTTTTCTTTTGTTAGCTATAACCTTTTGCTTTCTTTTTCTTTTTATTAAAATAGAAAAGGGGAAATGTGGTGATAATCTAATTGTACTGAATTATTATTTTGATTGTATGTTAATAAATAAAGTTGTCGGGGAGTCAGAGCTATTAGAGCCATAGCAAGAGTGTGGCGGTGGTGGCACACGCCTTTAATCCCATAGATATCTGTGTGTTCAGGGTCAGAGCTATTAGAGCCATAGCAAGAGTGTGGCGGTGGTGGCACACGCCTTTAATCCCATAAGATCTCTGTGTGTTCAGGGATACAGCCAGCATTGGAGACATATGCCTTTAAGACCTAGGGGGCTGTACATTCAGACAGTGACGAGGCAGTCATGTGTTTGGGTTTACAACCAATGAGAAGGCAGAACAACATACTTTAAAAAAACGAACCGACAGGAAGTAGGTCTCTTTTCGCGAAGCTGGGACAGCAGGAGGAAGGGTGAGATTTTAGCTCTGAGCTCTGACTTCTCGGCTCTCTCTTTTACATTGTTTCTGTGTTTCTTATTTAATAAGACGGTTGGTTACATTAACAGTTGTTGTTAAGAGAAAAAAATTGCCATTAGAGTAAAGAGAGAGTATCCCAAATGGGGAAACATCTTTGCTAGAAAATCATTTCATACTACATTTCTATCTAGACTATACAAAAGAATGATAATAACAACAACAAGGGTAAAGAAGAACTAAATGTCAGGAAATAACCCTGTGCTATGTGATTCAAACAGCAAGTTTCTAAAATAAATAGCTAAACTTAAATAGCTAGGAAACACTTAAAAAGTGTTCAATAATCAAGGAAGGTTAAATAACACTAAAAACTCACTACCATAGAAGCTTCCTAAAATACATCTATAAACATATATGAATGAGTTAAAATGGGGTTATCCTATAACAGGAAACAATGGTCCCTACTAGGCACTAGAGGATAACAAGTATAAGGCTCAGGCCCAGGTGTTAATTACTCTTCTGGAGTTGAAGGCCCATGACATCTGAAAGATATTAACACCCCCCCCCCCGCCCCGTGATCCTTATCAGAGAAACTTCTGTTTGTAGTTGGTAATGACCAATACAGAGACACACAAACAACCAATGAAAAGATAGTAAGAGATTGCAGAATGTTCATCCCTAAAACATACATACATACACATACACACACACACACACACACACACACACACACACACACACACTGCAATTTCTCTTCAAAAAGCTCAGGAATCTTTGAAGAAGAGTGGAAAGAAAGAGAATAAACTCCAGAGATGTTGGATGAATAAAGAGAAACCGTTTCCTTTGGATACAGTAGAACAACGTGCACATATGAACGCATAGTAGATGTAAGCATGTGCACCAGACCTTTGCACTTCTAACCCAGAACAAATCTCAGCATGGATAGGGAAGTTGTTATACCCAGCCAAGGATTAGTTAGCAATGGTTAGATGAGAGAGAGAGAGAGAGAGAGAGAGAGAGAGAGAGAGAGAGAGAGAGAGAGAGAGAGAGAGATTTTCTGTGAGAGTGTAGCCCATGATAAGTTGAAGAAACTAACAAGCTTCTCTGGAAAACCACATAGCCATGACTACAAGAATACAAACTGAACAAATAGGCCTTTATGTAGGAAAAGACACAGAATTGGGTGGGAAGGGAAGGTGGAGGCATTTGGGAAGAGTTAGGAGAGAGAGGATGAAGATGATAAAAACTCATTGTACAAAATTTTCAAATAATAATAAAAAAAATAAAATGTTCAACATCCTTAGTTAGTGAGGAGTCCAGAATAAAATCTTATAATTAAGATTCCATATCTTTCCAGTCAGAAAGACATTTATTATAAATACAAATGATAGCAATTGATGGTTTGGATATGGGGAATAGGAAAACTCTGCACACTGTTGGAGAGAGTGTAAACTAATACAGTCACTTTGAAAATCATTCTGGAGTTTTCTCAGAAAAAGGAGAAAAAAATTACATTATGACCCAGCTGTGTCATACCTGGCAGCTTATGCTTGGCACGATTCTCTCAACTACTAAAAATCTATTTCCTCAACTCTATGTGTTCTAATCCTGGAAATAAGACCATCTTAGAAACAAATCAACAGATGAATGCATAATTAAAATGTGATGTGTTGTTCATGCACATGGTATTTTACTCTGTGAAGAAATCATGAACTTTGCAATATAATGAATTGAACTAGAAACAATTATACTATGTGAGATATGCCAGGCACAGAAATATAAGCTTTGTCTGTTCTTTCTCATACATGGACATAAGTTTTGATTCTTAGGTCATTTTGCTTATTTAACCTATGTACCTGTGAACATCAGGGAATTAGGAAGGAGGGAGTGTGTTAGCAGATAGCTTAAAGGAATGGGAAAGTTACAAAACAGAACAGATAAAAAGAGAACAGGGAGAATACAAGACTAGAAATTTTTAAGCATAGATGGGTGTAGACTGAAAAGAAGAGAAGAGTTCACCAAAAGTAAGAAAAAGCCATGTGGAAGCTTCTTAATGTGCAACTCAATATAAAATAAATGAAGAGAAAAAACTTGAAGTCCACAAAGCACATGAGCCATTTGAGCAGTATTACACACAGCTATTTTATGTTGCAGTATACAAAATTTTAATCAAGTGCTGCACTCTAATCTGATTGATTATACTCACCAGATGTTCTTGCAAAACTTATATAAAGCATTTTGCCCACCTTTCCTCCAAATTCCTTTCAGCTCAGAGTGCACTGTTTTTGTAATTAAAGTTTCCCAAAGCATTTCCTTTTGAAAAGGTTAACATCAACATGACATATCATAGAAACTGCAAAAACAATTTCCAACCTCACTATTTCATTTCAACACACAACACAAACTATCATTCTTTGCTGATATTTTGAGTGTACGAAAGAAAGATTCAAACACCAAACAGCTAAAATATTCTTAATTTCTGTGAAAGAGGGGTAAGGAAACATTTTTCAAGAGATCAGACTTGAAACTGAAACATGATAGTGATGATCACTATAGGCTGAAAACTTTTGTATAAATTGCCATTAGACATATAAACAATGTGTTTTTCAGCAGTAATGAGACTGTAACAATGCCATTATTCTTCAAAGCAACAATGAAATATTACGTATGACATACCTCTCCTTTTCATGAAAATTCAACTCCATAGCATGGTAGTGGTAACTTTTTGCATCCATTTAATTTCTATCAGCAATATCACAAGCAATTTACTCTCTAATGAAAATAACAAAAATTGCACATCTCATTTCACAAGTCATATTTCACAGTAAATGCTGGCATGGAATTTTCACAATATATTCTCTTTTGATAGTATTAGTGCTAAGTGAAAGACAGTTTGTGGATGGCTGTTTAGAGGTTGATCAGGCGAAGATATATAACCTAGATAGAAAGGGATTATCTGAAATAATTGATCATGGAATTCTTGAATGAATGAATGCATGAATGAGTGAATACCTAAAATATGATTATCTCTACCAAGGAGTCTCTATACAATATTGACATTACATCTGCAGATATATGATCATGAGAGATATCAACCACGCCAGAATTTGTTGGGTATGTTTTTCATGTTTGAGGTGTCCAGTGATTTAGGCCAATGGGAAAATCATGCAATTACTGAATTAATATGAATTCAACATATACTGTGTTCAACAAATGTGCTGTGTCTGATACATATTAGTATAAGTGCATATATTGATCCTTCTCTCTCTTGAAAGCTACAGTTTACTGATAGTGCTAAGCATTAATCCTTTAAGCATTAAAGTATCACTTTTAATTTTGATTGCAAAATAATGATGGGAAACATGGGTCTGCATGTGATGAAACTCCAGACGTCTAGATTGAGGACTTCTCAAGTTTCTCTTGTAATATTCACTTTTCTTCATGGACCCTGTGAAAATACATGCACCCCTTGATGAACTTTCACATTGTGATGAGAGATCTTTATTTTCTTATAAACCAACTGCTTTTTCTCTACCACACACTGGGATAATTCCTGATAGAGATTTTCTTTTTTGTTTGTTTGTTTCCTGATGTGTTTAACCCTTTATTTTTTATTCATTTTACATACCAACGACAGATCTCCCTTTCATCCCACCATCCTGCCTTTCCCCAACCTTCTCCCCCATCCTTCTTCCCCCTCCCCACCCTTCATCACTTCCTCCAAAAGGGTATGTTCTCCCATGGGGCAACAGCTAAGCCTGGTACATTCACTTGAGGCAGGACCAAGCCTCTCCCTGCTGCATCACGGGTGAGCAAAGAGTTCAACCACAGGTAATGGGATCCAGAAAGCCAGCTCATGCACCAGGGATAGATGCTGACCACACTGCCAGACGCCCCTCAACTAGATCCCAGCTACACACCTCTCTCCCATATGCAGAGGGTCTAGAGATATTCTTCCACTTGATCAAATATTTAAATACAACCATGCTATTTCTCTATTTAATTCTTTTTTTTTTTTTTTTTTTTTGGTTTTTCGAGACAGAGTTTCTCTTGTGTAGCTTTGTGCCTCTCCTGGAACTCACTTGGTAGCCCAGGCTGGCCTTGAACTCACAGAGATCTGCTTGCCTCTGCCTCCCGAGTGCTGGGATTAAAGGTGTGCGCCACCACTGCCTGGCCCTCTATTTAATTCTTAATCACTTTTGTTTTTAAACTAAAGGAATTCATGACACACAACTGGGCATTTCACAACATCATAATCAAACCAAGCCTACCTCTTAGGACTCAAGGCTGTGTTTTTCCAAAACATGATTAAATCTTTGGTTTTCATAAAACCATAGTTTGACTTAATTCTGTTATGTACATTGTATGTTTTGTTGATTGAATAAACACACCTATTCTCCTTCTTTGTCTGCCTCATTTTATACTTTCAGAATCATCTTTGATTGTAACTTATTCTCTGATTTCCAAAGAGAGGAAAGAAAAGTAAAAGACTACACACCAGGGCTTCAACTGTAAGCACATGCTTTAGCATTCCAAATAGATTATATAAATAAATGTTTACTATTTAGGACAATATGATTGGCTTTTCTTAGAATGAGGTCATTTGCACTAATATACATCACCGAATGCTTAATAAACCACATACACAAAACTATATTACATCCTGGAACATGAACTTTTCAAAATAAGTGCTAATAATTATTGCTACTGAAGGGAACCACACATAATGGGGTGTAACGTCCCCACACCCAAAATTATGTAGGAATAAACCACGCCAAAACATCTATTTTCATCAACCAATCCTTTATTAAGTGGGAAAGAAAAGCAGCTGATACCTGACTCAGATAGAAAGCATGTGTAATTTTTAAGGGGAAAAATGGGGAGGTCTGTGTTTGAATGGGCAAGGATGCAGTGTTATGTTTTGATTGAGTATGTTAATTAAGGTAGTCCAAAGGGGGCTTTTGATTTCTGGACTTCAATTCTTTGATAGCTGGACTGTAGTGATCAGCCTTAGAACTGAGTCTGGTATAAGAAAGTGTCCCAATAAGGAAATATACCATGCAAAGTAGTTTTAGGGATGTATTCTAATGGCTTAGAAATGTGGAGGGATTGGGGCAGGACAAGGCCTGCTAGGGCCCTATTTGCCATGCTTGGGACTACTAGAGGCTGTCAGCTACTGTGTACTGTTCTTAGAGTTTACACAATCAGTCTGTGTGCTCTGATTGTACATCTGTAACAACATTAAACATAAAGGACTGAAATAAATATTTGTATATGCATGTGCAAGATTTGTAGGGTGCACCATTCAGGACAGAATAGATTAGAATACAAAGATTATCTAGATCTGTTCAAGCTTTCTTATTCTCTCAGTAGCAAGTAAACTTTATCCCAAATAATACCTGCAGCAGTCAACTAAAGTGAATTCCTTCCCAATTCATTAAATGTGTAGGTGTTAGAAATTCTCCATTAGTATCAGGAAATAATGCCCTGTTGAAAAGCAATTAGCCAATTTTTTTTAGTTTAATTTAAATATAGACAAATCAAATAATTCTAGCTAGACTCTGAAATGTTAATTTAAAAATAATTCACAAATTGTGTTTTGGATATAAATAGAAAAAAGAATCTTTTTAATTTTTTAAAAATGTACTGAATTCAATAAACTATAAGGTATGCTCATCTTTAAATGCTAGAACAGATAATAAAAGTCATTAGTTAAACTATTTGGCTAGTCTATGTAGCCAGAAGTTTTCCTGTGTCTTGCCTGGCCCCAAGGTCAGGACAAATCTTTCCCACTCATGATCTGTAGACCCTAGCTCCCAAGGAAAAACACAGAGGCTTATACTATTTACAAGATGTATGACCATGGCTCAAGCTTTTTGCTTGCTAGCTCTTTGATCTTAATTAACCCATTCCTATTAATCTACATGTTGCCATGTGGTTGTGGCATTACAAGTCTGCTGGTAATACATTACTGCTCCTTTGGCAGTGGGCTGACATCTCCTCTTTTCTGCCTATCTTTTCCTGTATATCTACACATCTTGCTTCCTCAGTGGCTGGCTGGCATCTGCCCCAATTCTGCCCTTCTTCGTCTCTATCCTCAGTTTGATTGTACTACCTAATTTTATCTTTCCTTGTCATTGGCCAAAACTGCTTTATTATCAACCAATGAGAGGAACACACATTCACAGCATACAGAAGGACATCCCACAGCATTTCTCCTCTTCTGTGTAATCAAAAAGGAAGGTTTTAACTTTAACACAGTAAAATTATATACAACAAAATAGTTATTAAGTAAGAATTACAGTAACAATCCATTTGCATTTGTCAAAATTAGAGAAAATACTTAAGTATCCATATTTTCTTGGTGAGTATAATATTTTGTATCTAATTTATATTTTATTGTAACTAAAAAAAACTGTAACTGTAGCTATCTTGTCTTCAACTCCATCAAAGACCCCAGAAGGGTAAAATGTTAACTAATGATAGGGATCTCAAGGCCTGGACAGTCATGCAAGGTTTCTTTGTAGAGTTGGACCATCCATCTTTGCACTTCAGGCCTAGAATATCTGATAGACATATCTGTGAAGGAGGATTGCTGAAGGACTGTTCTGCCTTGTCTTGGCAAAGTTTGGCAGTCACTTTCTTTTTGTCTTGCTTCTTCAGTGTGGAAGGCATACTATCAGCAATATCATCTTCTTTGAAGTAGATTGGTGCTGCCAGGAGCAGATGTGTCTCATTATCGAGAAAACGTCTAAGTTATTAAAACATTTTAAATGCCACATTCTGTGTTAGAAGATTACCTATCTAGAAAATCTAACTAACATGACTATAGGTTTGCTATTATAGATCAATGTAGTGGGTAGCTGTTCCAGCCTTGACCTTGAAGCACTATTCCTAGTGAGGCAGCTTATAACAGCCACACAAGCCTGATCTTGTGCAGGCTCTCTTGGCTCCTTGGGATCCTTGATGCTGGATTGCAGATCTAACCTCTCCTGAATCCTGTAACTGACCCCTTCACTAGTTGTAAGTTACCCCAAAATAAACCTCTTATAACTATCAGATAATCTAAGTGGTGCTACTTTGTTAGCTCTCTGCTTTATCTGGTGCCCAACATGGGGCTCAAACCCACAACCCTAAGATTGAGAGTCTCATTCTCTACCAACTGAGCTAGCTGGGTACTAGATACAGTGGGAAAAGTGGGGTAGTTAAAAGAGGTTTATTCCTGGTTTTCACCCAGGCAGCCTGGGTTCGACTCTCAGTATGGGAAGAGTCCCCACTTTCTCCCCCTGCCGCCGGCACATGACCTGGTCCATCCTGAGAGCTCATACTGGTCCTGTGGCCCAGCCTGGCCCTGGCCCTGGGCCTGTCTACCATCACTACCACTGCCAAGGCCTGGCTGCTGGTTCCCAGCTAGCAGAAGGCACTACTGCTGGAGCTGAAGGGGCTGCAGGAGGAGCCAATTGAGGGCTTCCAGGTCACACTTGTGGATGAGGGTGACCTGTACAACTGGGTGTGTGTGTGTGGCCATTTTCAGACCCTCCAACACCTACTACAAGAGTGGCTACTTCAAAGCTTGCCTCAAGTTCTCCATTGATTACCCATCTTCCCCACCAGCCCTTACCTTAAGCACTGACCCCAGCAGTGAGTCAGCCAATAACTGTAACTCAAGCCCCTGGGGCATGGCCTAGATGGGAGCCCTTAAGACCAAAATGTACAATGCTGGCTTTCTTGGCTCCTCAGGATCCTGCATGCTGGATTGTAGACCAAGTCGGAGTTTTCCAGAGAACCACATTGGACTGCACCTCACCTCTCACAGAACCTGTAACCCATCCCTTTACTGCTTGTAAGTTACCCTAAAATAAACCTCTTTTAACTACCAGATAAACTAAGTGGAGTTGCCTTGTTAGTTCTATGCTTTAGATGAATACTAATCTGTATTTTTTAATTATATATTAACATTTTTAAATGAGCCGTATAAACACAATACTTTAAACAAGAGTAGAAATATACATGCAGTATAACAACAATGTATTTAAATCTTAATCAATAAATAAAAATCCAATGTAAAATACTTTGAGATTAATAGCTGTTTTTTGGATTAAGGCAGATTCAATAATCTACCCTTTTCCATCATTTCTATGTCATATCCCCCTTTCTTTTTTAGAAAGAGATTATCTATGACCAATAACAACTTATAACAACCACACCCCCTTAAATGAAAACAAACATTCACAAAGAGTGTTTTGGGAACTTGGGCACAGTTCTCCAGATACTTCCTGTTGACTGGGGGTGCTGGTAACCTTATGGGGAGTCTGAGAAAATTTAGAGTTATAATCAGGTACTGACTGGGATAGCTTGTGTGGCTGCTCCTTCACAACCAGCAGCTTTGAAGCTACTTTGAATGCAGAATTCAGAGGAAACTGTAACAAGGTGTATTGAAATGCTGGAATATCTGGGCCATCCCTTTTTATTAGTGTATGGTCCTCTTGTTCTGAAAATATATAGAAGTTTAAAAGTAACATACATATCTATATTAATACAAATATAAACTGTGCATTGTACACAAACCAGTCAAAGATATTTTTTGTTTTATGTCTGAGCAGAGAAAATATATGTAACTACGCCATGTATCTTGTAGTTACTTTAAGTTTATTTTCTCATGTTTGTAGTCATGATTTCAGGGGGTCTTCTTTGATCAAACCTGATTTTTTTTGTTTTGTTTGTTTGTTTGTTTGTTTGTTTGTTTTTCTAGACAGGGTTTCTCTGTGTAGCTTTGTGCCTTTCCTGGATATTGCTCTGTAGACCAGGCTGGCCTAGAACTCACAAAGATCCACCTGCCTCTGCCTCCCGAGTGCTGGGATTAAAAGCGTGCACCACCACCCTCAATAGTCCCTTCCCAGGGTCCGGTAAGAATCTACAACCAGCTGATAATTAATCTTTGATGAAAAGAAATGAATCTATGTACATGAAACTCCTTAGTTCATACACTTTATTATTATTCTGTGATAGATCTCTCTCAATACAGCTTCTATTCTGCTCTCATGCCTAGTTCCTTCCTTGCCTGATTTCTCTATATTTGTCTACTGTCCCCTCTAGGTTCTATCTTAATTCCTTCATCTAGTTCTGTCCCTTCTAGGTTCTCATCTATCTAGTTCTTTCCCCTATCAGCTCCTCTCCTGTCTCCTTCTCTCTCATCTGGTTCTTCCTCATCTTGTTCTTCCCCATCTGGCTCTTCCTCATCTTCCATCTCGTTCCTCTTGTCCTCTCTTCTAGCCCTTCAATCTAGTTCTTCCCCATCTCAGTTCGTTCCTCTCAAGTTCTTACCCATTTAGTTCTTCCATTCTCTTTTCTCTTCTCTGTCCTCTGTGCCCTGGAAGTCCTGGTACATATACACTTACAAGCAGTATTCCCTTAGCAGTGCAAAACCAGGCCTCCAAGGTCAAATGGAGGGGTGATAAGAATCACATAGGGAGGCAATAACCGTTAATTATATCACTTGCAACCCCAAAGGGAAGTGACCAATGGGGAAATGAATTAACTAAAGGCTAAATTCAGGTAATATCTAAGAAGAGGGCTCTTATGTGCTCAACTATAATCTTAAACGTGGTTGGTAGAAAGTGTTAAGAATCTATAAGTTGCTAGGTCAATGGGAGAAAATAAAACTGTCTTCTTTTTTCCTGTAGCTTCTATCTGTCCAAGTTATTTGCTGTTTTTCTGCAGCGTGGGGGAAAGTGTGCTCAGTCGCTAGGCAACCTGTGTACAGCTAGATGCCTCTGGTGATAGTTAAAGGGAGATCTGGTACTGGTGGTAAGGTTTGGGAAAAGAGGAAGTAAGGCTTAATTGGCACACCCGCCAGGCTTTCTCAAACAGGTAGCCCGGATGCTTAAGTCTGTTCTTAGAGAGTACAGAGGTATCTCTGATAAAGTACTTTCCTCCATTTGAAGATAGACCTGGCCGGATGCTGCTAATGATAATTACAGGGAGGCTTGAACTGGAGTTCTGGCTGAGCATAGCTGTCAGCACAGAAGGTTATCTAAATATTCCTAGAAGTGGTTAGGTAAGGAGTTAGCAGTCTATAAAGTTGGTAAGGCTGTAAGAAAGGAGGGTCTGAGCTGAATTGTGTAAAGCTGTTACTTAACGTCCACCTGACCTAGGTGGTGTCTCCTTGTGGAATTTATCTTAAATCAGGAGACTTGCATGTGGACTGTTATTACTGCTAGTCCTTGAAAGTAGCCAAGGGAGATATCTGATTCCAGAGAAAGCCTTTCCTGAGGCTGTTCTCCAAATACCTGGAATGTGTATATCCAGAGAGTGATCAGTCCACACTGTTAGCCTTTCTTAGGGAAAAGTCAATTGGGAAATCTATGAAGGCACACATGATTTTCCTAACAGAATACAGGTGATATATAACAAGCCAAGTAACACCAAAAACTCCTTGGGATTTGGCTTCCTCTGGAGGAATTCCCCGATTCCTCCAGGTAGTGACTTTGCCATAACCAGCTGAGTTCTTATGATATTCCTGAGGCCCACAGCAATCTCTCAGTTTTTACCCCAATATCTGGCTCCAGGTTTTTCATTTAGCAATTCATCTTACACATCCCAAAACATGTTATGGTATAGAATTATAATATATGCCATGCTGGTCCATTAGATAATTATTGAGAAAAAAATGTTTTTGAATTCTTATCTTAGCCATACATGATAGTCTGGGCAGTAAACATGAAAGAAAAATAGAAAAAAAATCAGCTTGAAGTATACAAAATATTTCTTGGCCAGAGCATACCAATAAAACAAAAGACAAGCAAAAACCACAACTGTATTAAAATTAAGTTCTGTATTTTAAATGTAACATGAAAATCTTTTGTGGTGGTGCATGCCTGTAACCTCAATAATCCCAAGGTGAAGGCAGAAAGATTATAAGATCAAAGCCATCTTTAAAAATATACATCTAGAGTTACATGCTAACAGACTATATGAGACCTTGTTTTAAAAAAACAAAAAGCAAAACACACCAACAAACAAAACAAGCATAGCATGGAAGTTGAAACGATAGTCCAGGGAGGGATAAGAGATATTAATGTGTGTATATAAATTTATATGAACATATAGGTTTTACACACACACACACACAGACACACAAATACACACACACACAGTGTTTACTGTTCTCACTGGAAAATTAAAAGAGACAAGAATATTTATCACAAACAGGAAGAGGACCTAAAGATACACTTCAGAAAGAAGGCCATCCAAACTGCCAATAACATACAAAGACACCCAACTTCATTAGCTGCCAGGAAAATGTGATTCTTTAGCCAACCATGGGATGACAAAAATGAGAAAGACAGGGAAATATCTATTGTTGGCAAGGAAATGGAGCAAATTGCAACTCTCATAATTACCAGTGTGAGCAAAATCACTTTGGAAACGAATAGTTTCAAATTCTATGACTCTTCAATTTTAGGTCTTGGTTACTAACACAAAAATGTGTTAGTGAAGAGTTGAAGTAGAATGTTAATCACAGCTCCGTTAAGTAGCTTCAAACTGGATCCTACTCACATGACTCTTGGGAGTAGAATGCATATATATTTCTTACTACTATTCAGCATTAGGAGAGATTGAAAATGATGTAGAATGACAATATAGGCGCCCACAACTTTCCTTAACCTCACACAGTTCTTAAGCTTGAGCCAAGGAATCCAGACTCCAAAGATAACAAACTACTCATAAGTGAGGACAGTCATTGCATTTGATGGGGGCACTGGTTGGGAATTCAACTAATGTTTTTTCAGATTATTTTTCTTTATCCCTGTACATATGGCAGGAAGGCGACAGAGGGCTGAAGTAAGGAAAAGTCTCATGTTCCCTAAAGAGAATATAGAGACAAATTTAACAATCAAATAATGGGAATTTCAAAGGAAATAAAAGGTGTTTAACCAGGGTTTACTATAATAATACATATACATTAAATGTGGCTATATAGTCAATACATTCTTATATAATTATTCTATTGGTATGGATATTATCTAGATGTTTCCTTAAAGTTTTAGGATGAAAATCTGTAGGTTAAAGGATTTAACATTTAATTCTTGGTATTTACTGTTTTAAAAACTAGAACCAAATCACAGACATATGTCTGTTTCCTTTACCTATAAACTGTCCTGGAATGTTATTTCCTCACATTTTCCCAATAAAGGATTTGGGTTTGGCTTATTCACCCTCAAGTACAATTACATAATCACAGCTCAATTATTAACGTGATTGTCTCCCATCAAGTCTACAAAAACACTTTGTTCATTTTTTTCAATTTGTATTTTCATCTTCAACCTAGTTAGATGTATTTCTTATATAAATGCTTTCAGTAAATGTGTTCCTTTGTGTGTGCCCGTCTCTATATCCCATGAACATTTAGAGGAAACTCTTTTGCTATGATTGCCCAAAGAATCTATTCCTCTGAAAGATAAAATAATACTGCATCCAACTGATCTTGCTGTGTCCAATCCATATACAAGACAACTAGATCTATGTTGTTCCTGCTAGAAAGTACTTTCTCAGACCTAGTAGTATTCATGATTTGGGATCTGTATGTCTGGTCTTACTTTAAAACTAAGTCTCCAGTTCTTGCTGGTTTCTTAGTTTATCATGAAATTAATTTTTAAAAGTAGTAAGAGTTGATTAGTAATGTGAAGTGAGGAGAAGAAGGTATACACCTGAAATTCCTACAAGATCATGGGGCTATTGTTGTAAGTACTGAGAAATAGGGCTGCAAACAGGAATGGGAATTAGATTTATTAAGTTGGACAATGGAAAAGATACGGCAGCCCCTACTTTCTTGTGAGGACATGCAACATCTCAGTGCTTAAAGATATCACAATCTTATAAATGCTTGTAAGAATTTGAAGGTCTGTTTTCATCTAGATTCTAATCAACCCAAGCATGAAAGCTTAAGGAAGTCACCTGAAATTGTGTTTTCTCATGTCTAAATGTAACTAGGTAAAAGGAGAACATCGTTGCTCCTGACATCGAGGGACTGTTTCATGATGGTGCTTTGAGTACAAAATCTACGTCTTATACTTGAATTTTCATCTTCTCACCATAATCTATGGTTTCTGACATTATTAGAGAATTATAATTTGTATGATTTGATACATTTCTACATTAAAATAGATAGATGAGAATTATAACAAATGGAGAAAGACCTTAGACAAACGCCCACTTCTTGTGCCTGCACTCATTTTATGAAGGTTTCCACAATCTTACAGAGCCTATGGCAGGAGTCCATGCCGAGACAGTATTACTTTCATAGACAGGACTGCAAAATTCCCCAAAGAGGTACAGAGTCTGACCAAGTTGGCGACATTAAATTCTGAAGCAGCCACGACCCTTATACTTTGCAACAATTGAGCCTTTTCTCCAACTTGCCACCCACATTTTTCTTCCTGACCACAGGCTAGAATTCTGGTATAAAGTAACAAGACACATTTTTAAAAATTAATAAAAATATATTGACTGGATTTCACTCGAGATTCTCAATACCCTATAAGGGGAAAGTTGCATTTTATAAAGGCAAACAGTCTTTCAAGTTTGCACTATTCTCAACAGAAATTATTTTCAACGGTTTCAGAGTTTGTAAGTTCATTATGAAGGTCTAAATAACACTTCTTTCTGGTGAGACTATTCTTCAGGAGTGCAGAGGGCTGTTTGCTTACAGGGTCTTTGCGTGATCTGTGTACCTCAAGTAGAAAACTATGAGGTTTCTTCCCTTTCTTATGAGGACAGTAGTCCTGTGGGGTTATGGTACCAATCTAATGACCCTCTGGAATGTGATTTACCTCACTGAAAGTACTATTTCAAATATAGTCAATAGAAGTTTGGATAGCAATATTTGGATTTCATTGAAATATGATTCAGATTTTAGAAGAAAAATATCTGCTTAATTCCTCTTTAAAGTAGCAATGAAGCTGGGAACTGGTGGGGCATGCCTTTAATCCCAGCACTCGGGAGGCAGATCCAGGTGGATTTCTGTGAGTTCAAGGCCAGCCTGGTCTACAAAGTGAGTTCCAGGAAAGGCACAAAACTACACAGAGAAACCCTATCTTGAAAAACCAAAAAAAAAAAAAAAAAAAAAAAAAAGAAGCAATGAAATCGAATAGATAAATTTGCATATAGATTTAATGTGCTTGGATTTGTAATGTATGGAATATAAATAAAAATAGTAGACATTGAGAGTGAGAATATTCTTAGTTATGCTGACAAATAAACATTTTACATCAAAGCAAATTGTGACACCAGCACACTCTCAGAATTAGTGTTTTTAGTTATGGATTGTTAAGGATAACTACTATAAATATCCACAAAGCTCTCTTTATTAATATTAAAAAACACAGGGATATGAAATAAAGTATTAATATTTAATATTTTAATATTTTTATGTAAGAGTCATAGTACTTGTCAAGTACATATTGATTAATTTAAAAATTATACCTATGGAGGTTTCCTTCCTAGGAATCAACAATGTGATTTAGTAGTTTAGTCCATCTAAATTGAAACACTTTTTCCATTTAAAACACAAGAAAAGGTACACTATTACTTAGCACTTCATTGCTCTCTCAGAACCAAAATGTTCTCTTTTATGCTATGATATTTTATAGAAATCATCTGCTATTGAATATCTGTTGTAGTGACACTTACCATTACTGAGTGAGAAAGAACCCCAGAGACAGCTGCCCTGAGCTCATGGGACCTCACAGACTATGGACTGGCAGCTAGGGAGCCTGCATGGGACTGACCTAGGCCTTTGCATATGTTTTACAGCTTTGTAGCTTGATCTATTTATGGGGCTCCTAGACGTAGGATCAGAAGTTGTCCCTGGCACTTGAGCTTGCTTTTAGGAATCTATTCCCCATTCTGGATTACCTTGCTCAGCCTTAATGCAGGAGGAAGAGCTTGGTCCTGCCTCATGCTGACTGTCATGGGAGACCTACCCTTTTCTGAATAGAGATGGAGGAGAAGTGGATGGGGTGTATATGTGTGTGGATAGGAGATGGGGGGACAGAATGGGAGGAAAAACTTTGGTAGGTATGTAAAATAAATGAAAAAAATAATTAAAATAAGTACTGGCACATGGGAAAAGCCGTTCACAGCAGATCTATTCTCACATTTTGATGCGTCACTTTCTTCAGCAGCATTACTTCAGTGGTGGTAAATATTCACATATTTTGAGTGATTTGCAGTATTAAACATAAAATGAATTTGTGCTTGCTATGAAATTCCAAACTGGAGATTGGAAGAAAAGCCCATAGAATTTATTAAACTGACAAGCAGCTGGAAGTCAGGGGCGTTTTAGTTCAAAATCCCATGTTGGACACAGTTTAGAATAGATACAATTGGGGAATAAATAAATTTCATTCCTAAGCAGGCTCAGATGGCTGATTTCACCAGCACTCACTGTGGAGATTGTCATGCCTGCACACAATGCCATGATAGATTTACATCACATATGCGTCTTCTTCATAGACATTAATATAATCCCTGCTCCAGCAGGTCCATTTGCAAATAAATATCAATTTCTGTACAATTGGTTCAGTTCGGATGTTTATTTCCTCATGTTTTTGGTGCAGACAGTTAGTGAAATGTTATGATTTTTGGTCCTTCCTCAAAGACACTAAATAGAAGAAAATAATGTTGGTGCAGGTATCTACTGGTTTGGGCTTTTCCTTCTTCCATCCACATTCTTACTGTTACTCTCTTCTGTCATTTTTGAAGTCTGTTCTAATACACTGACTTTTAAATAAGCCATAATTTCACAGATTGAGACGGAAACATGCTATGAGCTACGATGTAACATTCCCATTGTTTGCTATGTGGGTATTCAATTCACTTTTTGGAATCGCAATTATTTTGACAAATCCATGAACAAGGAGCAATGCCAGATTTCAAAAATAGAAAGAATTTTATTAAGAAGGAAAAGATTAAGAGCTATTTTGTTTGAACATATTTACACAAAGGCTTTCTTTGTGTTTACACTTGCTGTCTCTACAAATTTACTCTAAATTTGAGCAAATTAAGTAATCTTTCATTTGCATCACTCTGACTTGCTTCTAAATATATATTTAGCGTCAATGGTCTTATATTATAAATACTATCTTTAATGTACTAATTTTTTAACTACACACAACAGTCGGCTCTAATCTGTAATACATCAGGCCTGAGAATTTGTCTTGTTTACTTATTGCTAGTCTTAAAAAAGTCAATGTTTTAAACTGATAAGTAGATGTAGATGTAACCAATCGTCTTTTTAAAATAAGAAACACAGAGCCAAGGTAAAAGAGAAAAGCCGAGAGGTCAGAGCTCAGAGATAAAATCTTACCTCCTGCAGTGCTCCTAGCTTCCCCGAGAGAGGGAGGTACTTCCTGTGTCCCTGTTTAAATAATCTTTCTGTTCTGCCTTCTCATTGGTTGTAAACCCAACCACATGACTGCCTCATCACTGCCTGTAAGTACCGCCCTCCAGGTCTTAAAGGCGTATGTCTCCAATACTGGCTGTATCCCTGAACACACAGAAATCTACCTAGCTCTTCTAACCACCACGCTCTTACTATGGCTCTAATAGCTCTGACCCCAGGGCAACTTTATTTATTAACATAAAATTAAAATAACATTTCAGTACAAATAAAATATCACCACAAGTAGATGAAGAAATTGTGACACACACATGTTTATGAATATTACTCAGCTGTAAATTAAAATGAAGTTTATAGGTAAATGGATGGAACTAAAAAAATACATTGAATAAATTAACACAGACCCAGAGATAGAAACAGCCTGTTCTCTCTCATCTGTAATGTCTAGCTCCAAATCTTCGGATGAGAGTATGTAACTGGACTAAATTCAGAATCCAGGAAAATTTAAAAAAAAGGGGGGGGAGAATAAATGAGGGACAATTGAAAAAAGAATAGTGGGGTCAAAGTAATTTTAAGGGATAAGTAGGAAAAAAATTGGAGGGTTAATAGGGAGGACAAAGAAGTCAAGACAAAAGGAGAGGAGGGGAATGTTAAAATAACTGTGAGAGTATCTGAAAAAGTTACATAGAATCAAATTGTTATCTAGTTGTTTAAAATTGTAAATTACAAAGCCTACACATATGCAATAGCAGATTCTATTTGATTTACTAAATTACAATGCTCTCTAAATGCATGATAAATGCTTACACTTATACCCAAATATCAGTGTAGTTCTTACTCCTCAATAAAGAAACTTTTTTTTTTTTTTTGCAGCAAATGGAGACCATTACAGAAACCCACGATGGATCAAATTACAGAGAACAAGTGATATATCATGTGGTGTAAGCCCAAACTCATCCACCTACAAAACACTCCTGTACCTCAGGCTTAGGAAACATCCCAGAAGAAGGTGTAGAAAGATTTTAAGTGCCAGAGGAATAGAATGCCTGCTTTGAGACTATATCTCCTTCAAACATCAGGGAATCTACCACCATGAAGTTTTAGCAACATGTCTGCATAAACAAGACTTGAATGAGTAGGACCCAAACTGAAATCCCACAGGGCCTGACACTAGACAAAAAAAATTCCAGGCAGCTAAGGAATGCTGAAAACAAGAGAAATAGTCCTCATTGGTTATCTTATGCAAAGGTGTCAGTTCTGGTATCAGATATGTTAAATTAACATTATTGAGTCTGATACATATGTACACACACACACACACACACACACACACACACACATGTATACACACATATACAAACATACATATAATTAAAGAAAAAGAGGCATAGGCCATTAATTTGAAAGAGTGGAGGATACATGAAAGAGGTTGGAAGGAAGAAAAGAAAAGGGCAAATTTCTATGAGCATTTTAATTTGAAAATATAAAGTTATAATTACAAAATGGTAAACATTCAATAAAACGTAAGTCAATCTTTTATGGATACATATATATATAATTTTCATGAGTATTTCATGAGACTTCATTTTGCTATTTATAACTTGTGCCAATTTCTAACTGCCTTTCACAGGAGATAATTATCTCTCTTCCCACGGATTCTCACAGATCCTTTTGCTTTCTGTCCTAATGTTCAGACTTCTTAACACATTTTATGAGAGTGAACATCAATATCACACACCAAAAGGGCTTGTTGAAAATAGTACCACTTTCATTACTGACCCAGGCACTTTATGAGCCTCCATTTTGCAGTTCGACATGAATGATATTTAAATTAATAAGTGATATTCAAATGTTATAAGGCTGAAAAATTTCCAGTGCTGCAGAACTTGAACAATGATTAGGGACTTCTAAAAGAAAAGAAGTTATTGTTACTCATTATAATATCAGAAAATATTTAAATTCCTCTAATAAGAGTAATATTAAGCTAGTTTTCATTGATTATCTGCAGTGCTCTAATTACTTTTTCTAGGCTCCTTAAGAGTGACATTTACCTCTGCTTCTGTGGAGATGCTTGGTTATAGACAGATCATTTTACCCACCATCATTTGATGGAGATGTCAGTCAGTGTGAGTGTTGGCTCCTTTCTCTTCCATATGTGTAGGAGGTCAACCTCCCAACTAAAGATGGTGGTACTTGCCCAATTTCTTTTTCATTTGAACAGCTCAACAAACTTAGCCTCTAGACCAGACTTGATATAAAGTACCTTAAAATTGAAAGTTTTGCTGATTATTGAGTTTACATGCAAGCTTCCTTTCTCCTTAAGATCTAATCTCTCAAGCCCCTGTGTGCCTTGATTTTTCTTAATGCTTTAGAAGAATGTTTTGGAGGATAATCCCTCCTAACTCTTTTTTTTTCCAGTAGGAAAGAAGAGCTTAACCAGAGGCAGCAGAAGAAAATTTGTTACCTGGAAATTTTGAAATTGCACTTTATTCAACAACTCAAAATCAACCCTTTAAAAAGACTATGTTGTAATTTCATAATTCCCCACAAAATACAGATAATTAGGCACAAATTATAAGGTTCATCTTTGAGCTAAATAATAATTGTCACCAATTGTAATCAAAGTATTAAATTTTCCCTTACGATATTGCTATTATTGAATTTTATTTTCCATTTGCTTTGAAATATTTTGTATTATGTACAAGCCTGTTGCAAAATAGAGTGTCTAATTAGACAAATAAACCCTGAAGGATTTAGGATGATTTTGACCAGGTCTCTTCCAATGCTTGCTTAAGAAAATGAACGAGCTCCATCTTTGAGAATTTGTTTGAAAGGCATCTTGCACACAGACAACTTTCCATCAGTGCAGAAATGCCTGAACTATTTTGTTTCGTTTCCATGGTTGGTTGACTGTGAGGGCTTCTGTGTCAAACTCCATTATCATGTGTGTATATGTAAAATTAATCAACAGACCTAGCAACTCACATTGCTGTCTCTTTAGAGCCTGAGGTTAAACATCTGTCTGGAAGGATGTTTCCTGAGAAGCTTTATGTAATGGACAACGGAGACTAGAGTGGGCACTTAGTGTGGACGGAAGGGCAAGGGAGACACTTGAGGGGAAGTGCTGGGTTTCAGTGAACTGACAGCCTCAACCTTCCATCCAAAGGTTACCACCTTAGACTAAAAAAGCTTTTAAAGCTGCATGCATCTGTGTTGCCTGACTGCCTTTAGCATTAAGCACTTATGTCTATGATGCTCTGAGCATACATCTCTTTCAAAGTTTCTTTAATGTGGATAGAAGATCTTTCAGAAATAGCCATCTTATATATCACAACTTTGCAGAGTTTGGTACAACTGTTTGCTTTTCCCCTAAGTTTGAACCTGTTAAGATCCTTCAGTAAGGGTTTCAGAAACAATCAGAGGCTGGCTTAACACAAACAAGTTTTTCCTAATATTATGCAGAGTTTGTGATGTGTTATCTAGTAGAATGAGATAACTGAGAAGACTTGATCTTGAAGTTTGATCCTGGGCTCTGCTACTTGTTAGCAATATTACAGAACCTATTTCCCTGCCAGATACCCTATAGCATGCTATCTACTTAGCAACATCTTAGGTATGTAGCTGTGTTTATGTGGCCTGTATTGAATCTGGAGTCTAACAGAAAGTCACTCTGGAACCAGACTCGAGACCCTTATTGTATTTTCTTGTTACTATAACTGACATTCTAAAACAATTGTCTGAAAATATGCCAGTAACTAATTATTGAAGAAAATAAATTTTAATCCTGGCAGAAAATTCTTTGCCCTAGTTATTGAACGGAAATGTAGTGAAGTTATAATTAACCTATATTTAAGAATAGTTATTTAGAATAGAAAAGATATAGAGACCTGTGTGAGGTATCATGGGGCAAATGGATTCATTACCATGTAAAAGTTATTTGGGAGTATTGGAAGTAACTGGTATTCAGATACCACTGAGATGAATAACAGGGTTCTTGTCCAGAATGCTTGAAGGTGAAAAGTCAATTAGGTTCCTATAGGAATTTCCTTATGTTAGTCTGATAATGAACATTAAGATGCTTTCAAATATAAAATGAACTTACATTAAATATTCATTTAATAGACTTTTCCTATGGACAATAGATGGGCTTCTAGAACAAAGTTTGAAGATTAGCAATACTTTTCACCTATGCCCTGTGACCATGAGCATACACACACACACACACACACACACACACACACACACACACACACACACACACGTGCACACATATGCAAATCCATGCATACACATATATGCACATATATGTATATATACATGATCCTCAAATATCTGTTGATTCATCTTTAAATAAGAATTAAAAAATGTTACCTTCTCAAAATAACTGCTTGTTCAAGAGTCAGTGAGAGATGGGGAATGTGCAGACTATTCACTGGATGGGTAGCAGGGGAGTGGAACCAGGGGACAGCAGCAGTCAAGCATTATTATAGATTTTCAGAATACGAGTTGATTTTTTAGACAGATGCATGTAGTTGGCAGAATAATGCTCACATAAAGACATCCAGGTCTTATGAATACACTGTTTTCCATGGGATGTGACAGAAATGATTAAATATGACCTTGAGATGGGAAGATTAGCTTTGATTATCCAACGAAGCAAAATGTAACAAATAGCACTCTTAAAATCAGAAGAAATAGGAAGGAAATCTGCTATGGCTTATGCCTTAGTTGATGTAATAAGCCCATGATCTAAAGAATGTCAATGGTCTCTGATGTTTGAAAGGACAATAAATGAATTCGCCCATAAAGACACACAAAAAAAATGTCACCTAGCTAATAGCTTTACTTTGTTCTCACTTCTGACCTCCTGATTTGTTTGAGGACACGGTTGTTATGTTAAGCCATTGAATTGGTATCAACCTATTATAGGCATGATTAAAAAAATAAAATAAGAGTATATTATATTCAGTTTTTAATTTAGAGTTACATATATAAAAATGTTGTAGTTTGATATGCTGTACAATGTATAAGGCATTTTGTAACAAAGAATTGTCCCTCCCCGTTTTTCATTTATTTTCATAAAAGAGTATCCTTTTAGATTCTTTTTATCTGATTATTTAGTATTTTACAGTGTTTCTAAACAGCATGGATGTGTCTGTCTCCTGATTTGCTATTTTCAAAATGATTTAATGTGGATTTAGTTGATCTCCTGTATGCCAGATTCTGAAAAATGCTTCACAGTCTTCTATTTTGCCTTCAGCATTATCCAATAAAGTTTATTAAAAGTTAAAAAAAAAGAGTCCAGTGTCTAACATGGTAATCAGTATAAACTACTCATCAATAAGTGCAAAAAGGTTATAAGCACAAAAGGTTTAAGTTTGTTGGATTAATAAATGAATAAACAAAGAATAAAAATATTACTAAGATATCTATCCAGAGGGCTGGTCCCAAAGAAGATACCTAAATGGATGAAGAGGTATCTTCTCACATATTTTCCCATTCTTTAAATTCACACACAACCCCTATCCTTAAGAGCCCATGTCTCAAGCTACCAAAATTTAGTCAAGTTTTCCAGGGTAGGTTGTTGGAGTGTAAATACAATTCTTATAAAGGAAATAAGTAGCGTCAAATCTTATCCATGACATCATCATTCCTATCTCCTCACTCATACAATCTAGGCAGAGTATAAATGTAATGGGTTTTAGGTGAAGGAAAGCATGTAACTGTTGAGGGATGTCTTTCTGTATGCTGTGAATATGTGTTTCTCTGATTGGTTGATAAATAAAGCTGCATTGACTTATGACGGGGCAGCTTAGATGCAGGCAGAAATCCTAAGCAGATATACGGAGAGAAAAAAGGAGAACAGGGGAGATGCCAGCTGTCATCATGGAAGGAACAGAAAGATGCCAGGAGACTGGTAATGCCACAGCCACATGGCAACTTATAGATGAATAGAAATGGGCTAAGTTATAAGAGCTGGCTGGCAAGAAGCCAGCCATGCAATTGGTAATTAATATAAGCCTCTGGATGATAATTTGTTAAGCAGTGCAGAACCACAGGGCCAGGAGGGACTGGAGAAACCTTCTGATTACATGTAACAAAAGTTGGTAAACACAAATTGACTTAGAGTTTCATGTCTCACTTCAAATCCTTAGTTGAGATATTTGAACATTCTAAGTCATGAAGAATATTTTGAAATATTCTATGCTAGATTTTTTTTCACTCTGACAAACATATCAGAAAATGACTTTAATGGTGATATTTTGCTCTTTGCTAATGCTTTCAGAAGTTTAAATTTTCAGCCATTGACTTTGATGGTACTGAACCTGTGTTGTGGCAGCTTATTAAGTTGGGGAGCATGCCACACAGAACACTTGCTCACATCAGGGGCTCTGGGAAGCAGAGTCATGAATAAACATGATATCCATCAATGTGACCCAGGCTTCCAACCAGACCTCATCTGAATTTCTGGAACCTCTGAACAGACTAGTAACAGCATGAAATATTATGCATGCATACTCATGTGTGTTGGTGTGGGGGTATGTGAGTAGTAGTGCCACTGTTCACAGGGGCCCCAAGAGGTTATTGGGTCCCCTGAAGCTGAAGTTATATGATAGTAAGCTGTTGAATGCACAGTGCAAATACTAGAAACTGAACTCTGGTTCCCTGAAAGAGTCGTGAGTGCTTTCAACTTCTGAGTCATCTCTCTGACATCTAGACTATACAAAATTTGAATTCATATTCCATTACCCCAGGACTTTATCAAAGTTCCACCCCTGAGTTATACTAATATAGGGAACCACACTTGGAATATGTAAGCCTTTGCAGGGAACAGTATTTATTCACACTCTGATACATGCTAATATTCTTCTTTTTTTTTCTGAAGCTTTTTGGATCTTCTAGTTTTTATTTGCTAAAGATCACATGTATCTTTACATGTAGTTTGTACATGTATGTGAGAGGATATCTTGAGTATATTAAACAATTCCAGAATTTCTATAGGCGAATAAAGCCAACACTTACGTGTATTTCATGCTACGGTCTTCTGAGTGAACTTGTTGGTACACTTGAATGAAGAATGATGGATATACACAGATTCACTAGTTGTACCTTAGAGAAGCTCTCCATTCCTTGAATTTGTCCTTTGATTTCTTTGGCCATCAACATCAGTCATTAGTTGAAGAACATGATTACGGTAGGAAAAAATAGACATTGGTTCTGAACTGAATTGTAACCAGAAAATGCCTTGGAGTTCCAGATTTTATGGCTGCGTTCTTGACCTATGGATATGCAAAAGGCCAAGTGTTGGGAAATGTACTTAAACTTTCTGTCGACAATTTATTAGGTTCCCAGATAGAGCTTGGTTTTCTCCCCACAGGTAACACACTATAATTCTGTCTTCACGAGGGAAAGCCAAAAGTCCAATATAATCACTGTGTTTTCACAAACTCCCACATCTCCCAGACTTGAGTAGTTCTCCCCATTTGGTTTGAAGATTTCCCTATTTCTGGCTTCCCATGCACTGGAAAAACACGTGTGCCTTATCATGGGTCTAGGTTACGATGAAGAAATAAAGGTAGTGTGATGGTGATGTTCATTTTCACATGGAAAACTGAGTCAAATGCACAGTCACACTGGGAAGGTGGTATGAGTCCTAGAATCTGGAAACATGATCTCTCTGGCCCTCACAACACCCTCCAGATTTCTTTTGTCATTCATGACCCATTTGACTTCCAAGGTAGGCAGAGGACAAGTGTTTATTATAACTCTCAAAGTACTTTAGTATATATGTTGGAATTGATGAATCTTCTTATGTATATCTAAACTGATCATAACTGTGGTCATGTCTTTTTCTGTCTCTTTCCTCATATCCACATTCATAATTTTGAAATTGTGGCTACAATTTCAAAATTATGAATGTGGATATGAGGAAAGAATGAAGCTATGATGATTCCATGGAAAGGCATCACAAGAAATAATCTGTGCTGTAAAACTGTGGGTTTTTTTTTTTTGAGGTTAAGCCTAAACATAATTAAATTTAGCAAATTCATGTATACAATTTGATGATATTTACAGAATGTACAGTTGCATAACCTCTCCCACAGTATGACATAAAACATTTCTATAACACTAAAGAGTTCCATCATTCACCTTAGCAATCAACCTTTGTTACCTTATACAACTGCTGATCTGTTTTCTATCAATAGAGAGCAGTTCATTCTGTATAGAATTTCTTGTAAAAGGAATCACATGGTGTGCGCTATTTTGCATCTAGATTCTTTTTACTCAGGTTAGTAATTTTGAGAGGCATGCTTTTTCCTGCTAGTGTGTATCTGTACTGTTCTTTACATTTCTTTGTTTTATTATTTTGAGTTGTGCCTTGCCCTATGAATATAATGTTTGCCTCCTTGTTACTCATTTGATAGCTGTTTGAACATTTCCTGTTTGGAACTGTCATGACCTATGACCCATAATCATTTATGTAAAGACCTTTGAGAGAATATGCTTTCATTTCTCTTTGAAAAATAAGGATGCAATAAATATGGGACATGAATGTTTGATTCCATAAGAAACTGTCAACATGACTGCAAGTTTTACATTCCCACCAGCAATTTATGAGTCTCAGTTATGCTCTGCAACATGGGATATCTTCATTTGTTTTGATTGCAGCTATTCTAGAATTATGCACTGATCCTTTTTGGTGATATTTATTTCCTTTCTATGATAATTATGCTATATATCTTTTTGTGTGCATGTATATCTTCTTTTATAAAGTATCTCTTCAAATATTTTGTTTCCCTTCTTTGTTTTATTGAGTTATAGAACTCTCTATATAGAGTTAGAAGGGAAAAAAGATCATTTGTCAAATATTTATATAACAAATATTTTTCTCAGTCAGTGGCTTGTCTTTAAATTCCCAAAAAGGACTTCTGTGCTGAGCAGAAGGTTTTGATTTAGATAAACTCAATATATCAGTTTTTGTCTTTTATGGCTTTTGCTCTTTGCATCCTATCAAAGATGTCACTACCATCCTCAAGGTTACAAATATGTTTCGCAAACATTTTCTCAAGAAATTCATATTTTTTTAGTTCTTACATTTGAATTGATTATTTCAGGTAAAGAGAGAATTTTTGCATGTGGTGAGAATTCAGATAAAAATTTATTATTTTCACCTTTCACTTTATTAAAAACTGTATTTCTTTTCCGTTCCCCAGTGAGTCACTTTGCAAACATTTTGAAATGTCAATAAACTGCATATACATTTTTTTTTGAACTTTCAACATGTCCTACATGTTTGTAATATTTCCTACTAAACTGCCCTGTTTATTCTCATATTAGAGTATGCTGAATTATTGCATAGCAAACACACCAACTTGGGTTTTATTTTTCAATCTTTTTCAGATGTTTGACCTCATTTACTTTCACTTTCATAATTAAAAACAAATAAGATTATCAAAAATTTCAACCCAAATAAAACAAGAAATTACAGTTGAAAATTTCAAAATTGTCTAAAATCTGCAGACCAATTTTAGAACAATGCATATTTTAATGATGGATTTTACAGACTCATAAATATGGTATATATTCCAACTTTTTGTCTCTGTTATCTAGAAAACATTTGATGACTTTCAGTTTGGAAATCTTGATTATATTGATATATTTTTGGATAAGTAGTTCAGGAATCTGGTGTTAATAAAAATGGTATTTCTTTGAGTTTTGGTTCATTGATTTGCTCATGTGTGTATATATAATTGATTTTAATATTAAGCATGTATCCTACAGCCTTCAAAGATTCATTAAGTCTAGCAACTTTGGTGTTTTCTATGTACTTAAGTTTGTCAAATGTAAAGCTATTTTTTACTTTCCTTCTGAATTTGCATGTTAAAAACTTCTCTTTTTTAACTTCCATTATAATCTTGAATAACATTATGACACAATCTTTTATTATTAACTATACTATTAGATATGTTTTGTATAAATGTTTCTTCATATTTAACAACTTAGTTGGTTCTCTATCCAATTTGCAATTATTGTCCTAATATTGCAAGAAAATAATATTGCATATATTATGGTCACAAAACCTATTTTATTTCTGTTTCCCCTACTTTACCCTTTCTTTTTTTTAATGTAACACATCTTTATACATTTAAAGTAATATTCCACAGCATGAACAAATGTAGCACATCTTTGCCTACTTAAAGTAATATTCCACAACAATTCTTGTTCTTTCATACTCTTGCAAACACCTTTCCCTCCCCCCGGTGGCTTCTTGCCTTGCCTCTCCCTTCTTGCTCCCACCCCAGGCAGCAGGTTTTTCTTCCTCTGTGCTTTTATAGCAATATGAATTTAGCTTTATTCTTTTTTATTTTATTTTATTTTACAATACTATTCAGTTCTACATAACAGCCACAGATTCCCTTGTTCTCCCCCTTCCTGTCACCCTCCCCTTCCCCCCAGCCCACCCCCCATTCCCACCTCCTCCAGAGCAGGGTCTCCCCCGAAGACTGAGATCGACCTGATAGGCAGGTCCAGTTCCCTCCTCCCAGATTGAGCCAAGTGTCCCTGCATAAGTCTCAGGTTTCAAACAGCTAACTCATGCAATGAGCCCAGAACCTGGTACCACTGCCTAGATGCCTCCCAAACAGATCAAGCCAATCAACTGTCTCACCTATTCAGAGGGCCTGATCCAGTTGGGGGCCCCTCAGCCTTTGGTTCATAGTTCATGTGTTTCCATTCATTTGGCTATTTGTCCCTGTGCTTTATCCAACCTTGGTTTCAACAATTCTCGCTCATATAAATCCTCCTCTTTCTCGCTAATTAGATTCCCGGCGCTCTACCCAGGGCCTAGTCATAGATGTCTGCATCCAGATTCCTCAGTCCTTGGATGGGGTTTCTGGCACGACTATTAGGGTGTTTGGCCATCCCATCACCAGAGTAGGTCAGTCCCGGCTGTCTCTCGACCATTGCCAGCAGTCTTTTGTGGGGGTATCTTTGTGGATTTCTGTGGGTCTCTTTAGCACTTTGTTTCTTCCTTTTCTCATGTGGTCTTCATTTACCATGGTCTCCTATTCCTTGTTCTCCCTCTCTGTTTTTGATCCAGCTGGGATCTCCCGCTCCCACAGGCTCTCTTTCCCTCATCCTTCGCCCTTCATTGCTCCCACTCATGTCCAGGTTGTACATGTAGATCTCAGCCATTTCTCCATATTGGGCGATCCTCGTGTCTTTCTTGGGGTCCTGTTTTCCAGGTAGCCTCATTGGTGATGTGAGTAGCAGTCATGTCATCCTTGTACCACATCTAGTATCCTCCTATGAGTGAGTACATATCATATTTGTCTTTCTGAGTCTGGGTTACCTCACTCAGGATGATTTTTTTCTAGATCCATCCATTTGCCTGCAAACCGTATGATGTCATTGTTTTTCTCTGCTGAGTAGTATTCCATTGTGTATATGTGCCACAATTTATTTATCCATTCTTCAGTTGAAGGGCATCTAGGTTGTTTCCTAGGTTTTGGCTATTTCAAACAATGCTGATATAAACATAGCTGAGCAAGTGCTCTTGTGGTATGATTGAGCATTTCTTGGGTATATGCCCAAGAGTGGTATAGCTGGATCTTGGGGGAGATTGATTCCCAATTTTCTAAGAAAGCACCATATTGATTTTCAAAGTGGTTGTACAAGCTTGCATTCCCACCAGCAGTGGAGGAGAGTTCCCCTAGTTCCACATCCTCTCCCGCATAAGGTGTCTTCAGTGATTTTGATCTTAGCCATTCTGACAGGCATAAGGTGGTATCTCAGAGTTGTTTTGATTTGCATTTCCCTGATGATTAGGGATGTTGAGCAATTCCTTAAATGTATTTCAGCCATTTGAGTTTCCTCTGTTGAGAATTCTCTGTTTAGTTCTATAGCCCATTTCTTTCTTTTTTTTTTTTTTTGGTTTTTCGAGACAGGGTTTCTCTGTGTAGCTTTGCGCCTTTCCTGGAACTCACTTGGTAGCCCAGGCTGGCCTCGAACTCACAGAGACCCGCCTGGCTCTGCCTCCCGAGTGCTGGGATTAAAGGCGTGCGCCACCACCGCCCGGCTATAGCCCATTTCTTAATTGGACTGTTGGTCGTTTTGATGTCTAATTTCTTGAGTTCCTTATATATTCTGGATATCAGTCCTCTGTCAGATGTGGGGTTGGTGAAGATCTTTTCCCATTCTGGAGGCTGTTGTTTTGCCTTGTTTACTGTATCCTTTGGTCTACAAAAGCTTCTCAGTTTCAAGAGGTCCCATTGATTGATTGTTTCTCTGTGCTACTGGTGTTATATTTATACCCTTTTTTTCTTGCTTTCCTTCAGTTTTTGATATTTCACAATTTCCTTTACTCTTCAGGCATTATTAAATTTTAGAATAAAGTAGGACGGGTTAATTAATATCATATTATGTGTGTCAATTTTCTATTAATTTTTTAATTAATTTTGAAAAAGAAAGGGTTGGTGATCCTTTGCTTGTTGGTAAGAATATCCATATATGACTTTTGATATGTTTTAAGTTAACAAGAATCCTGACTTCTATTTCTAGCACTTTTTTGTAGAATTAGTGTTATGTACTTCTTAAATGTTTAGCATAGTTTCATGGGGAGACAAGTTTGTCTAAAATTGTTTTCTGTGAAGTTTTAGAAGTTATAGAAAGTCTTGATTGTTTTCAATATTTACTATTAGTAGTATTTTATATGTAGGATATATACATGCATATAAATACTGGCACAAACTGTGTGTATTATCCATACAGGGCCAATAGCAGCATCATAACTCCTGGAACAGAAGTTACAGGTGTTTTTGAAACATCATGTGAGTTCTGGGAAGTGAAGGCAGGCCCATGCAAAAGCAGCAAGTCCTCTTAACCACAAAGTCAACTCTTTAGTCCCTGTAGTAGTATATTTGTTTATTAATTTTATTCATCATGATGAAGACATTTTCATTCCACAAATACAGTAGTGATTGAACATATGCAAATAAACCAGTGTAACAGGTTCCATAAATGGACTCAAATACAGAAAGCACATGACTATCTCATTGAGTGCAGAGAAGTCTTATGAGAAAATCCAATATAACTTCATTATTAAAAACCCTGAAGAAATTATGGATGGAAGTATCAAGACAAATATCTACAGCCAATATTAGTCTAAATGGAGTAAAACATAAGAATTTTCAAGAAAGTCCAGAGCAAGGCCACTATTTTCTCTATTTTTAGTCAACATAGGCCTTGCCCCATGACATAGAGAAATAAGAAAGGAGAATGAAACAAAAGAGATATAAATAAGATAATAATTCAAAGTAGCCTCGTTTGCAAATTATATGATTCTATCCATCAGAGATCCTAATAATTCCACCTGAAACCCCTAGGTGCTGATACACATTTTTGGTAGAAACCACAGGATAAAAAATTAACAAAGAAAAATCTGTAACCCTTCCCTAAAACAGTCAAAAACATATAATGGAATAAAATATAGGGTGAAAATTCCATTCACAACACCAAAAATAAAATGGAACAAAAACCCACTACCATTGCAAACATCACAACAATAAACTTAACCAGGGCATAAGAAACCTCTATAAGGAACATTTCATAAGATTGAATAAAGAATTTGAAGACCCTAAAAAATAGACTTCCCAAGATTATGGATTGGAAAACTCTAAATTAAAAATAGAGTTATTCTACCAAAAGTTCTCCAGATTAAATTTTATAAATTTTTATTTAAATAATTTTTTTTCATTGTCATGGTCTGTTTTGCTTTGTTTCATTCCCCTGAATTTCACTTTTCAATTTTTTCTACATTCTTTTTTTGAATATTGTTCTTTCTTTTGTTTCTGAATTCATTTAGCAGAATATATAGTAATTGATTTAAGGAATTTGTTCTATTTTTATATGAGACAAATAAATATCTCTGCATAAATTAATTGAACAAGAGCACTTAAGTTCTTTTTTAAACCCTTGTCCTAAAGTTCAAAATAGATTTTTGTTTTCACTATACTCCTTCCTTTGGCCGATAATACTCCAAAATGTGTACTTGCCTTAAAAATACATGAGGGGTTTCTGGATACTTGCTATTATAATTTTGTATTAGAATGCATCGTGGTCAGAGGATATATAATTTTATTTGATTAATTTTAAGTGTAATTATATTTTTATAATGAACACAAAATTATTGATTTTGATGAACACTCAACATTCATTCAGACCTGGCTGCTCCTTTGATCAGCTTTCCACTGTTGGAATAAATGTCTTATGAATATCACTGTAAGGAGTTATCATATCTTGTTGAGTTTTTATATTGCTTTTAATGTAAACCCTACTAGTTCTATCAGTCATAATTGTATATTTGGGTCTCCACCATAAAACAGTGATTTTTTTTTTAAAAAGGTCACAAAACTTTGCATCAGTTTATGCTTGTGTTCTGAAGCCATATTCAGGACATGTTTATTTATATTTTTATATCATTTGGAACAACTAGTTGTTTCATTATTGTAAATATAATCTTTGTCTCAAAAATGTGTTTTGCAATTTGTAGGATATTAATAAAAGCACTGTAATTTGAGTAGTAGTTTCATGGTAAACTACTTTAAAATAATTTGATTTCAACTTCTTTGATCTTAAAACTAACATTGAGCCCTTTAGATCGTATGTATAGAAATTTAGCTTAACTTTAAGAAAAGTCATCCCTTGTCTTACTTTAGACTTACTGATATTTGAATTTTAATTTTATGTATTTGACTTTTATTATGTCTCTTAGACTAAGCTTCTTTCCTTTTCTTCTTTAAAAATTTTGTTCTTGTTCCTTTTAATTGTTATCTTTGTTATTTATTGAAATATTATGCATACATACATACAGCTATACATATATAAATACATGTATACATACATGCATACATGCATATGTGATGGCTATTATTGTTTGTCAACTTGACTGCAACTAGAATGTATTGTAAGTATTATAATCCACAAATGGAAGGCAGACCTGTCAAAGGTTTTTCTTTTCTCTCTTTTTTTTTTTTTTTTTTTGCTTGGTTTGAAGTGAGTGAATCTTCATGTAGTCCAGACCTTTGAGGAAGGAAGACACACATCTTTTATCCAGATGTGTCCCGGGAAGAGGCATCTTTAATAAGGCCCGTACCCTCTGCTGAAATTCCATGTAAGGACCTAGAAGAAGGAAGCTTTTGTTCTTTGCTTACTTGTCATGCCTTGCTAGCACAACCATTCCTTCACTGGTTTGGGATCCTGCATCTTTGGGATTCCAGCATATACTGAAGATTGTCTGAGACATCCAGTGTCGCTAGAGTTTTCCGCCTTGCCCACAGTCAGGACAAATCTTTGTCACCCGCCAGTCTCACAGCCGCTCAGACCCAACCAAGTAAACACAGAGACTTATATTGCTTACAAACTGTATGGCCGTGGCAGGCTTCTTGCTAACTGTGCTTTTATCTTAAATTAGTCCATTTCCATAAATCTATACCTTGCCACGTGGCTGGTGGCTTCCCGGTGACTTCACATGCTGCTGGTCATGGCGGCGGCTGCAGCCAGTCCTTCTGCCTTCCTGTCCTTTTATTTCTCCTCTCTGTTAGTCCCGCCTATCCTTCCTGCCTAGCCACAGCCGATCAGGTTTTATTTATTGATCAATCAGAACAACTTGACATACAGACCATTCCCCAGCACAGCCAAGTGCAGACCATCTCAGACACCTGCACTCAGGCCCATGGTCCTAATCATCCTCTATGTGGACCTGCTGGGTAACGCCACAAAGAACCCAAGAAGGGCTCCCACAGGACATACAGAACATCCCACAGCAATCCAGCCTTATGGACTGAACAGCTACTGGATTCTTGGACTTACCCTTCACAGACAGCCATATGTTGGATTAGGTGGAATGAAGCCCGCAAGTCATTCCAATAAATTTATTTAACTCTCTCTCTCTCTCTCTCCCTCTCTCTCTCTCTCTCTCTCTCTCTCTCTCTCTCTCTCTCTCTATATATATATATATATATATATATATGTGTGTGTGTGTGTGTGTGTGTGTGTGTGTGTGTGTGTGTGTAGATATATGTATAGATATAGATATGTTTTCTTTCTCACTCTTCCTCAATGCTCCCTGAGTCTTAGGTTAAGTGATTTTTGTACATCTATATTTGGAACTGGATTCCACATTTCTTCACTTTGATTGGCTGTGGTTTTCTATAGTGGTCGCTATCTGTTACAGAGATGTTTCCTTGATGAGGGGAGAAACTTCACTTTTCTGTGTATACAAAGATAATCGATTAGATTTTGTGGAAGCAAAAGGCACCATGTATACTTCTTAAGGAGGGAAGCAACCAACTATAATGTCTACCACATGAATGGCCAAAATTGCACAATAACCCTAAAAATGAAATAGTGGCACACATACCTTGGCACTAGCCAACAGTTCTCTAGTTGGACTTAGGACCTACTCAACAAGAGGGGATCCAAGCTTGTTACTCAAATCTACCTAAAAACTCAGTGCTAGTGAAGTCACTGTTTTTTGGAGAAGAATCTACAGTCACTACCTTACTAAATCAGCACAATACCTAACAATATTATTTTATTTCTGATTGAGGATTTTATAGCCATGTAAGATGCATTTTGATTAAATCCACTGCCTCACTACCTCCCTAGTTCTTCCTCTACTCCCCAACCACTGTTACCTCCCAACTTTATGTGCTCATTTTTAATATTTTTCCTTTTAAGTAGTTGTTTATAGGCAGTGGGCTGGAGAGGATGGCAGAATTAGCATTCACAGACAATACCACACACCAGTCATGATGGCAGCAAGAACGATGGTTAATAACCCAGAGGCCCTTTCTTCAAGAGCATGTGGGTAAGCAGGGCCCTGGATTATTGATGGGGTATCCTTAATGTAGCAGGAAGGTTTCTCTGGTCTCACCCTGCCCCTTGGTCCCACAGTTGCTTATAAAATAATCATCCAGAGGCTTATATTAGTTACCCATTGTATGGCCTATGTCAGGCTTCTTGCTAACTAGCTATTATAATTTAACTAATTTCTATTAATTTATGTTTTTTTCACATGGCTGCAGCATTTCCTACCTGCTGGCATCTCGCTTCTCCTTCAGTGGCAGCTGGTATCTCCCTTCTTTCCTTTCTTCTTCCTGTATCTCTGCTTGGATTTCCAGCCTTGTTATAACCTGGATCTCCATAAGCCAGAAGAGCTTCTCTATTAACCAATCATACCAATACATATCCACAGCATACAGGCCTGTGGAGAGCCAGATTATAGCCAGGTGGGATATCTAAGTAGAGATATGGGAAGAAGAAAGGAGAGAAGGGTGATGCTAGCCCCGCTAAAGGAAAAGCAGATGCCAGCAGACAGGTAATGCCACGGTCATGTAGAAAAACAGACTAATAGAAATAAATTAAGTTATAATAGCTAGCTAGCAAGAAGCCTGTCTGTCATAGGCCATATAATTGGTAATTAATATAAGACTCTGAATGATTATTTTATAAGCTGCTTCAGTACTGCGGGCTAGGACCAGAGAAACCTTCTAGCTACACCTTAGATCAACTCTGGTTAGTAGGTGTGGTTAGGGATGAAGAAGGATTTACTGGATGTAGCTCCAGACTGACCACCTGGGTTACACTTTCTTGAAAGGTGAGGATTGATGGATTCCTCCTAGGCAATGTTCAGTTTTTTCTTTTTCCTGCCCCATGCCTTTAGGGCAGATGCCTGCAGGGCTTAGCCATAGGAGAAAGCCAAGGCCCATGGCTTCAGCAGGGGGCACTTGTTGATAGCAGTGAGGTTCCCACTGAGTCTAATTTTTTTCTGCCTGCATGTGCATGGATGTAGGACCATCTGCTGCAGTATTAAATAGTTTCCCTGCCAGTTACCATACGCATTTTAAAATTATTATAGCACAATTGTCCCCGTTTTGCATCCATTTGGTAAGAATTATAAATTGTACTTTTTTTTCTATTACTCAACTTGTGGTATTGTCATTCTATATTTTTTTAATGTACATAGTAGATGTTGCAATAAGTTATTATTCTTTTGAATAGATATCTTTAAAGATATTATGCAAAAATACTAAAAATTATTTCACTCTGTGAATTTTCCTCCCTGGTGATCCAACCTGATTGATTTTTAACTGATAAATATTTGCATATAATTATATTATTTCTACTGGAATTTCTCTTAAAATATCTTTCAAGTACAGGATGGCAAGAATGTATATACCTATGAGTCTGTCTTTTTTAAAAAATTGCTTCATTTTTCATTTGTTATATAATTACATATTGTACTTATGTCTAAATTTTTTTTAATGATGTTTATCAGTTTTCCTTTAGGTTAGGCATGCTTGTTTTCACCCTTAATGATTATGTTGTTCTTGTATACTAGAGGCCATTTTTCTTTTTTTTTTTCTTAATCTTTTTCTTTTTCTTTCTTTTTTTTGCATTGTAGGTTTTGGTGTATCATGCATTATTGTTCATTCTGACACTCAGTTAATTCATTTAGAATCATTTGAGTTAATTAGAATAATACTTTGAATCTCACTTTTTTTCTGGATAGCATATAAGAAGCTTCCCTTCCTAAAGTTTATTTGTCCCAATAATAATATTCCACATTGTGAAGCTATTGTACAGTTATCGTTCAATCACAACTTCTCTGAATATTAGGAGTAGCACTAATCTTAATTGGTCTTAATAAAAACCAGGAACCAGATATCAAAGTAAATCCTGAAAGAGAGAGACAAAGGAACAAGCCACAGCCACCACTCATTTCACCAAGTAGGGAAAAAAATATTTGCAGTGTCATGCTTGTCTTGGATGTGACATAGCTACAATCTAGGTCTTTCCCGGTTGCATTAGGTGTTTTATTATTATATATTCATATAAGGAGTTGGTTAGAATCCTGAAATTAAGCCCTTGGATGTCCCAGTAGCCTTTCAGTACAGATTCCCTTTCTTCAGTATTCTGGTGTCCAAAGTCACAAACCTTGGTCACACTTAACTTCAAACATACATTCCCCAAACAGTACAGCCTTGGAGCTGTGTCTCACCTTTCCTCTTTACTATTTTGCTTGGGACTATCTCCAGAGTCAAAATCAATGTTTGCTTCTTTTTTCCCCTGCTGACACACTTCTGAAAAACATTTCACATTTCTCCATTTTCCTAATTGTTGAAAAAAGCAGCCAAGAAGATTACATGGTTCTCTACTATTTCTCTGTTTACTGGAAGTGATGTTACCTGCATGGCTCTGCTTGAGTGTGGTTTTGTTATTTGAGCCTTCCTAGTATTATCCACTGTTTTCAGATCAGAGGGAGTTAGCGCTCTCACCATGGTACTGTATTTTCAGAAACTCTTTATTTTCCTTGCAAAAAGGCCACATCCCCCTGGAAGTGAGTCTCTCTTATAGTGCTTTCACTATAGCTTTCAATCTGTTCTCAATCTCTTCTGTGCTCTTGTCAGTTGAGAAGCCATGTGATCTTTCCAGAGGAAAGTTCAGATAAGAGTTTTACCAAATTCTTTGTCCTTATACAATATTAATAAATCGTCAACATCATCTCTTAAGTCTTAGAAAACAACTTTGCTATTGCCTGTTCCCTTTGTAGTAAGTCTTTGCCACATACTTCATATATACTATCTTCTTGTTGTCATGAATGTCTTGAGCTGATCTTGGGCATTGATACCTAGTGAGACACAGAAATTAAAGAATAGAGAGCGTGTAGTACACTGATGTGTCCTCCAAGTCTTATTGGGTTAAATAGGTCCCACACTTCAGTTGTATGTAAGAGGGGTAGGAAAAGTCATTTAACTGTGCAATCAGAAAGCAGATGACAGATTTAATGAAGTGTTATTCCAACTTTATGTAATGCTGTTGCAGATTTTAGTAATGCAGTTGCTGTCTAAGAGTATATTCACTTACCTCATGACCATGCACTCCCAAGCATGGAGGATATTTAAGAAGTGGGTGTCAATTGATTAGTCAAATCCCTAGAAGAAATAGTGACTCACTAGAGAAACTTGAAGCTTGCTGAATGTTAGCAGCAAAAGTCTACTTTCTGGATTTGAGAATAGACTAATGATGCTTGTCAGAAAGAGGGCGAATTTATATGAGACTAAAGCCATTAAAATGACAAAACTTTTTAAAGCCCTTGGATTCAACATCTTTGCTCAAGCAGCTGTGAATAGTAACAATTGTTTCCTCATAATTACTCACTCAATGGTGCCTCATACTAAATCTAGTTTAGATGTCAGCATTTAAAAAATAATAATGATAGAGAACTTCACATAATCAAGAGAGAACGAAAGAGTAGAGGGAACATTTCCTGAGTACCCTGACTGCCCACACACTCTGTCCTTGAAAGCCCAGCAGATTGATGGCCCTGAGAACATCTGTGATGGGAACAACTGCACACTTGAACCCACTGGAAAGAGAGTAAAAAGTGTCGCAGTTAGAACAGGCTTTCTATGTTTAGAAGGGAGGCTAATCTTTGGGTAGCTGTTCCTAAGGAGTAGAAGATGAAGAAAGAAGTGACCTGTCTTTAAAACCAGAATGGTCTAATAACTTGGTATATTTTGCAATTTAGTTTATTTTTTATGTCCTAAATCTGAGATGTGGGGAAACATATCTAAAATCCTTTAAGTGCTATCCTTCCTTGAAATGTTTTGACAGTGAATTGTTGAAAGCCTCTGCCCAAAGGTCAAACATGAAGAACATCAAACACTTAAAGTAAACTGATTGAAATAACTCATGAATGCTGTTAAGGAAAGATCCTGGGAGGAGCATAATCACAAACACTGCTTCTTGTATTTTCCTCCCTTTTCCACAATGTGACCGACAGTTATTTTATGCGTCTAACTTTAGCTGGGTAAAACACATCAGTGGAATTATACTTTTTCATTAGATACAAGTTTTGAGTTAATGTTAATCAGAATGAGAACTTCATTCTAATTTGCTGATGAGTAATGAGACCAGTGAAAACAAGAAGAAAACAATTTTCATTTATTCCTTAGTCATTCGTTTAGCACACACATAGCAAATTTCTAATGCTTATCTTGTTATAGATTATCCCTGTGGTGTAGGAAGTACAGGAAAAGACATGAAAATTTCCTAATCACATGATTAATATTCTACTAGATGGAAAAGAAAAAAAATGAAATGTAGACAAACTATTACAGGTATTAAAATTATTAGATGAAATAAAAGAAGTAGAAATGTTAAATGTATTACAATGATATAGGATGAGCAGGGGAATATAAGAGTAATTCAGGTAAAAACACCAAGATTTGAAAGGTATATTGCAGTCTCCTATCTTGCTACCAGTGGAGAAAGAAAATCCATCACAGGCAAAAAGTTGGGCCACTGCAAATCACAGCAGGCCAATGCCTCCCTGATCTGCACTCATCCAACATGTCAATATTGACCAGAGAGAAGGATAAGTATATGAGAAAATGGTCTTCTGAGATTGAGTGGCTTTTGAAGAGCAGATGTTCAGTTTGTAGTTAAGGTACCTTTAAAGGTATCCTTAGGTAAGCGCTAAAAACACTGTTTCTCATCAGAAGTGGTTGTTTTTAGCTATGTGCTTACAATGTGAAAGAAAAAAAAAAACAAACTCCCTGTGGTATTGCTTGTAAGGACACCATGGTCATAACAGAACAACTTCTGAAAGACTAAATTCAGATTGCACTGAGGGTTAGATTTCAACATGTGAACTTCTAGGAGATACATATATTCAAACCATATTAGTAAATTTTGAAGCAGGTTTAACTGAGGAGTATAATTTGACTTGCTTCTTCTCTTGGGCACTTTTTTTGTTTAATTATGTACATATTTAATGTATATGCTAAGGAAAGCATCAGAAAACTTATTTAGCTCATTGCAATTGCCTAATTAAGGAATGACCATGGTTTGGACATGATGGTAAGAGTGGGTATGAAGAAGTATTGTTCTGGATACTTTGAAGGTAAAAAAAACAAAACTTTCAGTGTTTGGGCCAGAAGCCAAGGAATTTAAAGTAATGTTAAAGTTATGGCCAAAGCATTTGTTGGACTGCAGGAAATGGTACTCTTAAAATAGGAAAGAAAATTTATATTTATGATGTTATTGATCCATAAATAGATACTGAGTGGCTGAGTGTCAGTCGTGTATCAGATACATTCAAAGCCATGGAGTTTTGGGGGCCTCTCCGTAATGAGTTGTGAGGCAAATAAAGAAAAGAAGTATCCAAATAACTGGCATTGGCTTCTTAAAATTGAAATGCTATACATCTCAGGAGGCTAAATTTTTAAATAGCATATATGATGATTAATCTCCAGTGTCAATTTGTCTTAATTTTTAATCAACCTGGAAGTATACTGCTGCTGGTGATGTCTTTCCATGTGCTGTGAACGTGTGTTGCTCTGATTTCGTTGATAAATAAAATGCTGATTGGCCAGTAGCTAGGCAGGAAGTATAGCATAGGCAGGATAAACAGAGAGAAGAATCCTGGAAAGAGGAAGGCTAAGTCAGGAGTCGCCAAGCAGATACAGAGGAAGCAAGATGTAAAGGCAGAACTGAGAAAAGGTATCAAGCCACACGACTAAACATAAATAAGAATTATGGGTTAATTTAAGTGTAAGAGTTAATCAATACTTAACCTGAGCTAATGGCTGAGCAGTTTTAATTAATATAAGCCTCTGTGTTTACTTGGGTCCAAGCAGGGCCACAGGAGCCAAGCAGGACCAGGAAAATTTCATTTACAAACTCCTGGCTGTATCTGTGAAGGTTTTTCCAGAAACTTCTAACTTTCTGAGGAGGAAATACCTACTGTGAGTGTCGACAACACTATCAGTTGAGGTAAAGTCTCAAAATGTATTAAAGGGAAAGAATGAAATGAATACTAATATTCATTTCCATATGTTACAGGTTATAGAAGCTTTATTGAACTTGGTTTCTGATTTCACCATTTCAGGATGTAGCTAGAAGTAATCCTTTCAGTTTTAAGAGTATGATTTCCCATGTTGGGCTAGTGGCTTCATTTTACAAATTCTTAAAATGGCACACTCAAACTATTAGCAAGAGTAACTCATTCTTTCCATGGCTTACTTTTGTCAGGAATCCTTTTTCAAGAATAAGAAAAGTAATATAAAGAAATTCTCATCAAGGGGTAGAAAATTTCCTATGACCAAAGTTCACAGGTTTTTGGAATTGTTTTAAGGGGGAAACATGGAAGATCTTGTCACCGTGGGCTAGTGAGTAGGAATGAAATATTATTCTAAGAGCAGTTTGGAATACCAGAAAGCCAAACGAAATGTGGACAGTGGAGGACAAGTTAAAAAAAAAAAAAAAAAAAAAAAAGAACTTCATGGGAAATAGATGTGATGTTTGGTATAAAATTATTTGGGCCTGTCTAGTTGACAAGGGCTAGAACTGATATGGGCAATTTTGTCGACATGACTGAATTTAGATTTACCGTGAATGTAAATAAACTCATGGGTCAATCTCTGAAGGTATTTCTTAAAATGCTTGACTAAGGAAGAAGGATCAAATTGAATGTGTGGACACCACCCTCTGTGCAAAGAATCCAGAATCAATAAAACAGAGAAAGCAAGCTGAGGAGCAGTAGTGTCTCTCTCTGCTTCCTGAGAACAGAAGAATGTCTCTACCTGCCTCACCCTTTTTCTGTCTCATACACCATAATGGACTGTACCCTCAAATGAGAAACAAAATGAACTAACTCTATTTGAAACATTTGTTCTCATGCAACATTAGTTGATCTTATCATTCCTATCCCCAACTCCTCCCAGATGCAATCCACCTTTCTACCAACTCAAATTTATGCCCCCCCCCTCTTTCTCTCTCTGTGTCATTTCTTTTCGAAAAAAATAAGAAGAAAAAAAAGAAACAAAAACATTAAACACATAATGAAATAATCATAAGCACACACACAAAATGAGAATATAAACAAATAGGTAACAGACAAATAAGACAAAAATGTAAAAACAAAGCAAATGGAAACAAAAAGTCTAAAAAAGTACCATTGAGTTCATTTTGTGTTGGCTAACTGCTCTGGATTATGGGGTCTAACCTGGAGTGAGGTTGATATAACCAAATAATACTAATATGGAGAAAACTGATTTTTCCTATTTCAAAGAGAATCAGTTGTAGCTAGTTTCTGTGTAAGAAATAGGATCACGTGTCTACTTCCTACTCTCTATGCAGAGATCGTGTCTGGCTTAATCCTTTGCAGGTCTTCTGTATACTGCTACAGTCTCTGTGAGTTCATATAAGAATCAATCTTATGTCTCAAATACATGCTTTATTTGACCCATCTATTACCTCTGGTTCTTTCTCCCTCATCTTTCTCACAGATCTATGAACTTCACTGGGGAGTGGGTTTTATGAAGACATCCAATTTAAAAGTTACTGCTATGAAATTTCTCACTTTGTCCAGTTGTAGGTCTCTGTGTTAACTTCTATCTACTCAAAGAAGCTTCTCTGGTGAGGGCTGAGTGAGGCAGTAATTTGTGGGAATCACAAAAAAATCTTTAGAAGTCATTCTTTTCCTGGTTTCCTTATCAGAAAAATGATTCTAGGATTTCTCAGGTTCCTGGCAAATTTAGAAGTGAATATTATTGATTTTATTTAATGGATTGTTTATTAAATCCAATTAGAAAGTGGTTGATTACTCCCATAATATTTGTCTCATTTTTCTACCAGTATATCTTGTAGGTAGGTCGTCACTGCTGTATGTTACAGAGTTTGTAACTTGTTGACATTGATAATTAGCTTTCTCCCCCGGCAACATACAGAGTACCTTGCAATACCATACACACTAGTCTTTAGGAATGAAGCTTCTATATGGCACCATCTTGACTTTTCTTGTGTTTGAAGACATAAGTGTTGTTTTCACCAATAGGGTCCCCAGATTGTGGAGAGTTATCAATAGATTTTGCAATCACCTGTGATGTCTGAGAGTTCCATGTGACCCCTTTGTCCAACTATTCCTTTCTCAAGTTACTTTGTCAGATATTGTATTACAACAGTATGAAGTTAATACAGCAAATAGCTTCTATAGGCACAAGTGAGATTTTAATAAATTCTGCTCTTTGTATTTTTCTGTGTTTCAAATCCTAATTATATAAGTGAAGAAGTATAATCAGCTGGAAAAATTATATGTTGGATTGGCCAACTAACATGATACAGAGAATTAAACTGTAGCTCCCATAGTGGATGTTATTCCAAAGTTAATAAATAAAAAGCAAGTAATGATTCTGAATAAAACACAAATAAGATTATGATTATAATAAAAGTTGAAGTATGGTAATGGCTCAGTAAAATGAAGTTGTCACTAAATCTGATGACTCAAATCCAATCTGTATAATCAAGTTGGTGGTATAAGAAAACTGACTATGGCAAGGAGTCCTCTGACCTCTGTAATTGCACTATGACATATAAGTGTTTACATGTGTATATACATACATGTATGCATACTAGTTCATCAAAAACCCCTTAACCCATTTCATTATGATGTCTAATCATATACTATATAGCCAAAATTTGAAAAATAGTATTGGCAAAGAATTGACCCTGGTATTCCAATTGCACTAATGATTTTTAATTTTTTTCTTTATTTTTGATATCATAATAGAACTACATAATTCTTTCATTCCTTTCTTCCCTTAGAAACCCTATATATCACCCCTTTCTCTCTTTCAAATTCTTGTCCTCTATTTTCATTAATTGTTATAACTTGAATATATGTACATATGCATCATATATTATATTAAATTATAATTATATATTTTATATAATTATATGTTACATATAATTATGTATAATAACAATACACATATATATCTGTATTTTGAGATATAAAATTTTCGGTCATTTATTGAATTGATATAAGTTATTACTTGAACATTGCTATTGAAACCAATAGTGTCTTTAGTGAATTAAAATGAAAATTTTAACCTGGTGAGTTCTCTCAGCAGGTAAAGGCACATACTGCAAAGTTTGAAGATTATAGTTTGACCTCCAGAATGGAAATGGTGGAGGAGCAGATCATCACCTGAAATTTGTCTCTAGACTTCCACATGGGTACCAGGACGGACATGTGCTGGTGTGTATATACATACTCAAAAGTAAATAAACAAGTAAAAAAGTATTTTTAAAAATATATAAAATAAAATGCAAACAGTGCATACCTTCTGGTTGCAAGAGACAGGGTTTTCATTTCATATAACATTAAATTATAGATCATTCACTAAATAATGAATTCAGCCTATTCATTAGTATTGACAGGCAATCAACAAATAAGCATAGATAGACACTTACCTAAAAGTTTTGAAACTTTAAAGACAAAGGCATTATCATATAAACTGCCAGAAGAAAAGGAATGATGGATAGTGAAGACACATAATTTTGAATCTCAATATTGAACCCATGTGGAATGAAGAATGTGGTAGAAGTTAAATAATGAGAATTGAATTTGCATCACTATAACTAGGCCAAAATGAGATTTTATGTTAGAGGGAGAAAAGGAATGTATTTAAGACATCCAAACTAAAATAATACTTAAACTTACAAATTTTGTTGTAAAGTTGAAAGCAACATATTATTTAGCAGGTAAAAAAAAGAACAAAATTGCAGGAGAATATTGGGTCCTAAACATGCTAAAAGAATAGCACAAAATATGTAAACACATAAATATTTGAAAAGAATGTTAATCAAAGTAGAATAGCTTTAATAAATTAAGACTTGGGAAAGTAATTTGATTCTCTTATTTTTTATTATAGGAATGTAAATAACTAACAGGAAATAAATAAATTAGTCAATACAAATGAAATAATTAAAAGTTGTTTAACAATTACCAGAATACAGACAAAAAGAAAGATTATAAGAAAGAAATAGAAAGCTAATTACTAATGGGAAATTTGTATTACTATGTAGAAATGTCTTATCATATTCAGGACATATAGCATTATCCCACTGTGGATACTTTCGTTTAAATTATTGAATTCCAATTCGTGTTTAGAAAGGAAACAAGACAGTGAGAAACAAATGTCCAGGTTTACTGAGAGAAAATGGGGAAACACATACAAGCAATATATGCATATGTGTTTAGCAAATATTTATGCCAATCTTGAAAATGACTGTAAATAGACAAAAGAAGAAATAAAGGAAGAGTGAAAAGAAAATCTATGTTTCCCAGGCTTTGAGGATAACAGAAATGCATGTAATTTTAATTGTGGAATAAAATAACTCATTTGCAATATGGATATAATACAAAGTTAAGGAGTATGACTTTCATCAACCTGGCAAAGAAATTCTTCCAGGTCACCGCCTGGTGAATTCCTGCATGAAGTTGAAAGAGTAACCAAACTCTTAAGAGCTGGAAATAACTGGAGAAAGGTTTCCTGGTTTTAATGTTTCATAGGCTCTTGGCTCTAATTCTCCAATTCTCTCTAGTATCTGTGGTCTCACTGTTTTCTTTCTAAATGTGTGTGAGGCTCTTGTGATGGTATCCATGATCTCAGTTATAATTATCTAACCTATACATTATTTCCTATTAAGTTGCCTGTAACTCTTTGATGATCTCTGTTGGAGCAGAGAATAAGTTTTTAACATTTTAGAGCTTGTTACAATACCCAGATGCTTTATTGTTGCCCAGAGAAACTCTAGATATCACATTTCCTTTAGATATCACCACGCACATAACACATCTATCCCTACTGCTCTCTATTTTGAGGCAATTTGCACTACCATATCTATGAGCCAAGTTTTGGCTTGATTTGTTTTACTTTTTTAAAACTCTGAGAAAAGTTTTTACCACATAGATGAAGCTGGTTTAGAATTCTTGATCCCCCTACCTCAGCCTTTTAAGTGGTTGGATTACAGAAGTGCACCACTAACTTTAGCTTCATTTTTTTTCAACAACCAAGAAGCTCTAGTTACATTTTTCTTTGCACTTTAAATATATCCTGCTTGATCTTCAGTTCTCAGGTGGATCAACAGCCACAACTATCCTAGTGTTTCAGAAAATAAAAGTCTATGACTTCATTTAATAACCTTTAGGCTAGTTTTGGATAAACTACTAATTGTTAATTAAAGTTAAAAAAATAACTCCATCTCATGATGATAAACACTGGGGAGTATTAGTGCCTATTATTTACAGATATAAATTCCACAAACTTATAGTATAAATTTTATAATTTGGCTACATTCTACATTTATTATACTGTAAGAGATCCCAAAGTCCTGTGTAATTTTTTAAAGATCCATGAAACAAAAAAATCATATTTATACAAAGAGTATTCTAGATAATGAATAATAACCACTTATTTCTCATATATATATATATATATATATATATATATATATATATATACACTTGAATAAGCCTCACCATTTTGTTTCTCATGTCTTAGATAAGCAAAAGACAAAAAATACAGCAATAGAAAACAAGTGAGCAAAAATCATACTTCAAAAGGATGGTGACTGTGAATATTGCAGAAGGTTACAAAAATTAGTAGATATAATATAAAGTTGTTGGAATTTTGTACATAAATACTGATAATATTATAAAATAATGCTTAAACACTAACAAGACATTTGCACTATGTCATTGCAGAAGCAGAGTTACCTTTTTTTATTCATTCACTTGGAAACACGATGGTGCCATAATCAAATCATTTTATTTCTAGTCATAGAGGTAACAAAATAATAAATAATTATTTTATATGTTTGAGAGTTTTGCCTGAATGTAACCATGTGCATCAAGTGTGTGCATTGCCTGTGCAGGTCAAAAGAGGGTGTTGGGTCTGCTGGAGTTGAAATTTTGGATGGTTGTGAGTCACCAGATGGATTCTGGGAAGTAAACCTGGCTCTTCTGCAAGAACAGGAATCACTCCTATACACTGAGCCATCTCTCCCACCCCAAGAATAAATGATTAAATAGATCTATTTTGCTTTATTTTGTCATTGACTGATAATTAAAGTCTACATTAAATATTTTATAAAACTTGATAAATTGTTAGTAAAATTAAATTAGAAAAGATTATTCATTTAATGAGTGATTAACAGCTTTTTATATTAAAGATGATAAAGTTAGCCTGTAAGCTATTAAAAGAGGACAAAATGCTCAATCACCATATCTTCTGATATAATTTTTTAAATACTAAAATGTATGAATCATGGGAAAAATAACTGTGTGAACATAAACTATGATGAATAATAAAATACAGAGTTGGGCGTTGCAGCTCTGGAGTAAGTGTTTGTCTCCCATACTTCTGCTAGATCCTAGAATTATGAGAAAATGAGAAGAGTAAAAAAACAAAAAGAAAAAGATATAGAAGGTAAACATATACCCTCAATAGATATTGCTAGTTTAAATTTAATTAACTATTCTTCATTTATGTGCTGAAACCAAAATTAAATACCAGTGCTATAGATATAGTGACAATTTCGGATATCAAAAAGAAACCTGACTGGAATGCAAATTTATTCTAAATCTAAACAAGTGTGGTCAATGTTAAACAGAATAGTGCCATGAATTGTCTTATAGATAAGTGTAATTACATCACTCCTGAAGCTTCACTTTAAGAGTGTGCCACGAATTTTGGAGGGAAACAAGTAGCAAGTATTTTGAGGAATGAATTAAACAATAACATCACTTACTTCTCTTAAATGAAAACGTATCTAGAGGTGAGTAACATAGAATTGGGGTGGTTCAACTATTTCCCTGAGAGCATACACCTGTTTCGTCATTTTCAGGTACCTCTACTTTTGATCATAGACTATATTGTAGCAGGAATCTTTTTTTTTTTTTTTTTTTTTTTTTTTGGTTTTTCGAGACAGGGTTTCTCTGTGTAGCTTTGTGCCTTTCCTGGAACTCACTTGGTAGCCCAGGCTGGCCTCGAACTCACAAAGATCCACCTGCCTCTGCCTCCCGAGTGCTGGGATTAAAGGCATGCGCCACCACCGCCCGGCCAGTAGCAGGAATCTTAAAGAGTCTCATTAATAAAATTAAACCCAAAGATAGTTATTGGGGTGAATGCTGGAAAATCAGAGAAGCAGAACAAGCCACAGCTTCCTCACCTTGACAGTTCCTCAGCTGATCCTGTTTTCTCAGACTGGAAGCTTCTGTGTCCTCATCCGAATGGCTCTCAGCTGAACTGCTACTCGAAAGCCTGAAGCTTAACCAGCCAAATGCTTCTAGTTTCTGGTCCTCATGCCTTATATACCTTTTTACTTTCTACCACTACTCCTTGGAATTAAAGGCGTGTGTCACCATGCCTGGCCATTTTCAATGTGGCCTTGAACTCACAGAGATCCAGAGGGATTTCTAACTCTGGAGTGCTAGGATTAAAGGTGTGAGTGCTACCATTTTCTAGCCTTTGTATCTAGTGGCTGTTCTGTTCTCTGACCCCAGATAAATTTATTAGAGTACACAATATTTTGGGGAACACAATGCCACCACACTATACACACACACACACACACACACACACACACACACACACACACCCCTATTACATTTGCCTTTAACGCTTCAAATGTAATTATGTTGATGAAATTGAGATTATCCTCAAATATTGAAAAAAATCATAATTTAAAAGCAGGGGACATAAATTTGAAAGAGAACAAGGAAAGTTATATGAAATGATTTGGAGAGAGGAAAGAAAAATGTAAATATTTTAATTAATTTTAATTCTGAAAAACAAGTTAATAATAATAAAACATCCACACACAAAATGACTGCTCAAATTTCTTCAAAAAAACTCATTTCTCTTGCTCAGGTAAGCCTCCAGCCATGCTCACACATGAAACTCTAGATGATTCATAATATGGCAAGGGGAGATGGAACAAGAATGCTAGGTTGGGTATTTCTCTCTCTTTTTTTTTAACTGTGAGTATGACATGTCTACATATGCATATCTGTGCATGTTTGTGAGCATGATGGCACACATACGGAAGGCAGAAGACAGCTTGCTCAACTGTCAAAACTTGCCTTATTTGATCTAGAGTCTCTCGTACCTCTCTTCATTCTTCATGCTCTCCTGAAAGGGATTCTTCAGTCTGTTTCCAGTCTCACCAAAGAAGCACCGAAATTGCAGACATGTGTTCTCATGTTCAGCTGATATTTGTTTTTAAGAATCTAAACTTGAGTGTTCCTGTTTGTCCAGCAAACGCCTTACCCACTGAACCATCTCCCAGGAGCTTGCTTTTTCTTATCTTCTAAAGACACTAATGTCATCATGAGGTCTTTGCAGTCTCTGATTTATTCACCAGAGCTAACATTGCCTCTACAGAGTATTAATGTAAAATTATAAAATAAATTGTCACATATAAACTTTGGGGCATTGATTCAAGCCACAGTGAGCATTATATATGCACTGAGTAGAAATTAGTAAATTAACTTATTTCTGTACCACAATGCCTAAAATTTAGTTGCTATTCTAGTGAAAGTTACATAAAACCTGTGATATTTATGTCATTGAGAGCCAAATGAGCTCATAATATCTTCAGAGATCAATCGACACTTTTAATCAAAACTATATACAATATCAATTTTATTTGTATGTTTAAATTACCATATAACACCTTTTTCTCTTGAAAAAATACATGGTAATTTGGTAAAAAAAAATCAACAAAATGTCTGAAAGTGAACAGGTCCTGAAAGTATAAATTTTTAAAGCATTAAAATGCAACATAGTAATTATTATGGCAGATTTTGGACCATAGACATGTGTGGAAATGGGTAGAAGAAGAAACAGAATATGAAAAAGAAAATAAAATGGTGTTTTGTAACTACATATGACATTTCATACTATTCCTAGAGTTGAGCCCTACTGTTATAGTACCTAGGAAACAGATATTCTTACCTTACCTACTGAGGAATCAATGTCTTACCTTCTGGAAAAATTATCTTGCTCATTCTCCCTATATTCTCAACTGAATATTCCTCTTACTACAAGGAAGTATTTTTAAGTACTTCTTTTGTGTGTTAATTGCTGTGGATATCGCTCTATATAAATAAAACACTGATGGCCAATGACCAGACAGGAAGTATAGGCGGGACAAGGAGAGAGGAGAATTGGGGAAACAGGAAGGAGAGACACTGCAGCCATGGCCAGGACAAGCAGCATGTGAAGACGCCGGTAAGCCACCACCCACGTGGCAAGGTATAGATTTATATAAATGGGTTAATTTAAGATAAAAGAACAGTTAGCAAGAAGCCTGACACGGCCATACAGTTTATAAGTAATATAAGCATCTGGGTGATTATTTTATACGTGGATTGTGGGACTTCAGGGCTTGGTGGAACCTGGAGAGAAGCCCTCCAGCAACAGTTAATGCAATGCCTTGAGTTCATTGTATATGCTCCATCATTATAGAGCAGAAAACAATTTCATTTATCTCTAAATTTCCACTAAGACAGAGCATTTCCACTTCTCTAGTATCTCCAGTGAAAATATTAAGACAAGGTTAAAAAAAAAAAAAGGTTTCTGAGTCTCAAATGAGTTCTCAGTAACTATTGACTAGCCAATGGAATGGATCCCTAAAGTTTTCTAATCACTTTGATCAGCATTAAAATTCAATTTTTATTATAAAATTAACACTTATTAAATATATGATGGTTAAATATAATACTTGACTATTTCATATGCAGGATATTATATAAAGTATAGTGAAATGAATACAAATTCATGCTTCCTTGGCTTAACTTATTGGCACTTTCTTTGGGATCTACTGACATCAAAATCATACAATGCTGAATGAGCTTGACAAGTAAATGGTTAGAAAAGATCTCACTGATGTAGCTGAGTTTCCTGAATCACTACTTGCATTAATCTCTAATTTAAGAACCAAGGTAATTCTTTACCTACATTTCTCTATTATTACTTTTTTTGGTATTCCTTAATTATTTATATGAAAACAGAACAAGGATGGGCATGTTTGCTCAATGACAAGGAAAGATTTTCATTTTCTTTTTTCTTTTTTCTTTTTTTTTTGTTTTTGTTTTTGTTTTTCAAGACAGGGTTTCTCTGTGTAGCTTTGCGCCTTTCCTGGAACTCACTTGGTAGCCCAGGCTGGCCTCGAACTCACAGAGATCCGCCTGCCTCTGCCTCCCGAGTGCTGGGATTAAAGGCATGCGCCACCACCGCCCGGGAAAGATCTTCATTTTCAAATGTTTCCCTCTCATCAGGACACTAAGAAAATACTTTTTACTGGTTTTGTTTCATTATCCTGCAGGAGGATGGATTTTTGTCAACATATATTCAAGACACTATCCTCTGAATCACCATGTGAATTAAAGCCAGATTTAAAGCAAGAAAAGAGTGTTGAGTTGGTAGTTTAAAAAAGAAAGAGGCCAGAGGGCTCAAGGACACCACTAGAAAATTCACAGAATCAACTAACCTGGGCTCATAGGGGCACACAGAGACTATACCTACAACTAGAGTGTATAGCTGGAGTTTTCTCCAGTCCTGCCTGGCCCACAGTCAGGACAAATCTCTCTAACGTGCCAGTCCCACAGCCCCTCAGACTCAACCGAGGAAACACACAGAGACTTATATTGCTTACAAACTATATGGCTATGGCAGGCTTCTTGCTATCTAATTCTTCTATCTTTAAATTAACCCATGTCTATTAATCTATAAGTTGCCACATGGCTCGTGGCATTCTGGCACCTTACATCTTGCTTGTCATGGCTGTGGCTGGCAGCATCTGTCTCTCTGCCTCAGCCTTCTACTTCCCAGAATTCTCCTCTCTCCTTGTCCCACCTATACTTCCTGCCTGGCTAATGGCCAAACAGTATTTTATTTATTAGCCAATCAGAGCAACACATTAAACATACAGACCATCCCACAGCAAGGGAGCCTGCATGTGACTCAACTAGGTCCTCTACGTACATGTTACAGTAGTGTAGCTTGGTCCTCTTGTGGGAACAGGGGCTGTCTCTGTCTTTTTTTTTTTTTTACTGGCTTTTGGGTTGTCTTGTCCAGCCTTAGTACCTAGGGAGGTGCTTAGCCTTACTGCAACTTGATATGTCATGTTGTGTTGATATCCATGGGAGACCTGCTCTTTTTGAACAGAAACAGAGGAGGAATGGATTGGGTGGTGGGAACACAGGGGTTTGTGGTGAATGAACTGGGAGGAGAACGGGAGGAGAAACTGCTGCCCAGATGTAAAAGAAAAAGAAAAAGAATCTTTATATAACATTTTAAAGTTTTAAAATAAACCTGGATGACTTCAACCTACACTGCAAAGTGTTAATTTGAGGGCAACAGCATTACTATTACTTTTATGTATGTGGAAGCTTTGATGTTTATCCAAAGAAGACTGCCTTAAATGAGTGACACTTAAATGCTGTTGGCAAAGACAGACTTATCTACAATGCCATTCACATTATATAAACTCTCTCTCTCTCTCTCTCTCTCTCTCTCTCTCTCTCTCTCTCTCTCTCTCTCTCTCTCTCTCTGTGTGTGTGTGTGTGTGTGTGTGTGTGCGTGTGTGTGTGTGTGTGTGTGTTCATATAAATTTCAATGAAAACTGAATTTTGTCTCTTTTCAGGGGCCAGAGATGTTAGAGCAGATGGAGGTTGGGAGTTAATGAAAAAGGATGCAATGCAGTTGATGAAAAGGATTCTTATGCCCTATTTCACAAATGGTTTCGGTTTAACTGCCCTTGTTTTTCTTGGACCTGAACAGAGAAGTGAAGTACGTTAATCTTCTTTTTTAAATATACGAAGTTATGGAAATGTAAGGTAACAGCTGTTCAACTGTCAAGTCACCAGCTAAATTCAAGACTCAGAACAGAAGACAATCTGTTTAAATGAGACCTTCTTTGAATGAAGGCCATTGGTTTCCTCATTTGTGCTTGAAAACTGTACTTTTTTTTCCCATCACGAACTTGGCTTATAAAGGTTAGAAAATCAGATTTTGTGAAGATAACCATACTGACTGGGGTGGGGTGTAATCTCAGAGTGGTTTTAAATTGCAATTCCCTGATGACTATGGATGTGAAATCGTTTTAGAAAAGAATCTTACTTGCCATTTTTTGTTTCCTCTTTGGAGAATCTTCTATTCATTTCATTATCTGAAAGACTGAGAGTTTTGGTTTGGTTGCATGTGTGTGTTTAATTTCCACAGTTCTTGGTAAATTCTGTATATTAGCAGACGTAGCTGATCAAATTTTGCCACCATCATGTGGGCTATGTGCTTTCTCTGCTAATAGCTTCTTTTGCTGGGCACAAATCTTTTAAATTTTATGTAGTCCTATCTAATGATTCTTGAGGTGTGTTCCTATGCCACTGAAATTCTGTTCAAAAAGGTTTTGTCTATGTTAACATTTTAAAGAGCATTCCTTATGTTTTCCTCCAGAAATTCCAGCATTTTGGAGTTTAATTTAAGATATTTTATTGTTGTTGTTTTGAAAGAGGCTTTCTCTGTGTAGCCCTGGCTGTCCTGGAACTGCTTTTTAGATCAGACTAGCCTAAAATTCACATGGATCCACTTGGGTCTGCCTCCCCAGTGCTAGCACTAAAGGTGTGCACCACCACACCTGGCTAATGTCAAGTACTAAGTGTCCTTCAAATGATTATTGTACAGGCTGCATGTGATGGAGGATCTTATCTCATTCATATGAGGGTAGATTTCTAGTTTTACAAGCCCCGTTGTTGGAATAGGTTACTTTTTTCCCCTTGCTGTATGTATTTTGCCACCTTTGTCAGAAATTAGCTTGTCCCAGCTTTTTCAATTTATTTTAAGGTCCTCTATTCTGTTCTATTTGTCTCTTTCTCTGTCCGTTGTGCCAGGGCCAAGCTGCCTTTGCTGCTTTCACTCTGTAGTATAATTTGAGGTAAGCTATGGTGATATTTCAAACTGTGCTCTTTCTCTTTAGCATTGATTTGTTTGTTCATGGACTTTTATGGCCCCATATGATTACTTGGACTGTATTTTTCCTAGTTGTGTGAAGCACGTAATAGGAATGGTGATGGATATTGAATTAATTCGTAAAGTAGCCATAGAAGTATAGCCATGTTCATGATAGTAGTCCTTCCATCCCAGATCATGATGGAACCTCAATTACTGCTATGTATCTGTGAATTAGTATAGCCATCAGGGACATCAGTATAGAGGATCCCAAGAGATTATAAATAGAGTTGCTATGTGACTTGACCATATCACTGTGGGCATTTACAGAAAGAACTTCATATCCCACTAAAGGAACACTTTCACATTCATACTTATTGCTAATATATTCACAATGGTAGGAAAGTAGAATTGGACTAAAGGTCCATCAACCCAAAAAATGATACTGATAATGTTGTACATACCCACAATAGAATATTACTGAGCTATAAAAATAATAAAATCATACACTTTGAAGGAAATGGATGAATCTGAAGACAATAATAATAAATGAGGTGACCCATTATCAGAAAGACAAACTCTCATATTCTCCTACAGATGCAGCTTCTAGCTTACAGTGCTTTCAAATACACAAACAGGTGCAAGATTGGGTAAAGGGTAAACATTTAGAAAGGAGGTCAAAAGAGGACAATATTTGGTGACAAGGAAGAATGGGAGATGATCAAATGGATACATGAGACAAGAAACATGAAAAATAAAAAAAATAAATAAATAAACTCCCCTCGGAAGCTACAAGGGATGAACCTGGAATAGCAAACTTTTATATGAATGTGGTGATGGAGAATCTTCTAAAATACACTTTGAAATGTGATAATGATATCTAATACATGATGTGCTGATTTTAATTTTTTTTTTAAAAGTTATCCTATCACCAGGAACTATCAAGTCCAAAATGTGTCCTCTGTGGGGGGACAGCAGAATGTTGAAAGAACAGAGCACCATCGTGTAATAAATTCTCATGACAGAGCTTGGCCTACAACACTCCTGTATAGCTGGTATTCCTGAAAGACACATGGTGACAGAGTACAAAGAATGGCCTACAGAAACCAAGACCTTCACTTCATTTTTGCTATTTATCAATACAGTGCATAACTGAATTCTCATCTAGAAACTTTAACTTAGCGTTTCTTTTCTAATTTCTGTGCGGTTCCCCCGTCTCCCAGGGGAGGGACCTGGTGGAGGGAGATACTGAGTTTAGATTCCCTCTCTATCTGCAAAATGTCTGGCTGTGGGTCTCTGTACCTGCTCCCATCTGCTGCCAGAGGAAGCCTCTCCGATGACAACTAGACAAGGCACTGATCTGTGAGTAGAGAATATCATTAGGAAAAATTTCACTGATTTCTTTTGCCAGTGTGTTTGGTTCTACCATAGGTCTCTGGGCTAACCAGTATCTTGTACCTGGTTATCTAGATAGTGGAGGGTGTAGGCTCCCTGTCATGTCTTGGGCCTCAAGTTAAATAAACCAAATATTGGTTAGCCATTCATACATGCTCTGCTCCACCATTGTCCCACTGCATCTTGCAGGCACAACAGATTGTAGGTGGAGGGTTTTGTGGCTGACTCAGTGTCCAGGTTTCTCTTTTCATAGTATGCAGAGTACCTTCTTGCCAAAGGGACTAGAACACGGGTTAAAGGCAGCTCCAAGACGGCATCAGCTCAACCTCTCTACTTTCAGTGAGCAATGTGGAAGTTTTCCTTGGCAATGGGGCCTCGCTGTCAGTTTTCAGGGAGCAATCTCCTGTCCTAGCATAAGCTTGGGTTAAAGATTTCCACAGGGACCTCCTAGGCCAACAACTCAACAGACTGTAACCCAGTCCCACCAATGGAAGACTTGCCTGCTTACAAATAGCCAGTTCAGTCTCTGTATCCTTTAATACTAGTAATCCTCACTAAGGTCACCCTCATAGATTCCACAAAGTCTCCACTGCACCAAGTTTCCAGCCTCCCCCCAAATCCCCCCAATTTTAGTTGTCTAAACCCACATTCTCATCCTCCATCTCACAACCTAATCCCTCCCACCCCGGTCTACACTCACCCCAGTCCACCTAGAGAATCTATTTTATTTTCCATTCCCATGGAGTCAATGCTTCCCCACTACAGTTCTCCACTTTACCAACTCTCTCTTGGTCTTTGGATTATAGCTTGATTACCATTTACATAAGAGCTCATATAAACACATGTGTGAATGCATACTAAATTTGTATGGATCTGAGTTACCTCATGCAGAGTGCCTTTTTTCTACCTCCATTCATTTACCTTCAAATTTCATAATATCATTTTATCAATAGTTGAGCAATAGTCTGTTGTCTAAATGTGCCAGAACTGGAAACAACCTAGATGTCCCTCAATCATAAAATGGATAAAGTGTGGTATAGCTGGACCTAATGCACATCAGTACTTGGGCATCACCTAAGCATTTATTGTTGTCCTCTTGCAGTTCAATGAAGTGTTCTTCATGTGCTCCTTATATTCCTTTACTTTTTTGAGAAAGTTTATGATTGGTGAATCTAGGTGTTTCTCATTAAAGAAAACTTGCATATGACTAATGATTTTGATGAGAGACCTGCTATTTTGTCCACCCATGTTGTTTTTGTTTTTGTGATGTGACCTAGACACACAGACTTTTTTCTTTGCCTATGTGTTTCATATGCTAATTTGGCCTTCCTTAGGTCGGGCCAATGCTAAAGATAGGCCAGGTGAAATGGTTGATAAGCAATTGAAATTGAACAAGGCAAAAGTGCCATCCAAGTCCTGAGTCTGGAACTAGGCTTGTTGGTGCAGACACAACAGTGGGCAGAGCAAAGGACAGGAAGAAGAAAAAACACATCACCCGTCAAGGGTGGCTTTCAAGCAAAGCAGGATCTGTGTAGAAATGGCCATATGGAGGAGAGGAAGTATGTGGGTGATATGGAGTATTGAAGGGATAGGGGAGAAACCACTTACCCAACAAAAGTGACTTAGGAACAAAGGATACTTATGTCACAGATCTGAAACTAGGTTTATGGGTTTGAAGATGATGGATGGCTGGGTGGGGAAAAAAAAAGGAAGGCAAAGAAAAAAAAGAGATGTAATCATCAAAGGTAGCTCATGAAAAAGGTGGAATCATGAGTCAGAGATCTGGAACTTATTTGTGGGTTGTTCCATCTTATTTTTTGACACAGGTTCTCATGGAACCTAAAGCTCATCAATTTGATAAGGCTAACTGGTTAAGGACATCTAAGGATATTTCCCTGTCCCTATTGGTGCTACTACAGGTGTGCTCCAGTACACCCAGACTTTTATATGGGTCTGAGGATCAAAGTCAGATACTTATGCTTCAAGTACTTAGCAACTGAGCCTTCCTTTAAGTCTTTAGAATATTTTGTTTCTGTTTATGAACTGCATCCTGAATTGATTCTTCTAGATGTAAGTTGAAAGTACAAAATAAAATGGCATACCTTACTGGATAAGGCAAAAATATTCTTTCATACTGAGAATTAAAGTTTTATTTCACATAAAAATTATAAATCATAATTATGACTTTACAGAATGGTATCTTACTTGCAAGTACAATGAATTTTCACATATGGATAAAAAAGTAGGGTTAAAACAATTGAACTTCTTCCAATGATAGTATATATAGCTATGACTCCTATTAGTGATTCTGTCTCTTCCTTTACAGTAAGAAATAAAAAAACCTCAAAGCTCTATAATTCTCCCCTACTCCTCTTGCTATTACTGCACATATTTAAATATGACACTGAAAAATGTTTAAATAACCGATGAATAGTATATACAAACATTCGCATACCAATGTTTACATATATTTTCATATCACATATATGTGTTTAGACTCACAGTTGTGTCACAATAACACTAGAGACACTATTGATGTGGCTCCCCTCTCATCTATACAGGCAGCTGTTCCTTCATTCAGGAATGTTCCCAAGGATTATTCCCAGACTCATGAACCTCAAACTTACTCTCACACAGATTCCAGCATCTACTCCACCACCCTCTTTTATTTATTCTGTAGGGAGCTGCTATAAGAATTCAGAATCAGGAAATGAAATGTTATGACTGACTCAGGATCTAAGATAGTGCACACATCTTATTGATACTCTGAAAGCATGGTGTTTACTCATATTTCCTGACTTCTGAGCACATATGTGATAGAATGTTGATAACTAGCTAATCATGCTGAATTCCATGTTGTCAAAACTTTTGTGCTGTTTCATAATTTAAAAAGACTAAGTAACCTCTGCTCGCTTCAATAAACCTCTTAATGTTCAGAAATCAAAATTCCCCTTGCTCACATTTATTAGCTTCTAAAATCAAAGTTTACACATACAGTTTAGGTATTGGAATTCAAGCTGTCTACCATGTACCAAGAAGTATATAATACACCCATAAACTCACACCCTCATAGATATATATTTAATATATTTATAATTTATATTGTGATATAGAAAGATGATTGTGTGTGTGTGTGTGTGTGTGTGTGTGTGTGTGTGTGTGTGTGTGTAGACAGGACAATGAATAGATAGATCAATCAGAGTGAATCCTTGTTTCTGCATTTTATAATGCTCTACAACTTGGAAGAGAGGGGTTTTAAAACTCCACAGATCACTGTGGCTGTGATGAAAAAATGTAAATGGTATTATGAAAACACATAAGAAGAGATATTTACTTTTCCCTAAGTGTTAAATTTTGTTACAGAGAGGAAAACTGTAACTGAGTTTTCAATGGTCAGAATAAATTCACCAGAGAAAAATAAGAAAAGGACTTCCAAATGCAGAATTATATGAGTAAGAGGTATAAGACATAAATATTTATATAAGCTCCCATGTGCTTAGAGTAAAGATTAAAATCTCAAATATTTCTGTGGCTCAGAAAAGCATTGGACTCATACCAGCTGGATTTTAATATATAAAAAGAGAGTTTTGATTAAAAAATTAAACTTCAGCCAATTTCTACCATTTTGGCATGATGGACAACAATAGCAGATACTCTTTTATCTAAAAAACCAATTTTTCAATGTGAATTGTCTATTTCTAAAAGGTAGTTACCACATACATTTTTCTTTAAAGTTTTAGGGTCTCCAAAGGCTGGCACTGCTTAGGGAAATCAAGCATGACTTTGAGATCATGTTTCTTTGGGATATGAGTTTGAAAAGTAAACACTTTGTATGTGATGGAGGGGCTGACAATAAATCTCAGAGGTAGAATACTTGTAAAAGGATGAACTGGAAATGTTCTAAGAGACATTCATGCTAATATAACTTTGTTGCTCCTCAATATGAAGTCACAGACCTAAACTCATTGTCTGGCTCATCTAGAGTCTTCCAAGACTATTTTTGCAATTTTCTGCCATTCTACTGTTACTTTTTTTTGTAATCATTGTTGACTTTGTCTCCTTCTTTCATCTATCTTTAACCAGCTGCATGTCACTAAGTATAACTATAAATATGACCCAGCACATAATCCTAAACTGACTTAGAATGTGGAAAGCTTATTCTTGTTATATTTGCATGATTCTAGAGAATGAACAAGAAATTACATCTATTTATTTCATTGTTTTTATTTTTATGAATATTTTGTTTGTATTTATGTAGTATGTATACTATGTGTGTGCTTAATGTCAATGGAGGTCAGAGGAGGGCAATACAAACCTGAGAGATGAAGTTACAGATATTTGTGAGCCTCCATGTGGATGCTGAGAGCCAAATCCAGATCTTTTTGTGCAAGAGCAACAAGTGGTCTTAACCACTGAATTATTTGATTTTGCCCTACTGCACAGATTTAACAGATTATAGCATGCTATTGCAAATTCCAATGTCCAGGTGTATCTGTGACTAGTTCTCTGTCTGTGTCTTTCATGTATCTGTGTGCAAAGGTCAACAGACAATCTCAGGGCTATTCCTAGGAAACATCCCACCTTGTTTATTGAGACAGAATCTCACTGACCTGATGCTCACCAATTATGCTAGACTGATTTACCTTTGAGCTTCATGAATATGCCTGTCTCTTCTTCACAAGTGCTGAGGATACCAACAAATGCAAAGGCACTGAGGTTTATTACCTGGATTCTGAGGAAGAAACTCAGGTCCTCGTGCTTACAATGCAAGTATTTTACCGAAGGAGCCACATCCCCAGTCTTTGTGTCCAGTTTTTAATCTTGGAATTATATACATCTAGCATTCTTTGATCTCTTAGTGTGTAATTTCTTGAAAACACATTTTATATTTCTAGTTTTCAGTTTTCATGAGTCTCTTGGGGATTTGTTCTGAAAATAATGGGCTCCAATCATGAGAAAAGCTTTCTCCTACAGCAGATGGCAGAAATGCAGACCCACAACCCAAACATTAAATAGAGTCAGAGACCTTCGAAGATTCAGCCCTAAATGGGATGTTTACATCAAATTCCTCCCTTCAGAGCTTGAGAACCCTGTGGAAGAGTAGGAGGTAAAAGTAAGAGTCAGAGACAATGGAAGACACCAAAGAAACAAGGCCCTCTAAGTCAACTTGATCAACACCCATATAAACTCACAGACTGAGGCAGAATGCACAGGACCTGTAAAACAGACTATTGGGATCCTGCCCCTTGATAGGCTTTTTCCCAGTGTCCGTGGAAGAATCTACAACAAGCTGATAATCTAATCTTCGGTAATATCAAATAAATCTATGTACACAAAACCCTGAGTCCATACATTTTATTCTTCTGAGCCAATTCTATCTCTACACAGCTTCCGTTCTGCTCTCTTACTTAGCTCCTTTCTTGCCTGATATCTCTCTACATTTTTTCTGCTGTTCTTTCTAAATTCTATCTTAATTATCCCATCTAGTTCTTCTCCATCTAGCTCTTTCCCATCTACTTCTTTTCTATCTATTTCTCCCTTGTCTAGTTCTTCCTCATCTTGTTTTTCCCCATCTCAACTCCTTCTTCTAGTTCTCCTCTAAGTCTCTGAGTTTTTCAGTTATATACTCACACAAAGCAGCAATTCTCTCACCAAGGCAAGGTCACACAGGCTGGAGTTCTTTTAGGGTCAAACAGAGAGGGTTATAAGGTCCACACAAACAGCAGTAATTGTCATCTCTCATACACAACCCCAAAGAGAAATGACTAATGGGAAATAAATCAACTAAAGGCTAAATTCGGTTAATAGATCTGAAAAAAATGGGATACATGTGCTCAAACTATATTCTTCCAAGTGGTTAGTTAAAATGTTAAGAGTCTTTAAGTCATGAGTGAAAATAAAACTGCCTTTAATTCCTTTGGAGCCATATCTCTCTCAGCTTAACTTGGCTGCCTGTTTTCTGGCAGGGTCGAGGAAGCATAGCTAGGTAACTAGGCAACCTGTGTGACAGCTAGATGTACCTGGTATGTAAAAGCCCTTTAGTTCTGATTTAATTGTTAAAGGGAGATTTAGAACTAGTGATAACACTTGGAGGAAAGGAGAGTTAAGCTTAATCAGCATATCCACCAGGCCTGGGCAGTTGTCTCATTGTAAATTTTTATCTTCCTTCAGGAAATAACAGATAGTATGGATGATGCAGTCTGTTCCTATAAAGTCTGGGAAATACCTCAGATAAGATACTTTTCATCCAGAGATGGCCCTGGCTGGATGTTGCTAATGATGATTACAGAAAGGCCTGAAATTAGGGGCCTTGACTATGTCTATTGTTAGCACAGTCCAAGGAAGTTATCTAAATACTTTAATTTAGTATTAATTTAGTGTCCAATGAATGATCAAAAATACTGTTCTATGAGTAGAAAAGCTACAATAGCACAGAAGAAATTCTTTGCAGGAAATGGCTAATATTCAAAAGCCAATATCACCAAGACTCCTTAAGGCTTGGCTTTATCCTCAGGCAAGGCCCTTGACTTCTTCAAGGTATAGCTTTGTCATAGTTGGCAGAATCCCTCCTTTCATATTTCTGTGTCCTGTAGCAGATCTGCTCATGTCTGCATAAGATATGGTCCTATATATGAAAGAATCGAGCCCTTATCCCCATCCCTAACCCAGAAACTGTCTCCAGTTGATAACTACTTGAATGACCTGGAACCTCTGATATTTTTGTCCTCATATCACAAGCAGTTGAAAGCTTGATTTATGTAGTTATTAGGAAGGCATGGATCAGAAGGCTTCATCAATGACAGACAGACACTGAATTAATTTCACAGCACTTCCAATTCCTCTAGTGATTTCTAACATAAAATACTAATCAGTTTTGAGTAACATTTTTCTGTCTCTCTGCTGCTTATATGGGGGAGGGCAGTGTTGTTGATAAATGCTACTTGCCATTTCAGGAATGTATTTTAGTGCTTTAGTGTTTATATGTGAACCATAAAACAAGCACTACACTAACAAACACCCCCACACACACCAACCCCCCCCCACACACACACACATCGAGGAACACACATACACACACAGAGAAAGGGGGGAGGAGAGGAAAGGAGGGAGAGAATATTTATTGATGATTCAGCAAGAATGATCACTTCATTTTGTGTGTGATGTTTCTATATGCCCTAAGCAAGATCAAATAATATCTAGAAGTTACATTCCATATTTTAAATGGAATAAACATCAGTTCTGCATTTTTATTTACAGTTCGCTTTGGCCATCAAATCAATTGTATTTTTCTTGCATTTTGAAGACCATTACCTTGGTTGCTCATCACTCCCATGCAGTTTCATTATACTTCTGTTGTTCCCCTTGATTTTCTCCTGGTTTATGGTCCAGAAATCCTTTCTCTCCAAAATGCTTTAGCTGAGGTGGTGTTTTCATTATTTCCAGTGAGTAAGGCTAAGCTGAAATGGAAGCTTGTATTGTTGATTGTGTTTTTAATGGCATTACTATTAGGAGTAATAAACATTGATTAAATGCCCACTGTGCAGTAAGCTAAGAAAGAAGTTGAAACCAATACCCCTTTTCTAGGAAGTTTCCCTCCTTTAAAAGGTGGGAGACCCCTTTTCCACAAATATACCCTGTACCACATCAATTTAGCCCATCTAGTTGTAAAACCAAGACATAGAAAGTTAGTATAGTCAGTCACTCAAAAGTACCCTTGCACTTTCGAATTCCTGAACAGCATCCCTTCAATAAAGTAGTTCCTGTGCTTTTCCAGGAAGCCAAATCCATTAGTAGATAGAATTAAGTGTTACAGTATCCTTTCTTGTTTTAAGATAAGACTAAGGATAAGATAAGGATTTTATCTAAGTCAGGTATGGTCAAGATCAATGAAGAATATTAGTCCTTTTGTTTTAAACACCATACAGAAATTATTTTCTAGCAACTTCTACTTTTCAGAAGAACAGAGTTAGGCAACGACAATATTGCTAGAGCTGTTGTGAAGTAAATCATCTGGCTAAGGCAGAAGGAATTTCCCCCCAAGACAGACTTCTGACTGTCATTCTAGAGAGAGTGTTTATTTCTTAGACAGTACCAAAAATAGGAGAGAAACAATAAGAAGCAAGGTTACCATATTTTCTGTGTAAACTGACTTGTCCTGATAATATAGAATATTAAATTAAGGACACTTTATTCTGCAAAATATGTCATTGGTTAGATCTCTAATTTAAAATAATTGGTACTGCTAATTAGAATACGAATTTATAAAACATTACTTTAGAGATTATATTAGCTTAATATATACATATATATGTGTATATATGTATGTATGTATGTATGTATATACATACATACACACACACACACACACACACACACACACACACACACACACACACAGTACTAAAATATACCAGAAATTAATTATCTTTCATTACTGAGTGGTAAAGTTCAAAACAAGGTGGCAATATGGTGACCTACTTTCGAGGATCATGACCAAGATTCTATTTCTTCTCACCTGCTTTAGGAGGTTTATGGACATCTTTTATTCTCCAATTCTTATTGTTTTCTCTCCCGTCACCTCCCTTCCACTGTTTTATGCATGTAATTATGTACAAATTTTCCATTTGTTAAGAATACAAATATTTGTGCATGAAATGTCCACCCTGATCCAACAGGATCATGAGTTTCTGTAGCAACCCAAATTAAAGCCACAATCTAAGTTACTCGGGGTTAGTGTGACTGATATCAGGGGGAAATGTGCACAATGAAACTCATGCCAAGTATGTAAGAAATAAGGTAACCACTCCCTTAAAACAAGATCTCTGACACCTGAGAATCATGAAAAGTAAGCTAACTGATGAGGAGTTTTGTAACAAAATGATAGTTATGGACAGAATTAAAAATCAAAACCAAATTAGTTTTATAGTCATAAGATAACCTTGGAAAACGCTAATGTTGGGCTTCCCTGTGGGGTGACTTTGAATTCTTGAATGCAACAGAACACCTACCTGTGGTGTTGAGTTTGGTCTGCAAGATCCATGCTAAACAAAATGAAATACGCTTTCCTTTAATCATTATAGAGGTTGAAGTTTCAGTTACCAAATAAAAGAGAAAGTGTTACAGAGAAGCCAAGAAAACAGTGAAACAAACAAACAAAAAAAAAAACCCTGTCATTTCTAAGGAAACAGATACAGATTCATCCGAGCAGAAGAGGTTTAAAGGTTTATGTTTTGTTTTTTACATATTTTTCAACATGGAACTTTCTATTTTACCTTGAAGCCTCCCACCTACATATTTAGATCTCATATATTTGTGTGTGTGTGTGTGTGTTTTTTTTGTGTGCATAATATCAGGAAGAATAGTTCATCTCATAATATGGAAAGGTGGTTCATACACAGTTCTCAGGAAATATTATTTTATTATGCTCCTGTCAATCTATGTCTCACTGACTTTCTTTAGTAGGAATGTGAGTGATAAAGACCCATCCTACATTGGCTTGTGAGGATACACACATGTTTACAAAGCTGTGTTTTCTAAAAGAGCTATGAGAGACACACAGAAGTCAGATAGACCAGATTGATAAACACAGTTTTGAGGTCTTTAGACACTTATGATAGATTCCAGTACATAAATGTATGATACAATGAGAATCTTCTAAAAGGAAGTCTTGACCTTTTAATAAAAAAAAATGTGTAGATATGCATTCCTGAATGTGTGTATATGCATGTGAGCTCAGACAACTGTGGAAGCCATGTGTTAGATATATGACAATAAGTAGTGGTTGTGAGCCACTTGACATTGGTGCTAAGAACCAAACTCTGGTCCTTTGGAAGTTCAGAAAGTGGTCTTCAATACTGAACCACCTCTTTAGCACCATAGAGGAAAATAACTCCTGAAAATCAAACTCAGAATGTTTTAACAGTTCATTTTAATCCACTACCAATTACCCTGGCTTTAATCACATATCATATGTCCATAGAACACTGAAGTCACTGTCACTTAAATTTAATATTTGCAATATTAAGCTCATTTAAAATATTCTGGAGGATGTATAATTGTGAAGATTTGTACCATTGAAGGGAAAACCTCAATGTACATTTTTAATAACTGAAGGTAAACTAAACGGAGATTTGAAGGTATTAAGTTCTGTATCAATAGGCAGTTCTGCAGAAAATTGATTGTATGTCTGATCTTTAAGTACTGTGGAATTTGACAAATAATTGTGCTTATAATATTTACTGATTATGTTTTACCTCAAATCTGTAATATGGTGGCAATGCTGTGTATCTCAGCAATAACTTGCCTAGCATGAAGCCCTTCAGTTGAAACTAAGTACCCGACAAGACCAAAACAGATCAAGCCAAACCAAACTCGACCAAACCAGACCAAAACAAACCAATCCATGGCTAAACACCCTGTAAATGGAAGAGAATAAAAAAAACTGACTGATAAGTTGCTTTAAAAAGTATATTCTATAGCTTATCTATAATTCATGATTTTTTAAGGGCGCTAAATCCAATTAATTCCAGAAACTGAAAAGGATCCCACACCTACTGTTGCCTAGACTATACTTTGCTAAGACACTTAACAGCCAGCAATTTAACAGTTTCCCATTCTCTTGTCTATCACAGGGTCTTTGGGTTTGGTTTGGTCTGGTCTGGTTATAGCACTTATAATCAATCAGAGGGCCTTTACCATTTAGTGTCCGAGAGCTGAAATGAGAAGTGGACACATGCCTCCATCCCTAAGCCAGAAGTAATCTCCAATTGATAACCACTCACAAATGAAAATTTAGTTTCCTTCAAGGGAATCTTACCAGGGCAACAAACTAGTTAGTCTTCAAGTACTCTTCAGGGTAGATTGAATGCTTAAAAAAATATGGCCGGTACAAAGTGAACTCCATAGCATCTTTGGTGGTTCCTAATCTCATAATGTCATGTCAAGAATTTTTCATTTTTATCTTAATATTATATATTATTCAGTTTTACTCTACAAGAGCTTTGCATAATATATATGATTACTTCCAGTTTAGTGGGTTTTGTTTGTTTGTTTGTTTGTTTTTGATTTTTTTTTTTTTTCGAAACAGGGTTTCTCTATGTAGCTTTGCGCCTTTCCTGGAACTCACTCGGTAGCCCAGGCTGGCCTCGAACTCACAGAGATCCGCCTGGCTCTGCCTCCCGAGTGCTGGGATTAAAGGCGTGCACCACCACCGCCTGGCCAGTTTAGTGTTTTTATGGGATTCCTGAGTGTGTGAATTAATGAGCCTCTGTTTCTTGTGTCTTCTTTTGGACAAGAAACTTAATTGTTTTGTCCATTTATACTGTGTTAGTTTTTGTTTTTTTTTTCTTATTATGTTTTATTATGCTATAATTTATTTATTTTATTATTATCCACAGAAGCATATTTATTTTCTAATAAGAGACAGAAAAGGTGTGGATCCAGATAAGGGTTAGGTGGGCAGAAGCTGGAGGGAGTAGAGGGAGAGGAACCATAATCAGAATAAATTACATGAGATGAGAAAGAATCTGTTTTCAACAAAAGAGAAAACTATAGTCAGACACAGCCCAAAACAATCCATTACTCAGCAATCTTATCTAATATAAATTAACAATTTCTCCTTTATTATTCATAATATAGTTTGTTTTGTGAATCTGACCTCATAATATGGCCTTGACAATACCCTTTCAATTCACAATCTTTGCTTCTTTTATTTGTAAATAAGCCTCTTTTGCTCCACCTCAAGAATATTTCAAAAATATTCTACCAAAGTATTCCTTCCTCCTTCATACCTTCGGTTTATTTTTTAATTTATATTTTCTTCTGGTTTGTAGGTAAGCCACCAAACGAAATTGAAAATGAGTTTTGAATATTAAACACAAAGTGTTACTTCAAGGTACAAACTATTCATTGAGTTTCAGCTTAAATAACAAATAACGGAAAGGACTACAAACTAGCTTTACTTTAGGGACTGGAAGAATGGTTCAGTATTTAAGGGCATCTGCAACTTTACAGAGGATCTGGGTCCATTTCCCAGCACCCATGTAACATCTCAGAACTGTCTGTAACTGCAGTTGCAGGGAGATTGAAACCCTCGTTTGGCCCAAGTGGGCATTGTACACATGTGGCACACTTACATAAACACAAGTAAATGTGGGGACTCCCTTTTCTCTTGCAGTCTGTTGGCCACCAGGCCACGAGGGCAAAAGGAGCAGACGCTGTGAGCAAGGCCTTGTATGGCCTGTGAGTATGGTGCAAACAGCTTTCTGGGAGGAAGCTCCAGTGCTACAGCTCAGCTTTCTTTATTCCAGAATTTGGGGAGATATACAGAACTGCAGCAGCAGCTGGGGCATCACCGTTGTGGTAGCACGTGCCTATCATAAAGCTCCTAGCACAATGTCTAATTACCACATGTGGCAGTAGGGGGAGCGTGTTTGCAAGGAACTGTGTCAGAGGTCATACCTAAGATAGATCAGGCATCCAGGTTCAGGGACAGTCTCCAAATAAGGTCAGGCAGAGAGAGCAGGGAGCCCATATAGGAGGAAGTGAATCCTTCATCTTGCCCAAGCTTGGAGAGAGCTGTCCAGACATAGTGGACTGCAGCATTTAACCAGAAGGACCTCCCCACGGGGAAACACTCATACACATAAAATAAAATGATAAAAACCAAGTTTTATTTTTCATGGGATATATTGAAATATTGCAATATCCTTCATTATACTGATGTCTTTACTTATCTATTAGTTTATTTTCTTTGTTAACTCATGATTATCTTTGGTCCAATGAATAAAATGTAAGGTATTACTAAATTATGTGTGCAGATGTTGAGATAGGTATATGTGCTTTGTAGCATGATGGATGTATCACTTACATATAGCTCTCAGATATTCAAACCCTAAAATCTGAAAACATTTTCATAATTATGTAAAAGAATAAAAGTTGGCTTTATGTGTGCCAATCTGGCAACAAACCTGAGATTATTTCCATGTCTGGAAGCAGTCAGTACACAGCAGTCATTGGGATATTCTGATTCCTTCTTAGCTAAGAGGACATAGAAGGGACATTTCATCACATATATAAAGTCCTTAAAATTCTAAATCAATCAAGCTTTCAAAGTTTCAACTGGTAAACCATGAGTCTATGGCTACCTTATTCCCTCTTAGGAAAACCCACACAATTTTGTAATTAGCACAAAGGCATTCATGTCAGGGATATTCTGGTTGTTCACTTTTAGCTAGATCTGAAGCTGACCCAAAGATTCATCTTGTACATAAAGGAACTGAGAATTTTGGAAGAATAAAATAGTTCTTTTTTTTTTTCTGCAAGAAGGCTTCCAATCTTGCAGTCAATTCAATGGAGATTTCTACACATTTACATGGACGAAAAACCCAACAGCAATTGTTGGTGCAGGATTTGGTAGGGCTAGTCTTGATTTTTAATGATGCTAGCCATGAGTATAATTATGATAGTGACTATTGAAATAATCCATGTATGAAGGAAGAAAAATTGCTGCCTAAGAAGATGTCTGTAAGGCTGAAAACCTTAATTCATTCTGTCACACGTATGAACACGGGATCTGGGATGGCAAAGGGTCAGGGGAGATTTTGGCTTTTAAGATTGAAAAGTTCTGTGTTAGATGAAGCAGATCTCCAGGGAGAGAGCTTCATTATATCCCCAATCTTAGCAATATTTCTCCTATGGGTAAGTTTTTTTTTTCTTTTTTTCTTGGTTTCATTCGGTTGGTCCTAAGCATAATCCCTTTGTGTAACTATAAATAATTCAACATTTTAGCTCCAAATAAATGATGATTTCCACTTCTATTTCCTGACCTCACATTATCCATTAATACCTTTGGTTTAAATTTGCTGTTCTTTAGTATCTTTTAATTTTACTTGCAGGACTTCAGTCTATGATTCATCTTCAAGTTATGCCACCACAAGTTATTGTATTAGGTATGGTCAGACTTATTTAATGAGGATAATAATACATTTTAATACAGAAGTAGAATCATATGAAGTAATTCATGCCTTCTTTGTTAACAGTCTTGGGACATTATAGGTTGCATCTGCCAACAGCCAGCTGCTGTGCAATTTTCACTAAGACAAATAAAACCCAATAAAAATGATGACTACAATAATTAAAAACCAAGAAATAGCAGTACATTTTTTTTAATTTAACAGTTACAAACACAAATCTGACTCTGTTCTATAATTAACTAACATTTGGCAGTTTGTTACTTTCTTTGTTTTCCTTGCCTGATTTTCTAAGTCACTAATATCTTCTGAAGTATCATATTTGAAATTTTTCTAAAATCTCTTTGCCTTGTGTGTGTGTTTTTCTCTGACCCTATTCAGGATAATAAGTAAACTTTATTGAAAATATTCTTTTTTCTTATTATACCTTGTACTTACTAAATCAGCGTTCAGGATAGAATATTAAGACTACACAAACTATTCCCAGTAAAATATATATATTTTTTTCTGAGGGAATCAGAGTAAGAAAATATATCATCACTGAAAACTATATCCTGCCTACTCGTCCAGAGGTAGATATTGATGGGTGGTGAAAGAAAATGAGATATGAAGCGTTTGTTTACTATCACTGGACATGTTAATACAAATTTGCTGATGACTCTAAATTCACTTAATAAGGGTGTGGTTAATATTAGAGGATTTCTGACATGTGTTCCAGATTAACATGATAGTAAGATGTTTATATTTCCTGTTTTCATATTTTGAATTGTCCCTATAACTTCTTGTGATCAGTAGAATGCAAGGAAAGTGACAGTGATAATGCTGGGATGGCATTTCATAGTTCTTGCAACTTCAGGTCTTGTGTTACAAGGCCCAAATTACTATTCAAAGAAGCCTGACCCAGACATCAAAGGAAAAAAGACAATGCCACAAAGATATCCACCAGCCAGTCAGACACACCATCAGAGAAGACAATGCCGCTCACTTTTGCCCTTCATGCTGACAGATGACTGTAGACATGACTGCCATCCAATGAGACCATTAGAATTATCCAGCTAAGCAAGGACAGCTTGGCAGAACAAGAACCATGAACTAAACATTTTTATATTGTATTGTGGCAATAACTGGTTATGCAGGAAAGAAAATTGATTTGGACATGTGCAGACCAATGGGTAAAACATGTGGCATTTGAAAATAGATATACTTTTAAAGTGTTTGGACTAGGACTATGATAATGTGAAATGTACCATAAGCAAAGTCAAGTGATTTCACAACCCAGGCCTCCTTTGTGCGTCTTTCACACATTTATCTAAGCCATGCAAAATAGGACCTTGTAATTTTCAAAAGATTATTCAAATTTTTAAACATAGTTGAGCATAGTCACTGCAATGAACTAGATACCAAGAAAATCATATATTTGTATGCACATTTTGACATTTAAAAGTTATTATGTGTAGAGTTGTAAATATCTAAATATTTATAATTTTATTTCCACTCATTTCTAATCTCTATTTCTTAGATACAGCTACCAAACTATTCAGTGTTCTCATCTACTATTTATTTTTGCCTCTTCAAACAGAGTATATAATACACTCTGATGTCTCAGTTTTAAATGTTTCAGTCTTGATTTCCTACCATGGGTGAAAAGGATTTAGTATTTGTACATATATCATGACTCTGCTCACATACTTGACTTTTCTACTTATCCCAGTATATGACTTTGGATTTAATTAATTTATATCATTAAATCATCATTATGATATAAATATTCTTCAAAGTAAAGCTAGACATGTAAATCTTGTCATCATTTTTCAATGTTTTTCTTTTAAGTTAATAGTTGTTTCCATTATTCACTTTCTTAGCCTTCAGCTTCCTGTCTACTAATTTATAACAAAATTTTCCTTTAGAGATGTAAAAGTTGTCACAAAATGATGGAACACAACTGGGGATGAATGCTTTCATTTCATTGCATTTTAATTTTACATAGTTTGTGACTTTAAGTTCTCCATCTAGATGTTTCACTCTTAACAACCAGTTTCCAAATTCCTCTGTTGCCTTCCTTTTATTGGTTTAATACTTTTCTTGTTAGCTTACCTTATTTTCAAAGCGCAAATGACAGCAGAGCCACCCTATTGGGATATCAAAAATGTCATTAACATGTGGTTCCATGACAACAACATCTTAGGACAGGCACAGCATGGCCTGCAAGCATTGCTTTAGGAATGAGACTTTGTGTGGACCTGTCTGAACTCATGCCTACACTAGAGTCTTATTTGGTTTGTTTTCTTAAAACAATATTATAACTAGACACTTCTTTTTGAGGATTAAGGAAGCATTGTTTCAAGGTGTTATAGCTTTGGGTACTGATATTTTGTAATGTGTTAATCTTTACATTTTTTTTAAAAATAACCTTTTGGAAAAATACATTGTAAGATTTCCCAGTGGTATAATGTGAAATACATATTTAATTACTTTAATGGTCTTGATGATGCACCATTCTTATTTGAACACACATTTCTTCAGATATAGAAAAATATTTTTTGGCTTAATTCCTCAAAATTTTACTATTTCATTTTAGAATTATTATGATCATATTGTGGGCTTGTCCTCCAATTAATGCTTTTTCTCCCTCATTTTATTTTTTATACTTTTTGTTTTATATGTGTATGTGTGTGTTTATGGATTCCTGGGAGCCACAGCTTGTATGCAAACATAAGAAGGCACCTTCATGAAGGTAATTTCTTTCTTCGACTCTGTGAGTTCTGGATCCCTAACTCTAGTTGTCATACTTAGCACCAAGGATGTTTCCCTCTGGGCCATACCTCTCCTGCCAGACTTTCCAATGTTAAATGCTTTTAAAAATCATTTCTTTTACTTTTAATATAATATAATTAGATCATTTCCACTTCCCTTCCCCTTCTCCAAGCCCTCTAACACTCCCCTCCTTGTTGTCTTTCTAAGTCATGTTACTTTTTTTTGTTTAATTTCTGTTATATATATGTATGTAAATATACATATATATTCTCAAATATAGCCCGATCAATCTTGTAATAATATTTGTATGTATATTTTCAGGCTAACAATTAGGTATTGGATTTCCTACTTTCCTGTTCCCTGAGGAAGACCACCTTTACTGCTCTATTTGTCGGACGTTCTTTGTGTAGGGTTGAGGTCATGTAGTCTATCTCACCATCTACTTTCGCATATCTGATTTTGTTTTCTTTGTAAAAAAAGGCTAGAAATTTTTTTACATATTAAAAAGCCACATTTTTTTATAGACCGTCCATTATTTCTTACTGGGATTTAGGCAGTTTTTATCTTGATGCTCAAAAGCTTCTGGTATAAACATGAAATGAGATACAAACTGCTTGTTGCTGCCAATGTTGTTAATATAAAGTTTTGGCTGTGAATAATGCTGTTCCTTTCATTTATTCATTTATTTATTTATTTATTCATTCATTTATTTATTTATTTATTTATTTATTTATTTATTTATTTATTTATTGTAGGTGAGTCTTTTGGTTTCCTTAATGAATGATTCTAGATTTGTTTTTACCTTATCCATATGAGTATTGCCATTCAAAAGTAACATTGTTTTGTTATATTCTCATTCTATTACCTGAGAATTTGTTTTCTTTCTGGAAGCACTTAAAGAGTCAAATATACAGTAGAAATAGTAATTACTATTATTACAAAGTCATTCATTATTATTTTTATTTCCATTCTCAAACATTCATGTAATGTATGAAGACATAGTATCTTAATCCTTTGCATAATGTTAACAAAATACCCTGTAATTTGTCATCCTTATTTCATGGAAACAGCTGAAGCATCAATTGTGTAGCTTTCCTGAAATAACACAGCTGATAATCCTAAACACCATGGTCTAAAAGCTAGGTGTTCTCATCCCAGTTGTAATTCTCTTATGCTGTGGGATGTTCTGTATGTCCTGTGGGAGCCCATTTTCGGGTTCCTAGTGGCTTTACCCAGCAGCTCTGCATAGAGGATAATTAAGACCATGGGCCTGAGTGCAGGTATCTGAGATTCTGCACTTGGCTGTGCTGTGGGATGGTCTGTATGGCAAATGTGTTGCTTTGATTGGTCAATAAATAAAACCTGATTGACCGTGGCTAGGCAGGAAGTATAGGTGGGACTGACAGGAGAAATAAAAGAACAGGAAGGAGAAGGAGTCACTGCCTGCCAGCTGCCACCCTGACAAGCAGCATGAAAAGATGCAGGTAAGCCACAAGCCGCATGGCAGGGTATAGATTTGTAGAAATGGATTAATTTAAGATACAAGAACAGTTAGCAAGAAGCCTGCCACGGCCATACAGTTTGAAAGCAATATAAGTCTGCTTGGGTCTGAGCAGCCTCAGGACTGGCAGGTGAGAGAGATTTGTCTTGACTGTGAGCAAGGCAGGAAAACTCTAGCTACGCTCTTAGGCACCATGTGGTCTTGAAGCCTAAAAACAAATTCTCACTATTTTATATCCAACGCTTAGGTGTTCTCAGTTCATTTTACTCTGACTTTACCTTGAATTGTACAGTTTATGATACTGAGCTCAAAACTATGAATCAACGCCTTCCCACAGGTTCAAATTCAAGCTTCTCCTACCACAAGCATTATCGGTAATATAAAAGAACTCCTAGAATTCAAGTGTTTTGGATCAAGCCAATGTGGACTAGACTTCTCCTGTGTAGTTTAAAGTACTTTAAACGTGGAAATTGATCAGTTATCTCCAGAGATTTGAGTTCTGGGAGACAGAAGCATCTACAGTCACATCATCTAGGGCTCTATAAATAATGGAGTGGTGGGCCTATCATGGTATAAGGGAAAAGCAGTAGATTGCTTACTGATTTCTGAGAAGAGGAGTTATTCAATCTGTGAAATAAAGTAAGAGCTTTTAAATGCTTTGTACTCCAGCCAGAATTCTGCTGTTGTCTTCATTATTTATGAATTACTGTATTCCTCATACTCTTTTCTTCCACTTTTATAAATCACCAGCCTTATAATCATCTTTTAATTATTTTATTCTATGCATGCATAGATTTATACTATTCAAGTTTCCCCTGCTTTGTTTTAAAGAAACTTAAGAATATTACAAACAGATCCTTTCAGATTTCGATTCCTATTAGAATCCTGTGTTTTGCAGGAAAACCAGGGAAAATATCAATATACGCCTTTGTAGAATCAGTTTAATGGAACCTGAGTTATTTTGTGGCTATATGTTCAAGGACAACGAAATATTAGAGCCATTGAGATGTTTGGGCATTCCTAATGGCTAGACAGAGTTAATTTCAAATTTGTCAATCTACTTGCCAATATGCTAAGCAATCCAACTTGATGACTTGGCAATCAGTCAATTAAAAAGAGAGGAAAACCTTTTGAGAAAGCATTTGAGGTCACTAAATAATGTTCACTATCAATATTTGCGAGGGGAAAAACGTAAATGACTTGGGTTACATGCAAATATGTTGATAAAATTGCTTGAAATGTTGAAATACATTATTCTGTCATTCTTGGAAGAAAAATACCTGAAAAATAGAAGGTAGAAAACAGGGCAAAATCCATTGGGAACTCACTCCTCTATAGCCCAGTTATCTGCTTCTGAAGAAACATTTCTATTCTTCTGCAAGACAATCTTCTAAGACAGGCTTAAAGCAGTCACTCTCTCCCAGACATCACCCATTACTCTGAAAAAATCTGAACATGGGTTTTCTCATTGTTTGAGAACAAGCAAGTCAGAACGAACATATATGAAGCCCATTGTACTTTGAAAGCCTGAAAGGGTTTTGTCTTATTTTTAAGTTACTCTCCTTGGACCTACATTTGATTCTCTCCTAGATTGCAATCAGAACTGGAAGGAAAAGGAAAAAAAATAAAGGAACAGTTTGTGTATTGAGACCATCATGCAGAGCATTGATGGGGCCAAGCTGTGAAAGGGAGCTTAAATTGCATTAGTTTGTGGCAATGGGAAATTATCATCTTTCTTGTCAAGTTGTTCCCTTCTTTTGATAACACAGTGGATGATATGTTCTTTGAGTATTTATCATGGCACTTAACCCACTCTGAAAGCAAACTCTAATTCCCTTAGGATAGCTTCCATTACCAAGTTATCCAATATTCATTTTGCCCTAAGTGCAACCTCTAAAGATAAAGTCCAATTTAAATAATGAATTCTTCTTACTCATCCCACCCAACAATGACTGGAAATGACTCCAGAGGACATAAGAGTAGGCTGATCAATGTGGAATAAAGCTTTATATCTCAAATTTGAAAGTGATTTTCCTCATTGTAAGCAAACATAATGCATCAAATTATTTCCACAAGGAACAGAATGTAAAAATAAAGAATATTGAATTTTTTTTTTTTTTTTTTTTTTTTTTTTTTTGGTTTTTCGAGACAGGGTTTCTCTGTGTAGCTTTGCGCCTTTCCTGGAGCTCACTTGGTAGCCCAGGCTGGCCTCGAACTCACAGAGATCCGCCTGGCTCTGCCTCCCGAGTGCTGGGATTAAAGGCGTGCGCCACCAACGCCCGGCTAGAATATTGAATTATTAAAATAAATATTTAAGTCTATCTTAAGTTTTGTAAATAATTTTATTTATCTGATTAGCATGATATCAACACATATGATGATTGTATTTTTTTATTTTTGGACATGAGTCACATAATATAAATTGCATTTTGGAGCTAGATGTTAGAGTTTGGGAAATTAACTGATTATATTGACATTGCAAAAATTCAAAAATATTCACTTATTCAAAAATAAACATGCTGCAACTAGAAGAATTCCAGGAAGTGATGATATATGGGTTACTTTAGTAACTGTTCACAGTGGCATTGTGCAATACCAGCAACCACCCCTGAAACAAAAGGAAAAAGAATAACTCATGATTATAATAATGCATTTTTTCATGACACTCTGCTCCTGATTATTTCACTTTATCCTTACACAAACCCCATGGATTCAGCAAGGGGAAAACTGATGCCTCAGTAGAATCTTCCAACCATTGAGGAGAGTCTTACAGGCATGAATATAACATTGACATCTAAACAGTTTCACACAGTAAATATTTGAATCCTACATAGTAAATATAGATAAATCTGAATTAGTTAGTGACTCCTAATATTCTGATTTAATATATTGCACTGGCATAATTTCCTGAAATGTTTATTCAATTTACAGCAAACTTCTGATTTTTCATCTCACACTTGAAGCCTTCAGATGAAAATGTTTCCGTCACCTCCCAAAGAGATTCTCAGTCAATAGATATCAACTCTTTTAAATTCTATAGTGGATGATAGAGACTGTTAATGACACTTGCCAAAGGCATTTGAAAAGTTTAATTATACCTTGAATATAACTTAAATATGAGTTGTAAAGTTTTTCAAAACCTAAAGAATGACAGTGAGGTGAAAGATCAAATTGGAGATTCTATTCATGATCACTAAAATTGTTCTCTTAAGTACCTTTTAGTGTGGTTATATAAATGTTTGGTTTCAATCGGAGATATGCTTACTTTTTATTTACCTTGGTTCTGTTTTTTTCACACTTTGAACAATGAAATGAAAACATCACCTTTGTTCTCAACCTTGTTAATCATGTAATTCCCTTCTCGCCTTGTTGATTTCAGGAGAATGAGAGCAAAGAGGGGTTATAGTGCTTGGTTGTAACTTTTCTTATCGGTGATTGTCTATGAAGTAATGGGGTGTAGTATTTGGGGTCTCTAGACATGAAAGTCAATAAAAGAATACATGCAAATTCACATGTGTATATGTGTATACATGTATATGTATATACACAAATGATATAATATGGATATAGCCCATGAAGTTATAAAGGCTGAGAAAAGTCCTCCAATCTTCAGTCAGCTTGGTAGTGACCTAAAAAAGACAGAACTATAGATCTAGTATGAATCTGAAGTATTAAGAAGCAGCAAATATGAAGAACCAAGTTAACCTGTGTCCCAAAGAGATTGATGTATGTCCAGATCAAAGACAAGTGATAAATTATTCCAATCCAGCATTCATGAGAGTTAACGAGGCTTGTTCTTATTGGAAAAAAAAATCAGTTTTACTTAAACTGTGGTGCAAAAATATTCTCACAGATTCACATACTTAGAGTAATATTTCATCAAATTCTTAAGAATCTGTGAAATGATCAAGGTGAAAATTAAAGTTACTCATGATGAGAAAGGGAGCTATGGTCAAAGTTAAGGAAAGTTAAAACGTTTTGGTTAAATTATGATTCCGCAGATCATCTCTGTGATGATTCACGTTCATTGCAATGAAATTTCCCTCTGATAATTTCTTGAATCTTTACACTTGCAAAATACAATGCAGAATTTTACTGGAAGTGGACAAAGGCACGAAGTTTATAATCAGATACTGAGAAACATATGTTTCTAATTGCCATAGTAAATAGAATATGGTATATAAGGTTGGTAGAGACTAATTCCAAAGGTAAAATGGGAATAAAGAACATTTTTTTAAGAACAAGAAATACATCTATGGAAGGTCTGACTTTTCCTGGACAATAAAGGATGGAACTGAATGTCTGTACATAGTTGAGCTTGTTATAAAAACTGATAACTAATCAGCACTTTGAAACAAATTTGATTCTGAAGTCCAGGTCATTTCCTTAATGAAGGAATGTGAAATGTGATTCTTCTCATGGGATTTTCATTGAGACATCTTGAGGGTTTGAAATGTTTCGATGGGACTTTAGGGAATTTTCTGAGCACATGGTTTGCAGTTAGGGTATTCCTCATCCTTGTTCACGGCTCTAGCCATAAAGATAGGGTTATTCATCGAATTTGTTGGTCACTAAATACCATTGGCCAGGAAAATAATATAGGTCCATGCATAGTCTTGGAAACAACTCTCAAACATTTTATTGTATAGGTTAATGTGCAACAAATTATTGTGATCACTTTTAGTATCCCTACTGAGATTATCTCATATTATACCTTTGGGTTCCAGCTGTGTGTAATAAATTGTAGAAAAGACAGAAAATAACAATGCAGAATCATTTTATATTTTAGTCTTACACTGAGTGAAAACTCTTTGTACAGAAATTTTTGTTTTTTGCATTTTTAGTAAAATATAAGTGTACTGGTCAATATTTATGTATTAATTAATAGTTGATATCTGTTGATTCTACCTCATAAATCTGATCATTTATTATGAATGACTATGTTTATATGTGTGCAGAATGACTGTAGGGTATAGAAAACTAGCCTTTTAAATAATGAATAAAGAAAGATAAAAATCAAGCAAGATATATGTGTTATTCACCAAAACAATGTCTAAAAGCAAAAGGAAAATTTTCCTACTAAGGATGTTAATGGTTATGCATGTTTTGTATTTGTTGGTGAACATTTACTGAGTGTAGCATGAGTCATTTAATCACTTGGAGTTGCTGTATTATTTATCACACGTTATACAAAGAATCAAGAGGCTAAGGAGGTGGTTCAGAAGTTAAGAACACTTCTTGCTCTTCCAGAGGACCTGGGGTTTGAATCCCAATACTGACAGGGTATCTCACAACCACCTGCAAATTCTATTACAGAGCATCCGATGTCCTCCTCTGGCCTCCATTAGTACCAAGAATGCAAGTGGTGAACATCCCCATGTACAGAAAAAAATAAACATATTTTTTTAATAAAAAAAAGAATCAAATCGTGGGGAAAAACAGCAAAAAGCATATATTTTATTTATTTTTACATAGAAAAAAGGAAGAATGTTAGTCTTCATCTACAAATTCAATCTTTCTTCATTTATTCTAAATTTCATGTACTTCTTGACTTATCACATTGAGCTCATACCAAAAACACCTACACCTATTTTCCTATTTTCTTCATGAAATGACTTTTGTGTTCATTCATCTGTTCATATTCTTCACCTATGTCTGATTTGAACTCAAAGAATTGTTCATTCTTATACCATTACAAGGGATTGTCAACATTTTTTCCAATTCTCACTTTCTACCTGTGTCATCTGTTAACTTAGTTCTCTCCAATTTAGATGCTCATGTTTCTGTCAATTTGTGATAGTATCATAGAGTCCTTTAAACATTTGCTTGCTAACTGATGTGAGGTTTCAAGCTATGCACATACAAAACAAGAAGACTTATTTTCCCAATTCCATGTTTTGTTTGTTGACATTTAATCTCATCAATTAGAACAATGATTGGCACACAGAATATCCTAGGAAAACAGTACTGTATATGTCTTAGAGGGATCAGAAATTTTTATGGTCCCTTAAGGGTAGAAACTTATGTCTCTTGTGGATATTGGGAATAGACTTTGTCTTACTATAAACAATAATTTCAATAACATAGAAATGTTTCCAGAAGATAAAGGAGATGTGCACATAATTACAAAAGTGTCTCTCAGTGATACACAGTTCCTCTTCACCATGAGTTGAAGAAAGGGGGAGTAAGTTGTAAATAAACATAGGTTGCAGAGCAATTCAAATATCAGATGAGGAATTCAGACACAGAATTGCTAAGATCTTTTGAATACTGAGATTTTTCCTTCATGGTTTTATGTAAAAACAATGTATTTGAATGGTCTCATCTCTTGCCTTCACAATGCTTTATTGCTCTCATTCACTCCATTATTACTTATGTCTTCTTTCTCTTTCTCACTATGTTCTTGACATAATGTTGACTAAGGAGCTGGGATAATGTATCTGTAGTGAACAGGAAAGCCAGTCAATACTAATTCCCAGTTTTAAGTAACAGAAAAAGCATGGATGCTGGATGGGAAATGCTAGGACTCAATAGGAATGTCTTTATGTCAACATTTCAGTTTTCCCTCATTGCCTAGTTTCCATAACAAATAATCCACATTCTCTAATGTTTAATACACAATAAATCACTGATGGAGCTCATTTAACAGTCATAATGCAAAGGATTTATTCTCTCTACAGCCTCAGAAGCTCTGCCAATACTCACACAATTTTATATTTTAAAATTCTCAAAACCCCCAAAAATGTGATATGAAGCAAAACATCACAAACACAGAGAAAAATGATCTAGAGGGTTTGAAGTGACTGATGGGCATGTACATCAAGGGCATACTCCTCCACTTGGACAGACTCTTTCCTCTGCTCTGGGGTACACATTCCTTTTCTCCAGCACAAATAAATCAACTATGACCCAAGTGATGATTTAAACTACAGATTCAAGTAAAAATGCTGTTGCCTTCTAAAATTTGGAGACTTCTGTAAACTCCATATGTAAAATCACACTCCAAGACTGGTCAATGGTGCATCCAGTTGCGAATCTTGTCTTCTACCATGTGATGGGTGTATTAGGAGAAATCCAAAATTCATCACGGTGCCCTTACTTAAGAAATATAACAATGCCAAGTGTATTTCTAGTTGGATTGATAACTGTCTATGTCCATACAATTCTTACAGAGGCTGCTTGATTTCCTTTTTTGCTGTTTTAAAAATGTACTTGTAAATTTCTCAAAAGCTCCTAATCTTTGATTAAATGTTACTATGTTTTGCTGATTAACAACTCACTGTGGGATAAATAAGAAATCTCATTCCATATTTTAACTCTGCTTGTGAACTTCTAGCTAGCTGCAGATGAAAGAGGCATTGCTCTTTGTGAGTTGCTTGATGTTAACAACTTTTAAGTTGACCCACTGGAAAACAACAGAGAAATATTCTCTATAATTAGATATAGAATACATCATTTGGTTACTAGGTTACAAAGTAAGTTTAATTAGTAACTTGTGAATTCGGCATACCTTCTCTGTATTATTTCGTCAAATATTTTAGGAACCCCATATTTCTTTACTAAGAGTATTATTGCCTTTGAACAAAGCTATATTAATATGAACTATGTTTAATAATATTCTCGTCTAGAAACTGCTAACAATGTGTTAACAGATTTTCAGAGCATTTTGAATTGTGTATTTTATTTTTTGACAATGGTGCTGCAAACTTCTTTAAACAGCCCTGTTTAACATTGTAAAGCTTTTGGTGAAAGGACTGTAAGTAAACAGCCTATTTCATCAAAGAACTCAACTCACTGTCATCACCTACAGAGTGCTGAGCAATGCAGGCAAGGTCAACATCATTCATTTGGACTGTGTGCTTCTTTGGGTTAACTTCTGCTCAGGCTTAGAAAGCAAGCATGTATTTGTGTTGGCAGACTAATTAATGGAAATTATACATCAAAAGGTCTTTCACATCAGTTTTAAACAGAAATTTATCCACAAATATATTTGGTATAGTTGTGAGAATGGCTGAAAGAAACACAGATTCTCTGAGTCTATATATTTGCAAAGGCAGATTGAAACACCTCTTGCATAAGTGACGAGAATAAGAAATCAACTATGTGCATTGTTATAGCACATCGTCTAATGCAAAATGTTGTCCCTCCAAACAAAGTGTGTTAGTGATAGGTTATTTCTTCAATTATATCACCTATATGAATGAAGCAGAATTTTTCAGTTACCATAGAATGAATATTCAGAGTACAGAATTTTCAGAGATTTGAATCCTTAGCACAGGCAGTCAACATTACATGGCATAAGGAAAATTGTCTGTCCTCCATGAACCTACTTCACAGCACTTATTTGTGAGGAGTAGGACAGCATAACATGTAGGCATCTTTCATTATTTCATTACTAATATTATCTATTAGATAAATTATGTGGTTAAAATGAGTAGGAAAACTATGCAAACAGAACTTATAAGTACAATAAATCTAGTTTTGAGAGTCATTAGATTGTGAATTTTTAACATATACAAGTGATAGAGGGAGACAGATAGACAGGCAGAAATAGAGAGGGGAACATCATATGATGCTCTGTTAGTCAAAACAGTACATATCATGGTGGTCCCATAATTTATAATGACATTGAAAATATATCCCATCATGTATTTATGTGAGGTGTTATGTCTATCCTAGCATAGTGTTTTATTTCCATGTTTGTGGGGATATTTGTGTAAACAAACCTACTATACAGCACCTTTCTCAAAAATACAACATATAATCATATGCAAAACAGAATCTTCAGTAATGATAAGCTATGACTATTGCTATGATTTTTTATATATATCACAATGCCTTTTTTGTTATTTCATATGGTGCCCCCTCCCATAAAAATATCTTACTGTAATAGTCTACAATTGCATACCTCACACATTTCTGTAAGCCACATTACTGGATTTCTTCAATCCCTTATCCTCAAGGACTTTACCTATATCATTCAGGTAAGTGTAAGGACACTCTGTATGTTACTCTTATACAGAATAACTTTTTTTAAGCTCTAAAAATTGTGGAAGATTTATTATTATGAAATGTGATTAAGAATGTTTTCTTCTTATAAAAGATTAATCTTGATTTACTTGTTTTTTAATTAAACTGAAGTTTTATACTAGACCTGGAGCTACTTTTCTCATTGTATTCATGAAAGGCATGAATATTATTTTCCCATGGTAAATTTGATGGTGAAAGTGTAATTTTATTGTTTTTTTTTTTATTTTCTCCACCAATTATTTGAAAATATATGTTGAGTGCCTGAGATATTTTTATTTGAGCATATAGTTAACCAACATTTTAAGAATGTAACATGAGTGTTGTCTTGAAGTAGTATTGGTAATGATGTTGAAGGCTTTAGAACTTAATAGCAGTTCTTTCCCTGTTATACATTTGTAGTTCTACTTTCCAAGCTTTCTCACTTGTCTTTAGTGTAGAGATTGTAATATTCCTGCTATTTCCATTGTGATATCTGGAACAATATTCATGGAAACTCATAAAATATTGCTGAATCTCTTCCAATTCTCAAACAGTCAAGGAGTAAAGATAACAGTCAATATTATGCCCATTTTACTTTTGGCCACTGAAGATCAGATGGACTGTATATTTTTTCCTAATGTACAAGAAAGGTTTAAAAGATTTGAAAGCTGTATCTTCCTAATGATATTCCTGGAAAATCATCTTCATGTTCTCTAGTATTGCCTGTGTCTGGGAATTTGGTATTTGAAATGAGCAAATTGAAGATATTTTTACTAATTAATATCTGTGACTGTGAATAGTTGGATGCATAATTCAAAGTTTAAGTAAAACTATGTGTTTGCCTTTAGTCTCTACTCATGGAGATGGGGAACATAAGACCGAGTTATGACCTGAATTCTGCATGTTTCTTACTAATTTGAGTGACTATATTTGTGTGTGAGTGCAAGTTGCTTAAAAGAGGAGAGAGGAAGGAGGAAGAGGTGGAGAGAGGGAAACAGAAGAGGTTATATGAATAAATGGAATGGCACCTTAGAACTCTTTTGTGCATTATCCATCTGCTTGTAATTAGAGAGATTTACACTGTGGGGGGGAAACTATTCACATTTGTCACCTTCATGAGGTTTCATTGCACAAATATAACCTTGCACACACTCTTACTTCTAAAACCATATTATAATGAGTATATATATTATTTAGTAATCTTCCTACCCATCTCAAATAGTGATCAGCCCAACATGAGATAAATGGTCTTATTTTTAAGTACTATATTCAACATTTACTGAAAATAAAATTAAGAGAAAAATACGCACATCAAACATATAGTAAGAAAAATAGAAACTTGTAATAATACTTGATTCTCAATATTTTTTTCCAGTGAGAAATGAGTATTTTCACCCTTGCAAGGGATTGCTTTCTAATGAATAGAGGAAATATTCATGTCATTTTGCTTGTACAGTATCTGAAAATAAGCACTAGGTCTCATAAATGTCATGACAGGTTTTGTGACTATGATTGATTTGCAGGTGTATCTGTCTTGTCCAATTTTCTATCTTAAAACTTGGTTATAGGCCCTTTAATATTTTATGTGTCTAATAAATATTTGCTCAGTAAATGAGTGAATAATGATACAGTAAGACTTTGGATGTTTCCATGGGAGCTTTATTCAAAAAAGGAAAAGAATAGAGTTTGTACACACACACACACACACACACACACACACAGAGAGAGAGAGAGAGAGAGAGAGAGAGAGAGAGAGAGAGAGAGAGAGAGAGAGAGAGAGAGAGAGAGAGAGTTTTGGTGAGAAGGGATCCATTTGTGAAAGGGCATGGTCTTCACTGCTCTGCAATCCAAAGAGCATTAGGAAAATGAACAAAATTTTTAAAATAATAAACTGAATTGTTTTTTTTTTTTTTTTTTGGTTTTTTCGAGACAGGGTTTCTCTGTGTAGCTTTGCGCCTTTCCTGGAGCTCACTTGGTAGCCCAGGCTGGCCTCGAACTCACAAAGATCCGCCTGGCTCTGCCTCCCGAGTGCTGGGATTAAAGGCGTGCGCCACCACGCCCGGCAATAAACTGAATTGTTTTTATAATGACATTAATTAGAATTGTGTCTGTAGCTATGTGAGTTGACTTTGCAAAATGTTATTAGATACATTATATGACTCATTTTTTAACTAGGTATCTCCAGTGTATCATAGTGGCCAGAATTTTGCCACAAGTTGTTGAAAGCTTTTTGCAGAAAAAAGAAAGCTTTGTGAGTCATAAAGAAAACATAATCTGCAATGGAAAACTCTCCCAGAGTTTTCAGGGAGGCTAACTATATTAAGGGTTACATGTGAACTCAAACAAAGTCCCAGCACCACCTCAGCAATCATGTCCTTATCTGGCAGTAGCCATTGAAAGACAATTGGAAGGAACCTGCTAGAAAACAAAGCATGGTTAGCTGTAGGTGAGTTTTCCTGGTCCTGCCTGGCCCACAGTCAGGACAAATCTCTCTCACCCACCAGTCCCGAAGCTGCTCCGACCCAACCAAGTAAACACACAGAGACTTATATTGGTTACAAACTGTATGGCCTGGGAGACTTCTTGCTATCTAGTTCTTCTATCTTAAATTAACCCATTTCTATTAGCCTCTACTTTTCCACGTGGCTTGTGGCTTACCTGTATCTTACATCTCGCTTGTCATGGTGGTGACTGGCAGTGTCTCTCTGATCCAGCTTTCCACTCCCCAGAATTCTCCTCTCTACTTGTCCCCTCTATACTTCCTACCTGGCTACTGGCAAATCAGCATTTTATTTATACAAAGCGATATCCACAACACTTAGCACTTGACAGGATGTTCTTCACTGCTCTTCTTGCTGTGAAATTAATTCTGTTTTCTTCTTTAGGCTTTTCATACAATATTAATGGGTATCCCATATAGATCCATTTATTCCATGCTCTATCCATCATTCTAGTATGTGATAGAAGGACACCACTACACAGCTAAGATAAGGTAGGGTTGAAACAAATCTGTGGACAAAGCTCTATTGGTTATATTTCACAGTGCTGAAAGGTATTATGCGTGCTACTACAGGAAAAATGTAAGCATCAATCATACCCAACTGTAAACTTCTCAGACTTCAGTAATAATTGGCATGGCAAGACATGCCACTGTTTCCATTTTGGTACAAGTATTATAGGAATAATCAACCACTTTATGATTTTATTTAAGTCATACTTCTTAGGATGAAACTGGTACCAGGCACTTTTATTGTGCTAAGGGACAATAGCTAGATAGATCATAGGCCCAAGTGAGAATTTCCAACTATTTTGTTGCTAAATGTACATAATATTAAACTGATGCCTAATGACTTATACCCATAGATCAATGCACCTCTTAGCACTCACCAAAGAATGTTCTATTTGCTGTAGATTATGATGAACACCAAGATGCACAACTTTCCAAGGTATAGAGAATAAGAGTCCTGGAGGGATAGCTCAGCCATTAAAGGCTAGGCTCACAACCAAAAATATAAGAGAATAAGAGACTGTTCTTATGTCTATGATAAGACTTCTACAGGCTCCTACACCTCAGAGGCATTGATGATTTCATTCCAAGACAACTCAGTTATGTGCACATCTCAATAAAATCAATGATAGGCTTTTATACAGGTGACATTTATACTACTCTTCAATGTATGAAATGTGCAGTGTCTAACTAAAACTAGTTTATGGCGATAGATCAGTGGTTCTCAACCTGTGGATCATGACTCCTTTTGAAGTCAAATGACCATTTCACATGGGTTGCATATTAGATATTGTGCATGTCATATATTTATATTATGATTCATAACAGTAGAAAAATTATAGTTATGAAGTAGCAATAGAATAATTTCATGGTTTTGGGTTTCCACGATATAGGGAACTATATTAATGGGTCTCAGCATTAGGAATGTTGAGAACTACTGTTATAAATGCTAAGGAGCACACTGGCCTTCAGTTAATTGTAATACTTTGCTAATAATCAAGCCTTAAATTTGATGGCTGTTGATTAATTTAGGTGGTGATTGCCAAAGGTTGGATTGTATTGGTAGGTTCTTAAAATACTGTAAAATTCACATCAGCCTGTTTCTTACCACCCTAACCTCTTTAGATCTGCCCACAGAAACAACTAACATGGCTCATAGGAACTCATAGAGTCTGAACCAACAAGCAGGGAACCTGCATAGTACTGACTTAGGTGCTATACATATGTATGACAGTTGTAGAGCTTGGTCTACTTGTAGTACTCCTAACTCTGGGAGAAAGGGCTGTCCTTAATGCTTTGGCTGACTCTTGGTAACCTATTCCTCATACTGAATTGCCTTGCCTAGTAAGGAGAATTGCTTTAGTCTTACTGCAACTTCATATGCCATGCTTTGTTGATAACCATGGGAGTGCTTCCTCTTTCTGAATAGAAACAGAGGAGGAGTGAATTAAGAGGGGAGAGTGGGAAGGAGGTGAAAGGGAATAGGAGGAGAGAGTGGAAGGGAATCTGCCATTGGGATGTGCAACAAATAAGTGAAATTGAAAAATTCCATGAAATTGTAATACCAATTAAATCTTCAAGAATGATGTCTATGCAGCTCATGATGTTGACTGAAAACAAAGGAACCACATTAGAACATCCCTCAGTGTGGAACCAATACTCTAAACTCTGATGTTGCTTTATCAAGTAAGTTTTCACAATATTTTTAATTCTGTGCTATCACTCCTAGACTCGAACATTACTACCATCATTTCCTGGTTTCAGCTCACTCCCTCACCTACTCTTTTTTTTTTTTTAACTTACAAGTGGTTCTCCATTCATTAAAGTTTACCATGAAACTAGAAGGACCCATTCCTTTCTCTAATTTCCATGTCTAATCCCCCCCCTTTCAATTACATCAGCTGTTACCTCTGGGAATGAAGTCTTCAATACCTAATAATACTCTGAGTGTTGAAATAAATTTCTGTTATGTTGATATTCTAACCACCTTCCTTGATACAAATATTCTCATTGCATTTAGATTGATGTCTCTACCAGTACAGATTAATTTACTGTGCACAATTCTATCATAGAAATAACTATAACAGTTACAGCCATATGTAAAGTATTTCCTAGATGATGTGATTTTGACTGTAAGTTATTCTTCACCCATGAACTCCACAGTGAGTGTGGTGTTAACAGGTATGGAACCAACAGTAGTCTCACTGTATGTCACCTTAAGGGATTTGGGTTATCAGGTTCATTATTGTTGAGTAGTGTTATAGGATACTCTTTTTGTAAAGATGGATCTCTAACTAAGGCACATTCTGATTGGTTTAATGAAAAACTGAATGGCCTATAGCTAAGCAGGAGAGGATGGGCAAGCCTTTTAGACAGAGGAGGAGGAATCTAGGCAGACAGATGTCTCCAGCAGACTTGGAGCAATTCTGATGTGCTTTAATGAGGAAAGGTAAAGAGACACTTAGCAGAAGATAGATTAAAAAGTACAGGTTGATTAAGTTATAAAGGCTAGTTGGAAACAAGCCTAAGCTAAAGGTGAAGCTTTCATTATTATTAATAAGTCTCTGTGTCATTATTTGGGAGGTGGCACTATAAAGAAAGACTCACTATATGTGTTGCCCAATAACCAGCCTCATAAATCCACATAGTACCTGAGCAAGCAGGAAAAAAAAATCAAGAGTTAAAGGTGGTTTATGGGCCACCTCTGTCTCTCAAGCAGACCCTATGCTTGCAGCATACAGAGGCACAGCCCCTTTAATACAGCTGAGCACTTGAGCAGCCTGCATGCTCCTGGAGTGGGAGACGAGATAGAAACAGCTTTGGCAACTTGGACAAACCAGCTTCTCAGAGCTGGCAAGGTTAGCAACAGCTTCCCAGTTAGACTGAGTGGAGCAAAGCCAGCCTCAAGCTCAGTGTGATGAGTGGAGGGAACCACATGGAGGTCAGAGAAATGCTGCAGACATGAGAGAAAAGAATCCAGGTCTAGGCTGTGAAAACTTCTGAACAGGTTACATACAGTATGTTTCAAAATGTGCCTAGATGCTAAAAATAAATAAATAAACAAACAAATAAATAAATGATAGAAAGTGGGTATAGATTCATAGAAAATAAAGAAATAAAAAATAAATTTTTTAAAAATTATAAAGTGAAGTCTTGAAAAAAGGAGTGAAGTCATATAAAAAAGCCACTAAAAATGGGAAATACACAAGATAGGGTGTCTGCATCCTTTTATGGTCCTTTGTTGACATTAAATTTCCTGAATGCTGATGAGCAAAGGACAAACATTGCTGAGAGACATAGGATTGTAGAAAAAAATGCTAAATTAAATCAACTTATATATTTTAAAAATGTCTTAACTTCAGAATGGAAGTCAGGAAATATGTTGGGGGAGAGGTTATGCTCTTTTTTTCCCACATGAAATAAAATGTTATGGATTTTTTCAAAATTAATAAAGATTATATATGATTGAAAGAGACCCCCAGAAAATCTTGGTTGCAGACACAAAGGAACAAAACCAAGAAAAACTACAAGACTGGTGAGGTAGTTGCTGATGACCTGAGATGCAAAGAGGTCTAAGACTAGATGACACATGATATATCCTATTGACTACAGAGTTTTTATGATATTATTACATGTCATCCTTTCATATGGTGTATGTTGTAGAATATTATTTTAAATGTGTTATATTTGTTAATCTGTGGGACATTTGTTTAATGATGCAAAGATGTGTTGCATTCTTTTATGTTGTATTTGTTTAACCCTGTGAAGCTGTGTTACTAAGCCTGTATAAAACACATAACTGTTTAGTATAGAGTTGACTGGCCAATAGCAAGGCATGGGAAAGGATAGGTGGGGATGGCAGGCAGAAAGAATTAATAGAAGGAGAAATCTTAGAGGAAGGAGAGAAGAGTCAGACAAAGAGGAGTATTTTAGACACCAAACTATATAGCAAGCCACCAAAAAGAAACAAAGAAAAGTATACAGGAATAAAGAAAGATAAAATACCAGAGGCAATAGATAGATGGGATAATTTAAACTTAAGGAAAGCTGGTTAGAAACAAGCCAAGCTAAGGCCTGGCATTTATAATTAAGAAGAAGCCTCTGTGTGTGATTTATTTGGGAGCTGGGTAGTGAACCCTCCAAAATAGCAAAAACATCCAACAACAGGTATGGATAGAGGTTGATAATCATATTACAGTTTGATTATGCAGTTCAAACAGACTTAAAAAGTTGACATTTACCTTTTACCTCCTCAAACATAAAACAAACAAATACAATATCTTTATCTCACTTGTGCACACCACATATTCCATACTTGTGTTAATATAGATATGTATGTTACCTTTAAATGCTATAGATGATTGATTGATAAATAAAACAGTGATTGGCCAGTAGCCAGACAGGAAGTATAGGCAGGACAAAGAGAGAGAGGAGAGGTCTGGGAAGTAGAAGGCTGAGGCAGAGAGACACTGCCAGCTGCCGCCATGAGAATATGTGAAGATACCGGTAAGCCACGAGCCATGTGACAACTTTTAGATTAATAGAAATGGGTTAATTTAACATAGAAGAACTAGATAACAAGAAGCTTGCTACGGCCATACAGTTTGTAAGCAATATAAGTCTCTGTGTGCTTACTTGGTTGGGTCTGAATGGCAGCGGGACTGGTGAGTGAGAGAGATCTGTCTTGATGTTGGGCCAGGCAGGACTTGAGAAAACTCTAGCTATATTTAAAAGTTTGTGTGTTTTCAGAAAAAAAGAAAGAAAGAAAAAGACTAGACATAAATGAAGACAAGTAGTGTGGGCAATCTAGCCTTTCAGAATACCTCTGTTGCATTTTCCTCAAAATTCTGCATTCAGAACAACTTCAAACCTGCTAGGTGAGATGATCCAGCCACACAGACTACTCCAGACTGACTTCATACAAGCTCTACACTCTCCTATCACACAGAGAGTAATAAAAAATAATACAGCTAGCTTTCCAAGGATTTGAACATTATCTCAATTTTCTCAGGGTACCTTAAAGATATCATTGCCCCAAACAAAGAAAAGCAGTTTAGAGAACACAAAACCTACATTTCTAAGAACTTGGGTGGGTAGTGTTTGATCATTCTGTGGATAATGGTTATCATCATTTAAAAGCATTGGTCTCAAGTTATTATTGGTCATGTTCAGGGAGCAAACTAAGCAAAGGAAATTAGATTCAGAGACCTCATTCTGAGAAGAAAAAAGTGGGGATATGCAAATGATAGTGAAAAAGGACCGATTATTGAATTTTCTTTTAGACTAAAAAACAACTATTAGTCTCAAATATTTATATTGGTATGGATTCTGTATATTAATACCAATTTAAGGTTATTTTTTGTTATACTGTATATATGTTTCTAATCTTGTTTTACATTTTGTACAGATGTACTCATTTAACAATATAATGTAAATTTCTAATCCCTGAAAGTTATTATTACAAACTTTTTAGCACAGTTAAGATATAAGTTGGTAGTTAGTCAATGTAGCCATGTTAGGTATGTTTTCAAAGTCAACCAGAGATATATTTAAGATAGATGATCTTCAAAACCTTCAGAGATCTACAGAATATGGCATTTAAGATGTTTTAATAATATAAGGCTTTTCATGAGAGTGAAACACATCTGCTCCTGGCATCATCAATCAACTGAAAAAAGGATGATGGACATTGAAGAGCCTCTATATGGATTTTTTTTCAATGTGGCAAAGCTACCCACTTGACAAGAAACTTCCATTGCCTCAACTGCTGATGGTATGCTGTCCAAATTGGACAAGCAGGGCACAAAAGAGGGCACAACTACTGAAATTTACCAAGCCACACTAGGAAAGTCCTTCAAAATTCCCGCTTCACAGAAAAATTTGTCAGATATTCTAGACCCATAGGTCAAAGACGGATGCCCCAACATTGCAGAGGATCTTTGGGCAACTGTTCAAGCAGCCAGATGCTTCTGTCATTTCTATAGCTTTGGAAGTTGTTTGCTCTGTACTTCCTGTTTCTCAAGTAATATTTTATCCTTCTCAGATCTCTGATGGGATTGAAAACTGGATAGCTATACAGTTTCCTTTGTTATGAAAATAAAAAAAAACTTAACAAAGAGATGTAAAGTTTATAAGGTTAAAAAATAAAAGCCTAAGTATTTTACCTAAGAAGATGTTTTAAGGCCTAAAAATATAGTTTTATGATGATAATATATGATAAAAAGGTAGCTTATGTCTAAAACTTTGGATTCCAAGATACTATAGATAATAGAATAATTTCTCCAAAATTGCCAAACACAAATGGGCCAGACATTGTGATTGTAATTCTTACCAGTTATTGTAAGGAAGGTTATTTGCTGGTGAAGAGAGCTAACTTAATATTAGTGCAGTCATGTCATCCTGCAGACTAACAATATTGGGACTAGGCTTTACACTTAAAATAACCAGGAAAATCCACAAATTAAACCCGGTAGGGGACAAATCCGAATTGACACAAACAAGTACTAGTTTTTCCAGAACATTAAGGATAGCTTATATAACATGTATATAGGTTGCCAATTTCCTTTCAGCAACACCAGTATCAATCTCTGTTTGACAAGACTTCTCTTGCCCCAACCGTGCCGAAACAGGAGTTCAACTCCCATCTAAATCCAGAATTTCTCTATCCCTCCCTTTTACTCTTTAAAAACCCTTCCATAACTGAGGTCAGGGATCTCCCTGATCCAGTTGCTGTGTCAGGACAGATAAAGAGCCTAAGCTAGAGCTTACCATAAAGGCTCTTTGCTTTTGTATATGAACTCGGACTCCTGGTAGTTCTGGGGGGTTCATAATGTGGGCATAACAATTGGAGCAAGTGAAGCTTTTCAGTGGCTACACCACTGACAAAATGATAACCTCAACAGCCATAAACTGCCAATAGTCCCTAATGCGAGGAAGGGGCTTCACAAAAGCCTCCCTGATTCATGTTGAAATGTCGATAGGCCATTTTGTAAGGATTTCTTACACAGGTTCATTGGGTTCAACAGTACCAATACTTCCTCATGATGAGAAGACATCTCTTTGCTGCACTTCTCTCCCATCTGTTGACTCTCAAATCTTTGTTCTGCCATGTGTGTAATGTTCTCGAAGCCTTACAAGGAGCTATGTGGCTGTCTCATGCTGGGCTGAGAATTTCCCTACTTCATATTCTCAGCATTTTACCATTTATGGGCTACCATATTGTCTAAAGGACTTTGGAACGCTGTACATGTTTTGTCTTCAACTGAAATTTATGAGCTCTATTAGTCCCAAAGACTAGAGTCAAACTGTCCTTTAGTTTTGAAATGAGGGAATGGCTTCTTCTTAGCTATGGAGATATTAGATACATCTTTTCACTCACATAATAAACATGCTGTTTAGTACAACTGGATATGTTGCTAGGGCTTCCACAACTGCAGTAGCAGATTCTCTTTGTAAGTTTAGATAGCAACAATGATTTCTTTGCCTAAACCTCATGAATCGACATGTTACTTTATAGACTTTGCTTTGGCACTCTGCTCACTTTTCTCTACACTCAGAAAATTGAACAGTATTAGAATGGTTCTCCAGATTAGTTACAGTTTAATAAAGTGTTGTCACTAGTTTGGCCAGCCCACAGAATTATTCACTATGTCAGCAGCACAGTTGTTTGTTTTCTCATCATTCTATGTTCACTTGGTGATGCATTTACATTTCCTTAAGCACTGCTCTTTTGCATTCAGACCTGACCTGAGCTGAGTGTTCTTTTCAAAGACAAAATGTAACTTTATATATTATTTTAATTATAGTCACCTTTCAGTAAAATAGACTTCCTAGAAAATATTCTTAAGTGCTTCTGACAATTATTAACTAAGTAATATGACTATTGTGCCTATAACTGCAGATAGTGCTAAGTGAAAAATAATATACCAAAATATCTAGTACTATCAATAAAATTATAATGCCAACATCCAGTTAAGAGGAAAATGACAAAGGACAATCATTATTATAAGTTCTTAAAAAATTGATAAATAAATGCTAAAACTATGTACAAAGATAATTCTGTATGGTTATAAATATACATGTTTATTCTAGAATAGCAATGCTTGCTTGCCATTTAAAACTCAAATTATTTAATTCACTATGTTTACCGTATATAACAAAATAGCAGAATAAAATACTTGAAAATGCTAAATACTGGGAAGACTCTGGTCCAAACTGATAACTCTAAAATTTCAGTAGTTATTCAATTTGGTCAAATGATTGCATTATCTTCTAAATTTTAGTATGTGTATTGTTGTAGAATATTTGTTTACCTAGGCAAAGATGTGTTACATTTGGTTATGATGGATTTGTTTAATTTTACAAAGATGTGTTACTGTTTTGCATTTTCTGCCTAAGGCACCTGATTGGTCTAATAAAAAGATAAATAGCCAATAGCAAGGCAGTGGAGGGATAGGCAGGGCTGGCAGTCAGAGTGAATAAGTAGGAGGAGGAATCTAGGCTGGAGACAAAACATAGGTGAAGAGAAACAGGTTAAATTAAGTTATAAGAGGTAGTAGGACAAGCATAAAATAAGGCTGAGCATTTATAACTAATAGTAAGTCACCCTGTCTCGATTTGGGCGCTGGTTAGTGGCCCAAAGAAAGCTGGTTACAATATATACTGATTGATACAATGGATTTCTATGTATTTATTCAATGTAAGTGTTAGTTCTAAGAACTGATGGATGAATGCAATAAGCAAATAAAACATCATTGGTGATAATTCAAAAGGAAAATTATCATTATATTGTTCAGTGACAGGATAGAAAGCATAATATATGTTGTATTTTTCCCTTATATTAGTAATGCTATGGGATGAACACTTAGCAAATGCAATGATACACATGTGCAACAATGACAAATGATTGTTTGCAGAGATAGACAGGACTAGGCATGATGTTTCATTCAAACATAGGAACACATTCAGAAAAGTATATCAGAAAAATATATGCTTGAAAAAAAAGTTCCACAAAATATCTTCAATAGTGCTATCATGAAGTTCATGAATTCCTTTAGTTTATGTTTATCATGGGAAGAATTTCATTCTCTTTCAATTATGAAGGAGAGGTTTGTTGAATGTAGTAATCTGAGATATAATTAATGTGTTTCAGAGACTGAAATAAAACATCACATGTCCTCTTCATTTTTAGAGATACTTTTGAGAAACCTGCTATTGTTTTAATATATTTCCTTTTCTAAGTGAGTTTGTAGTTCACTCCCTACTTTTCTATTCTTTCTTTATTCTGTATAGTTAGTATTTTAACTGTCATGATAAATGGCTTTTACATTTGGAGAGCTATCAATTTCCCTGTATGTGGGTAATTTTCTACTATGACTTTGTTGAATAACTTTTCTGTGCCTTTAGCCTGTAGTTCTCCTTTTTTATGCTTGGAATTTATATGGTTGGTATTTTGAGCATGTCCCATATATCCCTCACATAGTCTGTTCATGTTTGTCTTCATCTGGATGTTATAGTTCATCTGTCTTATATTTCAACTCTGATATTTCTTGATCCATACATGATGAGTCTTGAGCTTTTTGTTTGATTATTGAGATATTGAGATTTTCATTCCTTAATTTTAATTTGATATTTTTCATTATTTCTTTTTATTTATTTTTTGAATTCTTTTGTTCTATATCTGCTATTGACTTCTTAGCTTCATCCAGCTTTCAGAGTATTCTTTTAGAATTTATTCAGATTTTATTTGTATCTTATTTTGCTTTTGCTAAGCATTCATCTAATCATTTTGGAGTCCTATCTAGGATTTTATCTAACTCACTTCAGTGAAGTATATTTTATTTAGGTCTCTCCAGACTCTGTCTACACTCTGCTTTTTTTTTTTTTTTTTTTTTTTTTTACAATTTGAAGTTCAGTATCTCTGTATTATATCTAGATTCTGACAACAGATGTTTCATGTGATATTTTCTTTCCTTTTTTTGCCTCCCTCGGTTGAGGCAAATCATGTAGTTAATGCTTTGCTTATTTTTTGCATTAAATTGTCCCCAGGATTACATATTCTGATATACTAACATCCTAACATTTTCTTTATATAATATCTTTATCTCATATATTGAATAGTAGCCTCAATAATTCAATATAGTTGTGTCTTATCATCACAATTTTCATCTTCAGGTATTCTGGAATAAAATCTTTGCTGTATCTTCCAGCTCTTTATTGTTTTCATTCACATCTTGTTTCCTTCCCCGGAAAAAGAATATCTTTGCTTTGACATTATAGGAAGAACCCCTCCAGCAATACACCTTTCTGCAGAAACAATATTGAAACATAATTTTATCCTACACTGGTATGAGGGAGTATGACTTGGCTAGGTAGAACAGTTGCTCATCAGGAGTTATTTTAGATATTTCAATAGGCAACAAGGAATACTTTAGGAATACAGCCTCTCTAGAGGCTGAGAAAGTACAACTTGTGGAATAATAGTGAAAGAAGACAGGAGATGTAACAGTTAATGCTTTCTATCAAAATAATTGATAATTTGTTATTTTTGTTACTTAATTTTGAGGTATTTCTCATATATAGCAAACATGCCCAAAGTTCTTGTACCTATCCAAGATGTACTTGAAATCTCAAACTTTGAAATCTCAAACTTATTATCCTCCAAATATATATACTGGGTTTACAGATGTTAACATTATATACATATATATATATATATATATATATATATATATATATATGTAGTTCTTGGGATTGAACTCATGGATTTGTGAATACTGAACAAGTTTTCTGCCAATTGAGTTATGTCTTCAGGCCTGGAGATTTATTATATAATTTAGTTTATATTGTATATCTCAATTATTTTTACCTAATAGTAATATGTATTAATTGCTCTAAATTACTTTTCAATTAACTCCTTCATCAATTCTAAGTATAAAACTTATGTAATCATTTGCAAATCAAATATAAAATATATTTTAAAAGAAAGAAGAATATATTTTAGTAGCACTCAAAATCAATGAAATCAATTATAATGTCAATATATTATATAATATTATTATATATTACATAATTATAGTGTGTGTGTGTGTGTGTGTGTGTGTGTGTGTGTGTGTGTGTGTGTGTGTGTGAAGCACATATACTTAAAAGTTGAACAGACATACTGTAGATTTCTGTAAGGTAATGCGTGTGTAATCTGAAAAAATGAAATTAGAAGATAGGGAGATGTTTATAGGTTGAAATCTCAAAGGGTTATGGTCTTGAAGTTATAAAAGAGAAGTAATATATCAGAGTAGATAAAGGAAATGAAAGAAAATCATAACACAAGTTCTGGACAAATTTTATCCTCTGAAGAAATTTCCCAAAAAGCCTGGAATAATGTTGGTGTCCAGACCATTTTTTCCATAGTACATTATTTAAAAGTAGTCCTTGATGTATGTAGTTATGAAAATACAAGTATAACTATCTTTTGGATATAAAGTGAAACTTTGAAATTCAGCAAAATTGCATAGTAAATTTCCACTTATTTTATAAAGATACCTATCTACATTTCTTTAAAACCACCCTTCAGCAGAATTTCACTGGATTTTTTTTATTTGAATAGGAAATAACATCTTTGTTAATGCACTTTCTTAATTATACTTTTAATGAATCTCCACGGGGGTCCCCTAATGAGAGAGGCAGGATTATATACCATAAAGATGTATCTTTGAAGCTTTTACTGCCACGTGATATTGGAGGTACTTTCCTGTTTCTACATGACTCCAACATTGTTGTAATTTGGAAATATCCCACTAGGCTTCATCACTCCCCATATAAAAGTATAAGGTGTAAAGTGGTTCAAATTGAGTATTGTCTAAGAGATTTTTATGATGTATAAATATATCACTGATTCCCTAAGTCTTAAATTAATTATATTTACATTGCTTACTATATTGCCTTCTTAAGGATAGATACCATGATGCCTTCCACTGAATTTTTCTGTCGAAGAAATATCAGTAACATATATGAATTTATTTTAATGTGATATAACTTTGATAAGCATGTGTACTGTCCCTTGTGTGGGAACCTGTACTTTGTGTGAGTTTGGTTAATGAAACCAACAGAAAGAAAGGAAATATCCCAGATTTTTTTTCCCTGGAGCTGAGGATCGAACCCAGGGCCTTGTGCTTACTAGGCAAGCGTTCTACCACTGAGCTATGGGCTATAGAACTAAACAGAGAATTCTCAACAGAGGAAACTCAAATAGCTGAAAGACATTTAAGGAATTGCTCAACATCCCTGATCATCAGGGAAATGCAAATCAAAACAACTCTGAGATACCACCTTGCTCCTGTCAGAATGGCTAAGATCAAAATCACTGAAGACTCCTTGTGCTGGAGAGGATGTGGAGCTAGGGGAACTCTCCTCCACTGCTGGTGGGAATGCAAGCTTGTACAACCACTTTGGTAATCAATATAGCGCTTTCTTAGAAAATTGGGAATCAATCTCCCCCAAGATCCAGCTTACCACTTTTGGGCATATACCCAAGGAATGTTCAATCATACAACAAGAGAACTTGCTCAGCTATGTTCATATCAGCATTGTTTGTAATAGCCACAATGTGGAAACAACCTAGATGTCCTTCAACTGAAGAATGGGTAAATAAAATGTGGTACATATACACAATGGAATACTACTCAGCAGAGAAAAACAATGACATCATGAGGTTTGCAGGCAAATGGATGGATCTAGAAAAAAATCATCCTGAGTGAGGTAACCCAGATTCAGAAAGACAAACATGGTATGTACTCACTCATAGGAGGATACTAGATGTGGAACAAGGATGACTGGACTGCTACTCACATCACCAGTGAGGCTACCTGGAAAACAGGACCCCAAGAAAGACATGGGGATCTCCCAGTGGCAGAGAAATGGATGGGATCTACTTGACCAGCCTGGACATGAGTGGGGGTAATGAAGGGAATGAAGGTTGAGGCAAAGAGAGCTTGGGGGAGTGGGAGATCCCAGCTGGACCAAGAACAGAGAGGGAGAATAAAGAATAGGAGACCATGGTAAATGAAGACCACATGAGAATAGGGAGAAGCAAAGTGCTAGAGAGGCCCACAGAAATCCACAAAGATACCCCCACGAGAGACAGCCCGAACTGACCTACTCTGGTGATGGGATGGCCAAACAGCCTAATTGTTGTGCTAGAAACCCCATCCAATGACTGAGAGATCTGGATGCAGAGATCTATGACTAGGCCCCGGGTAGAGCTCTGGGAATCCAACTAGCGATAAAGAGGAGGGTCTATATGAGCGAGAATTGTTGAAACCAAAGTTGGATAAAGCACAGGGACAAATAGCCAAACAAATGGAAACACATGAACTATGAACCAAAGGCTGAGGGGCCCCCAACTGGATCAGGCCCTCTGAATGGGTGAAACAGTTGATTGGCTTGATCTGTTTGGGAGGCATCCAGGCAGTGAGACCGGGTCCTGTGGTCATTGCATGAGTTGGCTGTTTGAAACCTGGGACTTATGCAGGGTCGCTTGGCTTTGCCTGGGAGGAGGGGACTGCACCTGCCTGGACTGAGTCTACCAGGTAGATATAAGGCCTTGGGGGAGGCTTTGTCCTGGAAAAGGTGGGAATGGGGGTTGGGCTGGGGGGAAGGGGAGGGGGGCCGGTGGTGGGAGAACAAGGGAATCCGTGGCTGATATGTAGAACTGAATTGTATTGTAAAATATAATAAAATAAAGAACCGGAAGGTTGGAAAAAAAAGAAAGGAAATATCAGGATAAAGCTTGCTATTAGCTACCGTGACATGGTAATATCATATAGAGAGAACTGATCTACTTATCTGAAGAACGTTGTCGCTGTAAATTCCATGCTCCCATGAATTATGTCATCATTACACACTATTTGATAACTCTATGAAGCTTCACATATTGGGAAAACACATTATACTAAAAGTTTATTGCTATCAATAGATATTTCTAAAGCTGAAAGCTACAATCCTGCTTTTCTCATTAGAACTTTCTAATTTGTTCTCATGTAGAACATCTGCTCAGCTCTTAGCATCAAACACGCTATTATGACTTTGTAGATAACTAGAGTGTTGGAGCTATTATTTACACATATTTCAGTATAAAAGTGTATAAAGAAACAAGCCTAGACTCAGAAACAGAAATTTGGGCATGTACATTTTTAAGTCTTAGTACCTGCCAAGGCTTGATGGTTATTCTTTACATGTACCATTTCTGGTGCTCTGACTTTTTCTTTGTCATCTTATGTATGTGAAATACATGTGAAGAGAAGCAGGTCATATAATAGATTATTTAGAGGCTCTGAACAGAAGTTTGATTTGCATAGTGATTTGTCAGCATGTGAAATCTGTGTCACTAATGAAGTGAGGCTAGACAGCGGTCAGGGAGAAGCTGACCCAAAATGTCGCTACAGTGGAGGCTCAGTTTGCTCTCAGTGAGAAGACAGAGAATGGATGGTAACCATTAAATATTGTAATCAAGAGCAGCCACAAGGATGAACTTGGCTGTTAAAAGAATAAAAAGAGTATTAATACAAAATGAAATAACTAACACAAAATACAACATCCACAATGAAAATGTAAAAACATTAAAGGAACTTATTTAACACAAGTTGTATATAATGGCATAAGATCTAAACACTAGATCCAGGCTGTATATATTTATGATATAATCAAGAGTATAGGACAAAATCAATGATTTACAGACTTTAATGATGAAATAAAAATAGAAACTCATCAGCTGGATTCAGACAGAAAAGCTGGTATGCACAGTGTCAGCCTAGCTATACCCTGTTGTCCAGACAACTGAGTACAAACAACTGAGCCTATAAATATGGATATATTTTCTAAAAGGCAGTCTCTTCTTAGACATAGGAAACTTATGAACATTAACCATACATCAACTTGCAAAACCTTCTGTTTTTTAATATCCAAGAGTAAAAGTAGCAAGTTATCACTGATCATAATGCCAAATACCTCAGTAAATTAATAACACTACCAGAAATAAAATAATCTAACTACAGAGTAATTAATGTGCAAACTACCCATATTAAAAATAATGCAAATGCAAATACAATAGTACAATTTTAGAAAATTGAAATAACAGATAAAAATATTGTTAAGAATCAATAGCAAAAAGCAAAACAGTCATTCAAAGGAAGATGTATAATTCTGAATAATCAAGCTAAATTTAATGAAACATTTACATAAAATTGTTAGAATATGTAGGCTTGGAGATGCTATCTTTGGTAAAGTGCTTTCCACTTGGTCTGACCCTATTACCACTTATAAAGTCACACATTACAGAATAGTTTCTGTAATCCCACCCTGTGAAAGCCCAGATGGGAGGTTCCCAGGGATCACTGACCAACCACTCTAACCTTATGGATCAGCTACCAGTTCAGTGAGTGGCCCTGTGGCAAAACTAAGATGGGGAGTGATTGAGGAAGTTATTAAATGTCAAACCCTCACCCCTAAGTGCAGGGGCATATGTGAGCATACACACCTGAACACACACATAAACAAAGTAAAATAATCAAGAAAAATATTAAAATGAGAACAGCTAAAATCTGCAGAGAATAGAATGAAAAAAAATCAACAAATATAGAAGGTACATGACTCAATAATGAGAATGAAAGCAATAGGAGAGCAGCTAAGGGATTGGTTATGTGGTTTAAAACAACACTGAAGTATCAGGACATGGGTTCAACTCATCAGATCCCATGTAAAAAGCTGGACATGTTTGTGTGCCTGAAACACCAGGGCATTCAGCAGCCAAGAAAGGAGGATTGTTGGGGTTTATCGGTTGCCTGACTCACTCCACATTCAGTGACATATCCTCCCTCAAGGAAACAACTAGAAAATGATAGATCAAGATACATGATGTTCTTCTTTGGCCTTGCGCACGTGTGTGTGTGTGTGTGTGTGTGTGTGTGTGTGTGTGTGTGTGTGTGTGTGTGTGACAAACCCATATTAACAAATAAAGCAGGTACATATGCATATATATGCTTAATTAATGATCCAACTATAACATAAGAACACAGAAAATAATGTGTTTTAGAAAATTATAAAACAAAAACAAATATGCTATAGAGAAAACATTACCTAGGATACAAAGTACAAAACTACAAAAATTTAGGATTCTAGCAAACAAGTTTTATTAAAAGTTCAGTAATAATGGATTCACTTTTAGTTGTTTGGTTATTTTGAGTTTTGTTTTTGTTTGCTTTTTTAGATAGAATGAGAGAAAGAGAGAAAATGTGAGGTTGGGTGGCTATGAAGGAGTCGGAAATGGCTAAAGAACATGATCAAAAATATATTTGAAAATTCTTTAAATAAATAATTTAAGTATAAAGTATTTATTTATTTATTTATTTTCTTTTTTTCTTTTCTTTAAATTTATTTTATTTTACAATACTATTCAGTTCTACATAACAGCCACAGATTTCCTTGTTCTCCCCCATCCTGCCCCCCTCCCCTTCCCCCCAGCCCACCCCCCTTTTCCACCACCTCCAGATCAAGGCCACCCCCGAGGACTGAGATCAACCTGATAGACTCAGTCCAGGCAGGTCCAGTCTTCTACTCTCAGATTGAGCCAAGCGTCCCTGTATAAGTCCCAGGTTTCAAATATCCAACTCATCAATGACCATAGGACCCGGTACCACTGCCTGGATGCCTCCCAAACAGATCAAGCCAATCAACTGTCTCACCTCTTCAGAGGGCCTGATCCAGTTGGGGGCCCCTCAGCCTTTGGTTCATAGTTCATGTGTTTCCATTCATTTGGCTATTTGTCCCTGTGCTTTATCCAACTTTGGTTTCAACAATTCTCGCTCATATAAACCCTCCTGTTTCTCGCTAATTAGACTCCCAGCACTCCACCTAGGGCCTAGCCATGGATGTCTATATCCAGATTCCTCAGTACTTGGATGGGGTTTCTGGCACGACTATTAGGGTGTTTGGCCATCCTATCACCAGGGTAGGTCAGTCCCGGCTGTCTCTCGACCATTACCAGCAGTCTTTTGTGGGAGTATCTTTGTGGATTTCTGTGGGCCTCTCTAGCACTTTGTTTCTTCCTTTTCTCATGTGGTCTTCATTTACCATGGTCTCCTATTCCTTGTTCTCCCTCTCTGTTCTTGATCCAGCTGGGATCTCCCGCTCTCTTTCTTTCGACCCTCACCGTTCATTGCTCCCACTCATGTCCAGGCTGTTCATGTAGATCTCATCCATTTCTCTGTCATTGGGTGATTCCCGTGTCTTTCTTGGGGTCCTGTTTTCCAGGTAGCCTCACTGGTGATGTGAGCAGCAGTCCAGTCTTCCTTGTTCCATATCTAGTATCCTCCTATGAGTGAGTACATACCATATTGGTCTTTCTGAGTCTGGGTTACCTCACTCAGGATGATTTTTTCTAGATCCATCCATTTGCCTGCAAACCTCATGATGTCATTGTTTTTCTCTGCTGAGTAGTATTCCATTATGTATATGTGCCACAATTTATTTATCCATTCTTCAGTTGAAGGGCATCTAGGTTGTTTCCAGGTTTTGGCTATTACAAACAATGCTGATATGAACATAGCTGAGCAAGTGCTCTTGTGGTATGATTGAGCATTTCTTGGGTATATGCCCAAGAGTGGTATAGCTGGATCTTGGGGGAGATTGATTCCCAATTTTCTAAGAAAGTGCCATATTGATTTTCAAAGTGGTTGTACAAGCTTGCCTTCCCACAAGCAGTGGAGGAGAGTTCCCCGAGTTCTGATTCCACCCAGGAACTGATAAAGCTTATAAACACCTTCAGCATCATAGCAGGATACAAGATCAACTAAAAAAAATCAGTAGCCCTCCTATATACAATGGACAAAGAAGCTGAGAAGGAAATCAGAGATACATCACCCTTTACAATAGCCACAAATGACATAAAATACCTTGGGGTAACACTAACCAAGCAAGTGAAGGACCTATATGACAAGAACTTTAAGTCCCTGAAAAAAGAAATTGAAGAAGATGTCAGAAAATGGAAAGATCTCCCATGCTCATGGATAGACAGGACCAACATAGTAAAAATGGCAATTTTACCAAAAGCAATCTACAGATTCAGTGCAATCCCCATCAAAATACCAACACAATTCTTCACAGACCTGGAAAGAATAATACTCAACTTCATATGGAAAAATAAAAAACCCAATCTAGCCAAAAGAATCCTGTACAATAAAACAACCTCTGGAGGCATCACAATCCCTGACTTCAAGCTCTACTATAGAGCTACAGTAATAAAAACAGCTTGGTATTGGCATAAAAACCGACATGTGGACCAATGGAATCGAATTGAGGACCCTGACATTAACCCACACACCTATGAACATATAATTTTTGACAAAGAAGCCAAAAGTGTACAATGGAAAAAAGAAAACATCTTCAACAAATGGTGCTGGCATAACTGGATATCAACATGTAGAAGGCTGGAAATAGATCTTTATCTGTCACCGTGCACAAAACTTAAGTCCAAGTGGATCAAGGAACTCAACATAAATCCAGCTACTCTGAACCTGCTAGAAGAGAAAATAGGAAGTAGTCTTGAAGGCATTGGCATAGGAGATCACTTCCTAAATATAACACCAGTAGCACAGGCACTGAGACAAACAATCAATCAATGCGACCTCTTGAAACAGAGAAGCTTTTGTAGAGCAAAAGATACAGTCAACAAGGCAAAGCGACAGCCTACAGAATGGGAAAAGCTCTTCACCAACCCCACATCTGACAGAGGACTGATATCCAGAATATATAAGGAACTCAAGAAATTAGACATCAAAACGACCAACAGTCCAATTAAGAAATGGGCTATAGAACTAAACAGAGAATTCTCAACAGAGAAAACTCAAATGGCTGAAAGACATTTAAGGAATTGCTCAACATCCCTAATCATCAGGGAAATGCAAATCAAAACAACTCTGAGATACCACCTTACTCCTATCAGAATGTCTAAGATCAAAAACACTATGTATAAAGTATTTAAAGAGAAGGAAATCTATTATTTTGAGAAAAGCTATTAAACATGGGAAAATTAGTAAAAAATAAATATAAAGAATGTATGGCTTTATCACCTACATCATTTACCAAAAGCAATAAACTCTGAGAGGCTGTAGAAATGTCTCAGTGATTAAGAACATTTGCTACTCTTGCAGAAGAATGAGGTTCTGTTAGTAGCAGTCAAGGCAGAAGGATATCTACCTCCTGTAACTCCAGCTGCAGGGTAAACACTACCATGTAATCTTCTTAGCTCTGAGGATACTCACACACAGATGGAGTGATATTTTATTTGTGCTGAAATATGGTGATATTTTATTTGTATGTTAATAGATAAAGTTTGCCTGGAGATCAAAGCAAATAGCAAGACATTAACATAAGTCAGGCAGGGGTGGCACACGCCCTTAATCTGATCACATGGCAGGCAGGGTCTCTGTGTGTTCAAGGACCCACTAGGAAACAGCCAAGCGTGGTGACACACACTTTTAATCCCAGTACCATACATAGAGACCTAGAGGTCTGTACAGACAGGCAGTGACAAGCAAATGAAGTAGCTGGGCCAAGAGCCAATGAGAGAGTAGAACAACAAGGTAATAAAGGCATGGGTAGATAAGAAGTAACTCACTTTTGGGGAGATGCAGTGATCATGAGGTAAGGTTGGTGGCTATCACTATTTCCCCGATCTCTATGGCTTTCACCCCTATATTTGGCTTCATGGTTTTTTTTTATAAGGCCATTTAGAAATTTGTCTACACACAGAGAATGCATATGAACATACATATGTACAGAAATAAAAATAAGATAAATTTTACAGAAAATGGAAATACTATTTTGGCTTACCAAAGCCAAGTCCTGGGGATCTGTAAGCCTTATCCTTCACAAAAGAATAGTTTCATAGTAATCTTATTATTACCTTGTAGTCAAGAGCAAATCATGTGTGAAAGTATTCAATGTAGACAAATCATTACATAGAAACCTGCTTCCTCCCCCTACACCTCCCTCCCATACCAGTCACAGAACAAGAATTTCTCAAATTAGAAATAAGAGTTAAGTTTTCATGTGTAGATAAAACTCAGGTCCACAGAAAGTTACACAAAATATCAGTAGTCACTCAAACGAAGAGTTAAAATGAAAGTATCATTACAAGATACTCTCCAGAGTGTTCTATTAAATAAATAAAGGTGCCACATTTTCACATTGGGAAACTTCTTATTGGATCATGGTGATTCTTCCAGTCTTCTTTTCCCCATGGACCACATCCTGAAGAAAATCAATAGTGAGTACTATGTTCTCAAAGAAAAGTTTTATAAGGAATGTAGTAGTGTTTAAGATCTTTAGAGCTTTGTGAAGTTTTATTTTATAGAAAATAAGTTACTGAACTTAAAACACCAATTTTAAATGCTGATGACTCACTTAAATGTGTTAAATGTACTAATTTCATCATCTAAATAAACCACTATTATTTCAACCATTTTCAATAACTGTGACAAACATCAGATGACCTTATGTGTACAAGAGCACTTTATACATTTTTAAGGTCTTAGGTAACTTTTTGTTGTTATTATGAATTAGTCATTTGCTAAATTGCATTTCAGGGTTATTAAAACAATGAATGGACTTTCTAAAACAGAAGCCACCTTTGTCACCTTCTGTTTATTTGGACAGGGGTTATAAAACCTTTAACCTGGTATTAGTGGTTATTAGTAAATGCTGTTGACAGAGCTGAGGCACTGTCATGAGCAAAGATGGCGTAATGCTCATGAGGGACTAAAGATTGTCAGGGAGCAGGGCTGTGAGTGAAGAAAAAGAAATTTAAAAAGATAGGAGAAGGGAGAGGGTGTGCAAATGAAAAGCTAAGCTTCACCTTCAATGTCACAGACACAGCTTTCACAGCTAAACCTTCAGCCTAGAAAATGTCCAAGTCCACTTCAATGTATTATTATTATTGTTATTATTATTATTATTATTATTATTATTATTATTATTATTATTATGTCATTTTGGAGATGATCTTACAACTTGCTCTGAATCTGGAAGAAAAATAGGGAAGTTAACTAATTTAATTTTTTTCTGTGATGTATGAAACAGCACTAATAACTATGGCCATGCATAAAAATAGTTTACATTTACAGACTAATTAATTGATTTGGATATTGTCTCTGGTAAACCAGCCTTCCAGGTGTATAGAACAGTTATAAAATACACTTCACATTGTTACAATATTGAATAGTATTACTTTATGACTTTTTAGTTAATCTGTTGATCTATCCCCCTCACTTTCTTTGTGGCTAAGAGGAATAGTTTGTTACATTCAGAATTCAGTGTTTTTTACTTTATTTCCAATCGTTGATCCTAACGGTTTTATTCTTAGATATGACTTATCAAAAATTAGGGAAGTGTGTAGGAGTTATTCCCAGGCTAGAATAGACTTTACAGACCTCATAATAACAATAATAAATTATTATGTATACACATGGTATCACACCACACACTAAGGAGACCACGTACTGACAAGGCAACCTTTGATTCTCAGCTTTTGCTGAAGGGTTAAATTTAATCCCAAATGGACCTTTGCTTATTTTTTTCAGCCTATCCAGCCAATTTGTACAAGACAGCAAGAAACAAGGACATAAGAAAAAGGGTGTTTCTATTTATTTACTGTATCCTTGGTCAATGTATTCTTCATAACAGCCTATGATTACTCTCTGAAGGCCTCTTTGCTGAGGGTAAAAATGATCAAAGTTCGTGGATTTTAGTAAATATGCTGATAAACACTCCATCAGACCTTCTCAGGTGAGGAGGATATTGACTTGCACCTCTAGTTACTGTAAATGTGGCGTGTATTTGCTGTGTCATATCTGCATTACAACGTGTATGGTGTATCTAAGAACGGTTTCTATATAAAAAGGAAAGTAGGAAAACAGCACTGAGCAACTCACAGAAAAGTAACAAGCACATGATCCTTAAGTTTTTCTTAGGAAAATGTCTTCAAATGAAATCCTTCTTTCGAAATACAAACAAGTGATTTAGGAATGAAAGAAGTTAAAATTGAGAGAAGGAAGAAGGAGGAGGAGGAGAAGGAGGAGGAGGAGGAGGAGGAGGAGCAGCAGCAGCAGCAGCAGCAGCAGCAGCAGCAGCAGCAGCAACTCAGGTGTCCTGGCAAAAGTTTGCTGCAATATTACCCTCTGCATTGGAAGTTTCTGGTTTTGAAATCAATTACTACCAATGGCAGATCACTGGGACTATTCCAGCAGTGGCTTCTTACGGATACCCTCTGGGGTGTTAGTATTGGCCACGATCTACTATAAGCCCTGTTCAGTGAAAAATGGTAGCTATGTTTCCATATTATTGGACATGTATGACCTTACTCACAGTTATAGTAGTTTATATACACTAAAGTATTAAATGTGGCATTGTGTGCATAGCTTTAGATGTATAATGAAACAATGATGAAACTGAATGCCACAGAAGAATAAAATTCTACATCCATTGTTGTTTCCCCATATTGCATGTTGGTGGTTTAGCATGAGCCATACAACTAGTTAAGCACCATTTATACTGCCTATCTGTATTGTAACGTGTTGCTAAAAGAAATGATTATGCTATTATAATTGTAAAACCAAAACTTAGATTTAACCCACTATTTTAACATTCATGTCATTAAAACCACTGGAAATTTTATGATGTATGCTTTAACTGATGATGCAAATGGTGTTGATTAAAAAAATGATTAAGGTAATTAATAACTATTGAAAGCATATCTCTGAACTATTATGCACAAGAGAACATAAACTTTTACTTTGCTGTCATAATATTCCTGAATTTAAGTTTTTGTATTAATAATTTATGCATACAGAAGACAAAGTTCAGGGAACAAAAGTAACTAAGTTGCATAAAAAGCACATGATAAGGCTTCATTGGGATCTGTGGTATTGCTTACTTTCCATTTGAGCTAGCAAATAATGTGTACAAGATTACAAAGTAAGAATCAGAAGGAAGTTCCAAACCTAGATTGCAGATTCAATATCATTTGTATTTTTTTTATAACATCACACTTTAGACTATTTTGCTATGGTTTATAAGCAGTTTATAAGCAAAAGTATTTTTGAATTCCTAAAGTCTTGAAGATATGGGCAAAGAACATTTCTTAATAATATAGATATTTATGATGGGTCCTAAAAAGCAGTAGAATTTTATAATAATCTCTTTGGATGCTTCAATCTCTAGGTTTTAAGTTAAATTAAATTAAATATTTTTTCTTTTTATTTTAGAGATATGGTCTTAGGACTCCAGGCCTTGAACTTCTATGTAGCCAAAAATGGTCTTGAATATCTGATCCTTTTGCCTCCACTTTTCAATAGCTAGGATTATGGGTGTGTTCTACAATACTTAACTATACATTTTGATTCCCTAGGAAGAATTTTTAAGCTATTATTAAGATCTTTAATTCTACACTGACACACAAAATAACATTTATTTTTGAACTATGTTCTGTCTATTAACTATCTGTATATTATCTTCTATCTTCTATGTCTAATTTATCTTCTACGGTTATCTAACACATACACACACATAAACACACACACACACACACACACACACACACACACACATATATATATATATATATATATATATATATATATATAATCTACCTATCAACCCACAATCCTCCTCTAACTCTGTGATCCCCTAACAATTGCTGTATTTCTTGATTTTAGTTTTTATAGTGGACATGGGATAAGATGTAAATAGAGAAATACTTCTGCTCTCACTTAAGATAACTGTTATGAAGACAATTATATATTGATATTTCTAGAATATGGTTAGTTCTTTAGGGTATACTACTCCTAATGATTACTTCAACAAGTTTTAAAGAGAGATATGCAATGAATTTCTAAATTTACAACTCAGATTGTATTCTCAGAAGTGAAAAAAATATTGATTTTTGCAAATGAAATTGGAGTACACCACAGGATCTTACTTAGGACAAAAAGGACAGTTGTTATTTGGTGAGCTACAGTATAAGAAATCAAATTATACTAACAAAATTATGGACAAAATATTATCATTAAAAGAATTTAAATGTTATTATAAAAATTCTATGAAGACCTTGTTCCATTGTAAATTTATATAAAAATATGAGTAAACTAAGTAGATGTGGGAAGAAATGTGTTTTTGATATCCAAGAGGGACAAGGTTTTAGTAAATGTCACTATTGTTTTTAAAAGTCAATGAAGCAGAAGATAAATAAAGTATACATGAAAATAAGTTCTTATGAAAACTTTGCAGTAAGTATTATGAATAATAAACTCAAAAGAATTAAAAACACACTAGCACTCTGAGAGGTGACCATGAACATACATATTAATAACCTAGTGTCTGTTTGAAAAGTATCCATGTAAAAAATGCATTAAAGCAAGAAAATAGATATAGAAAAATTAACATTTGTAAGATGAATTTCATATCATTGCTGAATATTGTAGATACTAAATTCAAGGCAGAAATTTCTCCTCAGAGACCATGTCAGAAAGATTGGGTTAATAATGGACAGAAGACTTTGGCTAAGAAACAAACATTGTGCAAAAGGTGCATAATGTCGCAAGAACTTCCCATCATTTATTGCTGCTCAGTCACTGTGAGAGTCCTATTAATGTGAAGTGCTCACACAATGCCGATACCAACTCACTCGCAGCATGATGAGTAAAATTAGTTGTAGCTGGGAAAGTGTGAATCTCTTTAAAATATTACTAAATTTATTGCTGGCTTTTTATCATTATAAATCAAGATAACCATTACTGTGGCCCACTCTAAGAAATTTGACCTCTGATCTTTTTTTTATTCTAATTTTCATGTCTTCTCTCTACCTTAGCTGTTATTATTTTCAGAAGTAGCTTGTCTGTGAACCTCAGACAATATTATGTGATGACTTCACATACTGCTTTCCTCTTCTATGGAGATAGCAGGTCATGATCTAACTTATATAAATGCATGCTTTCCATGACTTAGGCTACAGTATCAGTTTAATCTGTATAGTTGAGCGAGAACCTTGTCTTTGACTTTGGAGAAAAGGAGGCCTACTTCCCTTCTTAGTGATTATTTTGAGACATACAACAAAATACTTTGACGAGGATTAGACACGTGTTCTATTTAGATTTGACAAATTTAGTGGAAAACAAGAGCAAACTAGAGAAAAATAAAAATAATCATGCATATAATTCTAGGTGTTGGTGGAAAGGGGGGCAACAGAGGAAGGAGGGCAGAAGAAGAAGGAAGAAGGTGGAGGAGGTGGGAGGGATGGGATAAAAATGGTATTGCTCTTTCAAAGGACTCAAAATCCAGTTCCTAGCATGCAAATTGTAGAGCTCACATCTGCCTGTGTATCTCCAGCTCCAAGAGACTCAACACCCCTTCTGGTCTCCAAGGGCACATGCACTCACCTATATATGGTCACATATAGACACAAATCTAATTAAAATGTAAAATATGTGTAAAGCAAAAACAATTATTAATCTAGGATGAAGTTTATTTTTTATGCAAGTATCTTGAAAAACAAAACAAAGCCCAAGATAGTCAATATTAGCAATCAAATAAAATGCACATGGGAAAAATAGTAGGGGATGTATAGGACCATAACAACAAACTATTTCCAACCAGCCAGCCTCACTTCCATCTTACTCCACCGACTTTTCATGTCACTTGCTGCCAACTTTGTTTACTAATCAGAACTCATTGTCAGACCATACCTGTAGTAGGGAATAATAAGTCTTTCTTTAGGTGTAATTGCTTTAATTATAAGAAAGAGAAAACTTCATGGATTTGATGGAGATACTGATAGTTTTAGCATTAGTGATGTTATTATGCTTTTAGATATGAAACAAATTCATTAAACCACAAAGTTACAATATGCTGACTTTACTGTTCTCACTTGGAAACATTTATATAAAGATGTGATTGCAACTACCCCAGAGACCATAAAGGCATGTTAAGAACTTACAAGGAAAAAAGTGAGAGTCCAATTGGATAAAATGAAATTTAAATGTTGTTTCCATAGGAAAAGATGGTCAGTAAATAGCCTCACAATATGCTATAACATGTCTCTGCTCAAAAATTAACGAGGCTACATTATGAAGTTATGGGTGTACACATTTAAGCAGTAGTGAGCATTATTTTGGTAACTATGAGCTTCCTGTTTCTGGAGATTTCTTTTGGGGATGATGCATGGGTAGACACACACAGTGAACATAAGCTTCCAGCCTCAATCTTTGGGGAATCCTGATTTAAAGCAGATAAAGGTGATAATATAAAAGGAAATTGTGAAAGAGTAGCTCATAAGGCAAGAGAAATGACTTTAGGCTCTAGGGAACCAAGAGAATAAACAGTGTATTTTGTGAAATAGAAAGTAGACCCTGTTGAATGCTGTTGACAGACCAACTGAAATAATAGCCAAAGTAGAACTCATTAGAAGTAGATAAACTACACAAGATTGCAAGCATGGTCCTGAATATCATCAGTGAGTGACAACATAGTTGCATAAACTGATTTAAGGTTTGGTTATAATGGGCTGGGTGGTTAGATGGTGTTTGCACAATGCAATGGAACAGAAGAAGGAAGGGCTAACAGACAGAGACATTCATTCCTCTTTCATATTCCCAAACTCCTGAAGAAAATATCACTGGTAAATAATATACATGCTGACAGATTTGCTGATTGAGTGCCTGTTAATAGACTCAAAGTACTGCCTATGAGAATAGTATTGAATAGTTAATGTGAGTCCTGTAAGAAAATGAAGAATTCAAAGAGTGTTCAGCCTCTGGAAGATTTTGTGGGATCTGAATGGAGTGAATATGATTCTCTTTGCAAAGGATTAATGTGAAGTTCTCTAAAGTTTATAGTTTTAATTGTATATAAATCATTATAATATATCATATATATTATATATATGTACACATATATACATTTTTATTTAAAGTTGTAGACTGTGAGGGACATAGAGAAAAGATTGTGTGTGAAGCAATAAGTTGATGGACATTAAATCCAGAATGGAATTACATCCATATCCATTTGAGGCTGGCATTATGGAAGAAAACAGTATTCTCTCAGAAAACCTGTTTAACTTTTCCTTTTAAGAACCTGATGAAGGGAACTTACAGAGCTTTCACTGCTTCTCATACATTTTCATCATAAAGGAGAGTCATCATTTGGGAAGATTGTTTAGCTATCTGGGGATGTACTCTGGTCTTTATCTCTATAGATTCAGAAGGTTATAAAAAAAAAATAGTTTCAACCTTGGAAATATTGGCGTGAAAGACACAGAAGCCAAGTAGCTCCCACTCATAGATGAGGAATGTCAGGAAATGGTGTGAATTTCATGACTAAATTGTCTTTGGTGGAGAAAAGAAGGATGCAATTTCGACTGAAGGCTGTAAACTTGGGACACACTAGTGATATCAAATGTTCTTTTTTCAAATGACATTAGTATCATTTTGAAATTTAATTTTGCAATAATCTAATTCATATTGTTGCTCATAATACTTTCTTAGTTGATCAATTTTTTGACACTAATAAATATTTGATTATAGATTAAGTGGAATGCAATAAAATAGTTACATTGTTCACTTATTTTATTACAATTCTTTCTGTTGTCTTGACTACTAGCCAGCACATAAAAACTCAGGATACAAGATGGCTACAATTGTGATTTGAGCATTTATTTTAAATAACTTAGCAAATGCTCTTATTCGCTTTGTGATATTTAGCATGAAGCCAAGGAATACTACAATAATTTTTTAATCCATGTCTCAATTAAAATAAAAGTCAAGAAATACTGAAGCAAACATGGCTCTATTCAAATTTACTTTAGAAATCCAAGTTTTAATCTAAAAATAAATAACATTTAGAATGGCTTATAATTCATTATATTTTTTCAGGACCACCATTATACAAAAACAAAATCATGCAAAGATATTTACCTGTCAACATTGACCTGATAGGACAACCAGTGTCCTTTACAGTCCAGTGTCTATGTGCCAGTGCCCCCTGGTGGGCATTTTCAAAAATAAAATTTTATTGGTATAGTTTACATTTTCATAAATATCATTAATATTTTTGTGCCAGATTTCATTCGGACAATGAGGATATCTTTGCATTTTTTGTTTTATACTGACAGTAGGACATACCTTCCTACAAATACACCATATGGGATGTTAAGAACTGACATTGCCCTGTAATGTTATTTTTAAATATTTTTATATTCATTTGTGCTTACGTATGTATATATGCATGATGAAATTTGAAATCTTAATTATGTTTTATGCAAAATGTTTTTTATATGTTTGTTCATCTGTCTGTCATCTATTTATCTATTAAATATATATCTGTCTCTATTTTCTTTCCTTCCTTTTTTTTTTTTTTTTTTTGTTTGTTTTTTGTTTTTTGTTTTTCGAGACAGGGTATCTATGTGTAGTTTTGGTGCCTGTCCTGGAACTCACTTTGTAGCCCAGGCTGGCCTTGAATTCACAGTGATCTGCCTGCCTCTGTCTCTGAAGTGCTGGGATTGAGGGAGTGTGCCACCAGTGCCCAGTTCTCTTTTCAATCATGGCTTTCACTCATAAATATTGTTACTCTGGGGTAAAACACCAGAAGTGAACAACACAATAAAACCAAAGGCCTTATATGTTGAAATAAACTTATTGAAATGCTATTTCTCCCAGTCATCCTCTATCTTCTTTAAATACTACATCTCTCAGTCATGAACTTTGTGACCTGCATTCTCATTTTAGTGAGGCCAGTCATGTCATCACAACAGGGATATTGTGTTGTGACCCCTATCAACATTTTCAGACAAGCTTTCCAGAAGTGTGCTGGCTTCTGTCCTTAACATTTCAAGTGTTAAAAATGCATAGAATGTGCACATTAGTGCTACTAAACACTAAGAACAATGTAAAACATTGGAATTCTAATCACCAAAATGAATTGTAAATGGGGCTTGGAATAAAACGAATGCAAAGTAAATAACTGCTTTCATCTTGGAAAGAATAAATTAAATACATATTATGAATTACATTATTACCCAAGTTTACATAATATATCATAAAGATGAGCTTATAACAAATTCATATAAATTGATTAGTAAGTTCTACGTAACAGCCAAATGAGGTGCTGTGACTTATTAATAAGATGGCATTGAACTTGAGTTTATGTAAATGCTTGTTGTTGGTTGTTTTTTTTTTAAATTCTTTTATTCTTTGGAGGGCCTGCCATCCAGCTCCCAAATAATCACGTTGGAGACTTTTACTTACTTATAAATGAATGGCCTTAACTTGGCTTATTTCTAACCACCTTTTAAAAAGTATCCCTTCTGTCTTTTGTCTCTGGGCTTTTTCCTTATCTTACTTCTGCGTATCTTACTTTCACTCTTACTCTTTGACTGGCTATGTGGCTGTGTGCCTGGCCCCTAGCAGCCTCCTCTCCTTGATCTCTTGCTCCTTGATCTTGCTCTTCTTCTTCTATTTATTTTTTCTGTCTTCCATCCCTGCCTATCCTTTCTCCTTCCTTGCTATTGGCTGTTCAGACTAATGAGGTGTTTTAAACAGGCACAGTAACATAGCTTCACAGAGTTAAACAAATGCAACGTAACTGAATGCAGAACATCTTTGCTTCAACAAGAGTTTCACAGCATAAATAAATGTAACCAATCTTAATATTCTACTTGCAGATAAAAGAATTTTATTAAATTTCATTCATAAAACAATTTGTTTTATCTCTATTCGATAAAAAAATCTGACTGTATTTGTCTAAAGTAAGAGGCTTTATTTTTTTCAAGAAGATAAACGTTAAAATTTATTATTGTGGAAAGTGGTTAAAATGTTGAGACTAGTAGGCAACTTCTTTGATAGTGAAGATTGCGTAGTACTAATTTAGATTTGAAAAATAGGAAAAAGAAAAACAAACGTACAGAGTCACAAGAGTCTCCATTTTCTCTACATTGAGAGTTCTCTGGTGAGTGATAGTAGCTACACTTATCTGTGGGTGTACATAAGACTAAAAATGTAGTAAGAAAGTATGTTGGTCTAGCAAAATGGTAGTAGTAGATTCTCTTCTAAGGCTCATGACATCACTAGCCCTGGAAGTCAGCTAGGTTTCCAGTACCAGGCATGTTTTCCCTTTTTTTAGTGGACCCTTACACCAATTAGACATCTGTTGCTTGCCATTGATATGAGTGCTGCTTCATGCCTTTTTTTTGCATATCTTGCCATGATAATAATTGTCCTGGTTAATTTGTGTCAAAGGTGGGTGGAACTGTTCCATTGCTTCCTTCCTTTGGTTGGTTGTATAGTATTTTCTGGAAGTATGAAAGCTAAACTACAGGATGAAGCTTTAGGGTTAGATTCAATTAGAGTCATCTAAATCATATTTCCTTCAGCAATAGGGACCCACTCATAACAAAGGGCTACATCTATAATCTATATTGCTTTGGGAGAGTGGTCAACCTTGAAGCCACAACACACAGACAAGAGAAATGACATTAGTTGGTTCTATTTATATATAATCTCTCTCTCACATACACATACAGAGAGAGAGAGAAAGAGAGAGAGACACAGACAGAGAGACAGATCTCTCTCTCTCTCTCTCTCTCTCTCTCTCTCTCACACACACACACACACACACACACACACACACACACACACACCAAATATACTCAAAGGAAAAGAGATTGTCGACTTGAGAGTATGGGGGAAAGCATGGAAGGTTCCAGAGAGGGTAACTCAAAGTGGCTGAAGTGAGAAAAGGGGCTGAGAACATAATATCATTCTATTTCACTTCAAAACATTTAAAACATAAAATAAAATTTGAAAAAGATAGTTGTGTCTCAAAAGAGGTAGGACAACTACATCTCTAGCAGTCAAGTCCTGTGATGTCTGGATGCTGTTTGGAAGCATTACTTGGCTAACTGTACTTCAGGAATTCTAGATTTCATGCTTCTGAATCAAGTTGCTTCATGGTTAATAAAGTAGATCTTCTTTGACCACAATGGTCTGTGGATAAGGCCTTCAAGCCAAATAGATTCCACTATTCATTTCCATTGGCTGTGTTCTTAATTTACCATATATCTCATATTATATTTAATTCTTTTAATGATGTATATTCTCCTCACCTGGTAATGAGAGTGCCCTCTCAGCATCTTATATGTGCACACATATTATATATATATGTCTAATTTTAGAAAAAAAAAGGCCAGATTTTTCAAGTAACTTTGAAATTGTTCTATGACAAAATTTTCCAAATGTTTGTCACTGTAAGAATCACCCAGAACGATATGGAAACCAGTTCTTCTACCTTCTGTGCAGAATCAAGGCATAGTTTTCAATTAGAGTTACAAAGAAATCTGTATTTACAAGGGACTGATAAATTTATATATGTTTATTTAAACATTATACTTTTTGTCACTGATTCAACTTTGGACAGATTTATATTAAGAAGGCATGAGCCCAGAGAGTCCAAATTAAACATTTCGAAAAACAGAGGTTATTAAACAAATAGATAGCAGTGTCTGTGTCTTTCCTTTAGATTTATGCATCATTCTTCATAATGATTAAGATAATAGAATGGAGCCGCACCCCCAATCTGCAACAGTTTCTCTGTTGTGTGTATGGAAGGGTTGTGTTTGTATGTGTGTGATGTAATTTACATGTGTATTCCCTGCCAGTGCCCAGTAGGAAGCAAGTAGAGGATGTCAGGTGTCCCTGCTCTATCCTCTCGGCTTCATTTCTTTGAGACAGGTTCTCTCACTGCACCTGAAGCTCCTAAATGTTGACAGAATAGCTTGTCAGATCTGCCTGTTTCACCAGCACTGGGGTCAGAGCAGTACAAGACCATGCCTATCTTTTATATGGCTGCTGGGGATTCAAACCCAGATTCTCACATTTGCACAGTAGTGTTCTTCTTACCTTCTGACTGTTTTAATTTGCCTGTAAAATAATACAGCTTTAAATAGGAAATATCCAACCAATAACTTACTTTTCTTTTATACATAGAATACTATAGGGGTAACAATGCACTAAGTAATCCATCAAAAATGATGAATTTGATGAAGTCAGGTGAATGAGTACTCCAGAAAAAAAACTAAAAGATTGGAAGTTTATATTCGTACAGTTTCCTAATTGCTTTCTAACACTATGTAGCATACCAAAATTACCACAAATTCAGAGTTTTGAAATGAAAACAAAATACTCCTCAAAGTTTTCTGAGCCAGTATTCCCAAGTTTACCTTTATTTATATTACATGAAATATAAAATTGCAGCTAAGGTGTTAGCCAGCTGTGTGCACACATGAAGCCTTGACTGGAGAAACATATTTCCTAACTCTCTTATCTAGTAGTAAGGAAACATATCCTTGTCATGATGAAGGTTTTTATGTATTGCTAACTATCTTACCATTCCATTATTTCTCTTGAGCCTCAGACCTTATTATTCTCTTGTTTCTCCAGAGTTCATCTCTTTCTGCTTCCACATATTTTTGAGACCATGTGGTACTTGTCTGTCTTTGCTTGGCTTATTTTACTGAACATAATCTTCTCTAGATTCATAGATATGATTGAGAATGGCAGGATTACCTTCTTTTACAATGGGTAATTAATACCACCACAGCCTCTTACTTTGTGCAACTGCCACTGGATATTTAGTTTGTTTAGATAATTTGTATGTGACTCTTTAAGTTACTGAATGCATTTCCTTTAGATAAATAATGAGAACTGGGTTTGTTGAATCATGTGTCAGCTTTAGTTTAAAATTACTCAAACATGCACACACATAACACACACATATAAACACACACACACACACACACACACACACACACACACACACACAAACTGCTATCTTACTAAGGACTATTAGAGTCAGATTATCCATTTCTAAAAATCTATCCAACACTCTAGTTAGAATTCTGATGGTTTACCCAGTTAAATTTTCTCCTTTTTTTTAAAACAGAAAGTCAAGAAACTCCTAAATTACTTTTATCACAAGATGCCAATTTTTAATAAGGAAAAATAAATTAAAACTTCATTTGTTTGTAAAGAAATTTACGATACATCCATTCTTAGAACACTGTACTGCTCTCCTCCTACTCATAATCTAAGTTACTGTCATTTATCACACCCTCATGACTAGAAGAATTATGACACTTTAGAAGATGAATGTGGGTTCCTTCATTTCATAGATCAACAGGATCTTGTTATATGCTGAAAAAACGCTTAGGTTGTAATGCTGAATGTTCTTCTTCCTACCAAATAAATGCAGTAGACGGTCATGTGGAATGAAAGACAGCCAGTGGGCATGGAAATGTAGAAGATAACTTCAATGGATAGCTCATGGTTGTTACCTCCAAATGATCTGAAGAAAGTTTTAAATTCTTTCTCCTGGCACATAGAATGCTAGGTACAGGCTGCATGTTAATGGGTGACAATGATTATCTTACTTCATGGCTCTGTGGTAAATGTGTTCCTGGTTTGGGAAAGTTGAAAATTAAATGCAGACATCAGAAGGTTAGGGCAAAAGGGATTTGGTAGGTGTTTGTACTGCGATGCTGAAGAACTCCCATTAAGCTCCATGCTGTAATAATTAAAATATTGCTTTGAATTGGTTTCAAAAACCTAAACAGATCCAGGGAAACTAGAGAGGGAATTAAGAACTAATTACATTAAAGTACTGAAGATCAATTTCTCATGGGTAGGTAGCTTCATGTGTTTTTTTTTTCTTTTGCTTTTAGGTAGTTAGGCAAATATTACAATGAAATATTTAAAGATTCTTTTCTAGGGTTCTCAAATATTCATCACTATTAAATAAATAGATATTTGAGTTGATGTTCTTTTTGGAGGAATGTGCTACACACTATTGTTCTTGATATTTTACCTCCCAAAAACATTTATGTGTTAAAAAATTTCAGTTTGCAAGTGCAAGAGTTTGGGTTTAGTAACAACATTTACTAATTATTAATGAAAATGATATTCATAGGACAAATCAATTCTAATCAATATTGTTCTTATATTATTTTCTTCTTCATAAAGAATTACACCCATGCTTTATTTTATAAACTCCATAATCATACTCATACCTGAAATAAGAGAGAAAAAACTAGAGAGAGGGAGAGAGAGAGAGTTTGTGTGCCTGTTTGAATACAGAATGCACATATTCTAAAGCTAAAGGTCAGAGGACAGCATCAGGTATCTGACTTTAGTTTCCTTGCTTAAGAAAGGGTATTTTCTTCATTGTTCTCCATTGCGTACACAAGGCTACCTGCCTTACAAGCTTTTAAGGAGTTTCCTTTCTCTGCCTCCCATATCATCATATTGACACTGTAATCATAAACATGTGATATAAGCTCAGCTTTTATAAAAGGTCTTGGGGTTCAAATTGAGGTTCAAGGACACTATACCATTTCCCCACTGATCCATTTTGCAAGGTTGTCAATGAGTTATTGTTCTCATACTAAAGAGCATTACAAGTGAGTCAGAGTAGGCTGACCTCAGGTAAAGGTGACATGTTATTATTAACATAATGGCAGTATTTCTGGTGCTCTACATTTCTATGATCTTTTTTCTACCATTGGCTAGTCATCTAAAAGAATGATTCTACTATATACATATATTTATGACATTTATGGACAGCCTTAATTTTTTTTTTTTTTTGCAACTTCCAATAAGAGAATGGAAGGGAGTAAGTTGCCTGCAGTGGGTGGAAATCCATGGAGGTACTGAACAGATGCTGTGTTCCTGTGACTACTTCCAGGCTGCTCTATCAAGAATGGCAAGAATGCTACTGTGAGCTTAGCTCAGGAGACAGCAGATGCCTGAGATACTTGACTTTGGCTGAAGAACTTCTGAAGAGCTTTCAAAACTTTATTCGTCTATAAGCTGTCTCAAATTGTTACATCTCTCCTTCATTCCCTTCCTTCTTCAAATGGCAAAAGATGTGGAAGACTAAAGTATTCCCAGCATACCACCTTTCCCTTCACAAAATCACTTAATTAAGCTTGACTTCATCCTCATTCTTCCAAAGGACCTGAACTGTCACAGTCTTCTAGTAAAACTTATGTATTACAGTAACACTAGGCATAAAGCAGAGAGGAAGAACAGGGTATTCTAAAAACATAGAGAAATGAAAAGTGGAATTTCTTATCTTTTTGAACAAAAATGAGCCTCATCTTGAAAATAATATTGAGAAAGTTCTGGTTCACTGCAGAAGGCCAGGTTCTCACTGTGACAGTAGCAGGTTTGTAGTGATAAGAATGTCTCTTTATCTATATATTGGACCTTATTAAGTCAGATCTTCCAGGCAATCTAAAAATACTTTGTGGCAAACTTACAGAATTATTGAATTTAAGGTTTATGTCTGAGTTTACAAGCAAAGCATAGATGAGTCAAGCTCTTTTATATGTCCAGTTTATTACAAGTACGTTATTTGATTTGCCTTTTATTTTAGCTACTTGCAGCCCAGCATCCAACCTTGACCAAACCAAACACACCATGAACCACTAACATAAAAGGCAAAAGTTCGCATCTAAAAGGCTCTTATCGACAGCACTGTCCTGTTCATAAAGGAAAGGAAAGGTTCCCTAATATTGCTTCCTGGGTCTGGGGGAAAAACAGACTTTCTCAATAAGAACTACACACAACACTGACCATGAGCACAGCCTTCAAATGATTTAACACAGACAAAAAAAAAAAAAAAAAAAAAAAATGAATTTTTGGGAAATCAATACAAACATAACTCAATGTGTACTGCCATATTCTGGCTTAACTTTTCAAGTAATCCTTTAATTAAGCTTAGTGTAAAGATAAGTTACATTGCATAAATTTGGACCAGAGTGTTTTATAGCTCAAGCTAAGTATTTGGGGGAAATATTTCGGGGAAATATAGGTATAGAGAATTTGTTATACAAAACTATGCAGGTGAATTTCAATTAGATTCTGTTTAAGTTTCATAGAATTTATATATTTAAAATTAATATTACAAAAGTTTAGTGAGACTATAAATTCTGTTACTATGAACTGGTAGATGATAGCTTTATGTCTCACTGAGCTTCATGTGTGCTCATATAGTATCTAGGATCACATTAAGTATAATATACCTGACTGCTTCTTTTTTCTTATGTAGAAATTCTCTAACATGATTCCAGAGAGAATTGAATAGCACAAAAGTGAGTTGAAATTATAAATGGAAGCCGGGCAGTGGTGGCGCACGCCTTTAATCCCAGCACTCGGGAGGCAGAGCCAGGCGGATCTCTGTGAGTTCGAGGCCAGCCTGGGCTACCAAGTGAGTGCCAGGAAAGGCGCAAAGCTACACAGAGAAACCCTGTCTCGAAAAAAACCAAAAAAAAAAAAAAAAGAAATTATAAATGGAATAAAGCATTGATTTTGAACACATATTTTGTATTTATTTGTCCAAAAATATTTTTTTTAAGAAATGACACAGGATATTGTATGTGTGCACTAAACCAGTGTCAGAGTGACTTTTATCCTATGGAATGAAAATGTTTATTTGATTGTAGAATCAGTTAATCATCTATTTTAGTGCTCTTCATAATGATGTTGTCTGCTTCCAGCTAAGTAAATTAAATATTAAGACTCTGAATACTAATAGATCTCAGAGTTTCTAGACTTTCTCATAGGAAACAATTGGTGATTGAAGACAATTTTAGCCATATTTAACACATATTTGAAAATGTGAAATATTACAAAATTTACATTTTAATATGACTTTAGAGATACATCCCCACAAACACACTCCCAGAGACATGTGCACACACAGGATCCTGATATTCAGAGATAATATTACTGACTGTGATTTGATCAATGTGTGGATGTGGTTGGAAAAATGTGATGTTTCCCACACTGAACATATCAGATTTGTGGTTGAAGAAGCTGTTTAAAAATACTCTTGTAGTTTGCCCCTGTCATTTTCTGTTTGATGAGAGATTTGTATACAGTCAAAATCTATTTTTGATGTTATATCCTTCTTAATAGGAAATTCTGCTCAATAATCATGTAGGACCTGCCAGCTTCAGGGGATACAAAGACATGGTGATTTTGGTTTGTTTTTATCATTGTGATTCTTAATGCATTAAATCATTACAGAAACTATGGCAGTACTTATTGATAGAATTGATAAAAATTATACAGACAAAATTGTTAAATTAGATAAACTGATAAAAATGGACATTAGTGGGAAAACCCAAGATAGCATGGATGTGTCATATTTGTGTGAATTGACATATTGATAATTGCCATTTTTCTTAAGTTTTACAATTATAATGCATGATCACACACACATGCAAAACATAGATGTCATTTTGCTATTACATTTTGTTGTTACATTTCATTGCTGTTACAAGAATTTTATTTTTTGGGTGTTCTGAACTTCCTTTATGAGAGAAACGCTATCCAGATACTGCAAGTCCTACTATTTCTTGGTGTCTTCTGGCAATAACCCCATCATCCCCCCATATTCAAAGTCCGCACAAATGCACTGTGAAGATTTACATTTGTAACAAGCATGAAACCTGAAGGGGAGGGCGGGAGCTCTTGAGATTTACCTCCTTAACTCAGAGCATTTCCTTGGCAGAGAATATAAGTTACATTAAGTTTTCCTCTAAGCCCTCCTCACCTTTAACAAAAAATAATGTTCTTAATTCCACTAAAACACTAAAATAGCTAGTCTGAGGCCAAGAATCTGCCAAGAGGGAAAACTACCAGGTGCTTAAATGGCACAGACCCATGGGATGCAGTTGAATGGATAAAGATGAATGGGATGATGCATTTAGTTTGAAACAAATTCAAGGGGAAAATTAAGCCAAAGTATGACTGAAATATAATTTAATCTGTTCAATTTATGCTATTTGACCCCCACATACAAAAATGAGCACTCAGAAAACAGAAACTTGGTGCAATACATGTATTATAAAAACATATGGTTAGTATCCAAAGAGAAGGGTGGCCTTCGAAACCAAGCAAATGCAGCGTTCCCACCAGACACAAATGAAATATGGGAAACATGTGAAATGTGCAGAGAGAAAATGACTTGACATATTATAGGAAATGGCAAAGATAAACCCAATAAGGAAAGAGCAAACTTCACAGGAAATTTCACCAGTATGAAGCCTTGTTTTCACACTCTGGCAATCATATCCACAATGAAAAACTCAACAAGGAATTTCCATGGAGCCAAATATTCCCCCTTCTTTCTTTTCTCTTTGATAGGAAACAATATGTCAAAAAAGCATACTTGGAAAAGGCTAGACCCTTTCCCATATTATAGCTGTAGAATGATGTTCTCTATTTTAGTGGGAAATTACTTAGATATTAACTCAGATTTTCTAAGAGATTTAATGAAATTAATCTCAGTTTCAGATCAATTGTAAAAGTTTAAATTTGACACATAAAAATATTTGAATTGTTTTGCATTAGTTACTACTCCAAGAAAGAGTATATAGCTCAGTACTTTGGGGAGAAATGCCAGATTGAGAAGGGTGTGTAACTGTTGCTTGTATGTAGAAGAGGCCCGCCCAGGAAGAGGCAGGGGCAGATAAGAGAGTGATTCATTTCAAACTACTGTCAGTGACAATGGTATTTATGAAGTCATGGTTCTGAAGGTAACATGGTGGTGGAATTCCTGCCTCATCAGGAGACCCCAGTCTCTTTCTAAAGACCCCCAAATGATTGATAAAGTCTATCCATAGCACAAACAGTGTGTTTGCTTTATTTGAGTTTAGTGTTCTAAATACCCACATCTAAAAGAAGCCATGAGGGCACCATTTAAACTGGCATTTGACTAGCTGAGCCCCCAGTGTACACTCAGTTGACATGAAGATCAACGAGTGCACTTATGTTCAAATCATATTTAACATTACAAATGGAGATGACTCGGAAAAGAAAACTTAAGGTACACTTGTTTTGATACCATATGGTGTGTGCAGAAGAGAACAGATTTCAGGTGAGATCTTAACATCAAAGATGTGTTGTAGCCTATGTTAGTCAGCTTTCTACTGTTATGATGAGGAAATTTTTTTTCCCATGAGATTTTATTTCCCAGAAAATAGTGGTAGAATTGTATGTGAATATTTACCAACAACTGATGTTTGTTTCCAGAAGGCTAAGGTCAAATTGCTTTTTCTCTAATTCTTTGTTGATACAAGAAGAAAGAAGAGTGTCTAACATATAGTACATATTACATAATTGCATGTAGTATAATATAAACAATATATTGCATATAGTAAGAAATAAACATTCATAATAAACACATACACAATTGGGTATGTGTTAGGGTGTGTGTATGCTTCCTATTGAGTCCATTTTGTATGAGAGAGAGAGAGAAAGAGGGAGAGAGAGAAAAGCTGATTCTCCTCCTCTGAATAGCCATCAATTGCCTAAAAGTGTTCCTCTTGAAAAAAAAAATAATCTTTTTTTTCAATTTTCTTTATTGAGAAATTTTCTACTCACTCCACATACTATCCACAAACCCCCTCCTCCCTCCTACCACTCCCCAACCCTCTTTCCCAAGCCACCCCGCAACCCCACATCCCCCAAATCGAGGTCTCCCATGGGGAGTCAGCAGAGCCCAGCACATTGAGCCTAGGCAGGTCCAAGCCCCCTTCCCACTGCAAAGTGTCACACCACAGGCACCAGATTCGAGAAGCCTGCACATAGACCAAGGACAGATCCCAATCTCCCTGCCTGGGTGCCCCCCCCCCGAACAGTTTGAGCCAAACAACCATCTTCCATATCCAAAGGGCCTAGTCCAGTCCCATGGGGGCTCCACAGCCACCAGTCCACAGCTCATGGGCTTCCTTCCACTAGTGTGGCCGGTCATCTCTGCACATCCTCCCATCATGATCTCGACATCCCTCACCTGCAGTATCTCTCCTCTCTCTCTCATCATTTGGATTCCCAGAGCTCAGTCTGGTGCCTAGCTGTGGATCTCTGTATCTGCCTTCATCTGTCACTGGACATAGACTCTATGATGACAGCTAGGTTATCTGCTAGGCTGGTCACCAGAGTAGACCGGTCCAGGCACCCTCTGGACCACTGCCAGCAGACTAAGGTGGGGTCAACCTTGTGGATTCCTGAGAGCCTCCCCAGCACTCTGCCCTTCCTATTCCCATGATGTCCTCATCTATCATGGTATCTTCCTCCCTGCCCTCCCACTGTCCCTGTTCCAGCTTGACCCTGCCATTTCCCTGTGTTCTCATCCCCCACTCCTTGCCCTCTGCCACCCTCCTCACCTAGTTCACTCATGTAGATTTCAACTTTTCCTTCACAGGATCATTCCTGGGTCCCTCCTAGGGTCTCAGCCACTCTGGAAATCAGTATGGTGGTTTCTCAGAAAATTGGGAACAAGTCTTCCTCAAGACCCAGTTATACCACTCTTGGGCATATACCCAAGGAATGCTCAATCTTACCACAAGGACACATGCTCAACTATGTTCATATCAGCATTATTCGTAGTAGCAAGAACCTGAAAAAAATCCTAGATGCCCCTCAACTGAAGAATGGATAAAGAAAATATGGCACATATACACAATGGAGTACTACTCAGCAGTAAAAAAAAAAAAATGATATCAAGAATTTTGCAGTCAAATGGATGGAACCAGAAAATATCATCTTGAGTGAGGTAACACAGACTCAGCAGGACAAACGTAATATGTACTCACTCATAAACAGATACTAAATGGGAGGGAAGGGATGGCCAGACTGCAACCCACAACTCCAGAGAGGCTAGCTAACAGGAAAAAATAATCTTTATAATATCTTTTTTTTCTCTTTAGCCATCTAACTGCCAAAAATGATCAAGAAAATTTTCTATATTAGGAAAGGCATTGAACAGTTTGAAATCAAGTGGGAAAATGTGTAAAATTAATCATAATGGGTAAAATAAATACAATAATACAATGATAAACTCTATATCAATTAATTGAAGTAAATGTAGCATAGTGGTGGAATGTGAGGCTTAGAATTTCTTCTGTTCAAAATGATTGCCATTGGAACACTTTCTAGTCTCCCTCAGATAACTCTACAGATACATTAAATAATTTAATATGTATGGGATCCCTGTAAATTAAATATCAGTATCCTCATTTTACATACAAGCCAAATTGCAGGTACAGATTCTGAGCCATTAACTAACTTACATAAAATCTTTGTATTACTAAGTTGAAGTAATACATAGACTTGGCATTTTCCCAGAACTTGGGAAGCAGAGACAGGCAGATCTCTGTGTTGAAGGCCAGGCTGGTCTACAGAGTGAGTTCTTGGAGAGCCAGGGCTACACAGAGAAACCCTGCCTCAGAAAAACAAAACAAAACAAAAACAATAAAAAGGTCATACATAGACTCTTTCATTCAGTAAGTTATGTTTAAAGTATAACATTGTAAGGAAGCATATTTGGTTTGATTTGATACAATTAGTTTCTTCAGAAGTATAAGCTGATAATGACAGGTAATCACACTAAATTATAAGAGCAATATTTTATACTTATACTGATTTCAACATAATTTAATTGCAAAATTATAAGAAATCAATACAATATGCACCATCATATTACCAATTTATAATTTTATTATTTATGATATATTCATTTTTCATGGCTTCTGAATTCTTAAATTTCACTATAACTGAGGAAGCTAAGATTTCCACTAATTTCACACTAGTAAATATGTGAATAATTTTATTGTTTTCTATGCTTTATATTTCAAATATTGTGAATACAAATTAATTTCATTCATTGAACAGTACTCAGTGGATTTTAATACAGTATTTTAATGTTTATAGATCACATTGCTACTGTTAAAATATTATTAGTAAATATTTTGACATGTGAATGTAGCATATATGTGCATGCATGCTTGCTTGTGTGTTAATGTACATAGGTACACATGTGTGAGGCCAAATGTTAATGATTCATCTCTTCCTCTATTACTCTCCATTTTATTTATTTAAGCAGGATCTCTCCTCACTGGAAATGAAACTAACCAATTCCTGTTACTTTAAGCAGTCAGGTTACTTTTAGGATTCCCTGTCCACAGCTCATAGCATGACAGGGAGTCAATACACATTACCAGCTTTTACACGGGTTCTGAGACCCTGAACTTCGAATGGTCAGAGAAAATCCTTATGATTTAGTCTGCTGGTTGTATAGCATTTTGGTGTCAGGTGAGCTGTTACTATAGAAAATACCTAAAATGTGTTAAAATCGTTGTAACTGTGTCAAGACAGAGTCGATAATGTGTCAAAATACAGATGATGAGATTTCATATGGAAATGAAGAGTGAGTAGTAAGAGACTGGGAAAAGGGGAGTTCTTACTCAATGTGGTAAGAATTTTATTGACAGGTCTTCTAGTGTTTTATGGAAGTTATAACTCTGAAGGAATGAATTGGTGTATTTAGATGAGGATAGTTCTTACATAAATCACAAATTTCTGGTTTCATTCCTTCAGGCATCTTATTGGTTGAAAACAAGAGGACGAGTGAAGAAAATATAGATAAGTGAAAAAAGACTGTACATGGAGATTGGGAAAACTTTCATCTTATTGATACTATAATGAGTAGCAAATCATTTTCTGGAGAGATCATTCGAACTGCAGCTAGAACATCATTCTGTAAAGTTTGGGGTGGGGTATAGTTTCAGCTTTGACCTTGAAGCACCACCCCAGTGAGGTAGCTGGTAACTGCCATGCCTACCTAGGACCTGCCCATGGGGTGTGGCCTAGATGGGAGCTCTTAAGACCTGAGATCCATCTGGGTCTTGTTCTCTTGGCTCCTGGGGATCCTGGATGCTGGATGGTAGACCAAGTCAGAGTTCTCTAGAGAACCCCCCTGCACTGCACCTTGCCTCTCCTGGATCCTGTAAACAACCCCTCTACTGGCTATAAGTTACCCCTAAATAAACCTCCTTTTAACTGTGTGGAGTTGCCTTATTAAATCCCACATTAGTGGAGAGTATTTGAAGTAACTACTGGGTGCTTTACTTGTACAGAATGTAGATGGGATGAAATGAGGGAGGTTGTTGATCTTCAGTAGCACAATGAGACAAGCTGATAAGAGCTAGCTGACTTGAAAGCTAAACTAAATATTTAAGAAGTTGGGAAGGGTAATGGGTTCAAACACCTTCAGGGCAATATTTTCATTCCTAGAAGACAGATGACCCCTTCCTGGGGTTGACTTGAGGGACACATATTCAACAGCCACTCATTCCCTCAGAGGCACAGGAGTGGGATTCTGTCTACACCAGTGCAGGTTATTAAACCTTACAGAAAAGGAAAAGATGGAACATCTGGCCAGCTACTTAGTCCTGAGTGCTAAAAGCCAATTTTTGTAGTGTACTTTGGATTGAAAGTACTCATCACTCTTTTTTGCTGTTGGGTTTTGTTTTGTTTGTTTTTGTTCCCCCTTTTGGAATATGAATCTAGGAATTCCAGACAGAAATGTTTGGAGGGATTAGGTAGCTCATATATTCATATCCCAGAGTCTTAGCCTAGACTGTTCAGCTACTATACCACCTAATTGTACAACTTGAGAGAAACAGAAGAAATGCATGCTTCCTCATTCTGGATACCTGGAATCAACTGAGACTATGTGATTATGATGTGCTGTGATATCACATCAACTGTGATACCCAAGATAAAAATTGCAGCAGATTTGGCATCCAGAGAGGTTCAAGTTCCTTGTTCTTAGATGTCTAGTTTTCCATCTTCACATGGTAGAAGGTACTAAGAATTTCTCCAGTACCCCTGACTGTCTTTTATAGTAAGGGCAATCACCACATGAAGGAAAAGCATTTCTTCATGACATAGCTTTGTTGCCAAGGCTTCTCTTTCAACTTCAATTACTTTACTATGCAGCTTTAAAGAAATGTGTTTTGATAAGATGCCAAATTTTTTCTCTATTAGTCTACAATAACTCTCAAAATCATGGTATTTAGAGGTGAGGTTGGGGGAGATGATTCGATTTAAATGAGGTATTGTGGTGGAAAGATTTATCGTGAAAGTATTATACCTATAAAAAGACACTCCAGCACCTTATTGCCCCTATTGTCTTCTGACATGTGAGAAAGTACAGCAAAGGCACTGCAACTAGAACCCAATACTGCCAGCACTCTGATCTCAGATTTGTAACCTAACACACATTTCATGCTGTCACAACCGAAATCTGAACTGAATAAGACAGATAAATAACAGAAAATTAATTTTGAAGTTAAATTTTCAGAGGTGCTGAAATAAAATAAAAAAATAACCTAAATCATATCCTTGAGTTAAATATCAAATCTTTTTATTAAAACTAAATTCCTCACGAAGACATTGAGCAGTGTGTAAGATGAGAGTACTGTGTGGGATGTTTACTTTCAGCACTCCCAAGTGTCATGTTGGTTCCCACTCACTCACTTGCGTTTTGCAAGCATAGTGTACGCAGCGTGTATAATTACTTATATGCATTTCGAAATGCCTGGGGAAATGTTGTCAGTTGCAGATTTAAGTGTAGTTTTTTTTTAATCATTTGATTCATTTCCTGTCTTCTTGTAGATCAATGTTAAATTTTCTTCATATTTATTATGTTTTAAAATTAAAAAGTTCCATATTTTGCTTTTATACGCATGTCATACTGTGGTTTTAGTTAAATTATTAATGTGATTTAGGCAAATAAGCTATAGGTTAAAGAATGATAATTTCAGTTGGCCAGACACTTGTCCTAAGTTCACATTTACATGGTGACCACTTTCTTTCTTATGTCCTAGATATAGATTCACAAGTTCATCCTTCCTGACTACAAAAGGAATCATCTAATATCTCTGAATCTCAATGAGTATAGGACAATCCATCTATCCTGTTGCTTTTCATTTCTTGACTTAATTTAGAGGGGAAATGTGCTAAAATTTAGTTAATCTGCCAACTGAACCATGAAAGAAACAGGAGATGTCATTTGCCTACAAAAGACTGATGAGCAGATTTCAAGACCATCAACAAAGTTGGTCTCCAATCTATAATTGCTAGTTTTGCCAAGCCCTTCACATTTCTAACTATTACCTATCTGGAGAGATCACTCTCTCTTGAGAAATATATGTAATGAACCATCTTAAATTCAGCTATACTTGACACGATCATATTAAAAATAATTATTAATTTCATATGTAACTGAATTTTTTTCTTTCTTTGACTTTTAACAAAATAGGATTGGAATTAATTTGAAAGCGTTGAAGGTCAGGAACCCTCAAACATCCTCTTCTTGCCTGTATCACATAGAGACTATCCATGTTTATACTACATGCACAAATGTGGTACTCGTATATGGTTCAGTAGAAATGGATATGATAGTGAATTATAATTTTCTCGGCAAAATATAAAATGTAAAATTTTGTATGTAGGTGAATTGCAATATAGAATAGTAATATAAAAAAGGGGAAATAAATCTACTCAGATATGCAACGATTCTTATGGTGGGCTCACCACTCACTCACTACTTTATTAAAAGAATACTATAAACCTATAGGAATCAAACCAAAAGCAATCTAACACTAGCGACTCAAAAGACACTTTCCTGTTTAAATAGTCTTAATTTCATCTGACATTTAAACAAATGGTAAGAAGAGTATAATGAGATTCCCCCTTGTAATAATACTCACTTGTCTGTTCATTGAGTACTGTTTCTTTAAAAGTTGTGTATTTGATTTAGTGCTTTAAATAGTTCTGTTAATATTTTTATGCATTTTTATGCATATTTAATAGATGATACTCAACCTTGGGAAATATGGTATAAATGGAAATAAAAATCTCTGTAATTGAAACCATAAATCGAAAGTTTTAAGTTGACCTTCTGTTACATTCCAGTTGACTTGTCTTTGGAGAAGACTATCTTCTTTTATTGCTGCTATGAGGATTGAAAAGCTAGTACGTTGTGGTAGGTTTTTGTGGATGTTGAGGCACTATTTACTATGAGTTGTTTTCATCATTTCATTATAAAAAGAGGGAAGCTTTTAGCTATAAAATGGAGTTTCGAAGTTATTTCCTTTATTTTTGAGATTATAATATAAAATAATCATTTCCCCCTCCTGTTGCTGGAGAGTTTTCTCCCCGGGTTCCACCAAGCACTGGCAGTCCCTTAGCACACTTATAAAATAAACATACGGAGGCTTATATTATTTAAACTGCTTGGCCATTAGCTCAGGCCTATCATTGTCTAGCTCTTACTCTTATATTTAGTCCATTTTTATTAATCTATACTTTGCCACGTGGCTTGTGGCTTACTGATACCTTACATCTTTCTTGTTTTGGCAGTGGCTCCAGGCAGTCTCACCCTCTGAAAACTCTCCAGCTGTACCCCCCTTCCTTCATACCCTCTTACCTACTTCTTTTTGTTCTTTTAAAATTCATGCCTTCTTTTTCATTAATTATTACTACAAATAAACATTGTATACTATATATATAGGTATGTATATATATAGATATACATACATACATATATATATTTCTAAATACAGAAGCACAATCTTCTCAGTCTGTATAATGATACGTGCATGTGTGTTGAGAGTGGAAGAAATATTCTTTCTTAGGGAATAGCATGGAAATTAGTTACCAATATTAAATAGTCCTGGAAGCACATTCATGATGGATTTTTAAATAACAGACAACATATTTGATTAGGATCTATGCTAGCCTTTGTCCATTCTCTCTTTTTTCCTAGTCAATTTGTTACTGTGAACTAAAGGATTGTGGAGGAAGAGAAAGCTGTATCCCAGAAGCAAAAGTAATTGATTCTGTGATAGGCTACCATGCTTTCACAGTACAGCATGGTTCCATGAAAGCTAGTGCTATGAATTGTGCTAGTGATATTCACATAATGGCTCTCTTTTCAGTAAAGATAAACCATGGCCTCAAGAGCATCTATTGTAGTTAAAGAAGAAGAAAAACAGAAGGAAAGCTGGAGGAAGAAACAAGGAAAAAAGAAAAAAAGAACCTGGTAAAAATGGATTTATCTTTTGACATTAACACTAATATTGGTAAAATGTTTTTGAAAATAGATAATGTGCTTGGGCATTGTTTTACTAGCCAACAAATAGACTTAAACACATAAATAACACTTGAGAAAACAATGACTTACATACACACATCTCAAAGCCTTTAACTGAGGTGGAAAAGCAACTTTGAAACAGATGTTTCTTTTTCCTATTTGAACAAGCATTTTATTGAAATTCTTCACAGCAGACTTTACTAATTAATTTGGAAGAGGGACTGACAGGTTTTGTGGACTCTCTTCTCAGGAAACAGGCATGAAGCTGGGGTCCATTTTTCCTGTGTTTCTGACAGCAGCCTTTGGGTTCTTGGCAGGCTCAGTCACCCTCTGTTGACATCCCAGGAGCTCCCCTTTTGTCAGCATTCTGGGATGACACTTTTGGGCTGAGACTCACTACAGAATCTCATGTTGCTGTTGTTCACATGGGGACTTAACAAGAATTCTTCTTCTGTTTCTTCAGTCACACAAATGGAACGCCCGAGTGAATCTTATGCTTTCCCTTTGTACTAACATGTCTGTATAGTAAGTGCTTTGATTTTCAGATTCAATTTTATCAGAGATAAATTTTGAATATTATTCAAGAATGAGTTAAAGACTTTCAAAGCAAAGGAGGAAGTTATTTAGTGAGGCCTTAGGGTAGGGTAGAACGATTCAATTTGATGTCAAAGGAAAACAAGGAGGTCTAGGAAGAAAACAGGGAAGCCTTGGTGGGGAGAACCATGGTTGAATTTCTTAAATGAGGACAGAAGGGAAGCCCCAGGATGGAGTCAGATAAAATAAGTCATGAATTCAATCTCTAGCACAGAGAAATAGAAACATTGAAGGGAATTCTTTTATCAATTAAAAAATACTAATGGTTTATTAAATTTGATATAGTCATGGAAATTTAGAATGATCTGAAATGAAGAGCTATGTTGTAAATTACACACCAAGACATTAATAACAACTATCACCAGAGCAATGCCTTTGCTTTAATATTTGAATCTCATATTTATTTTTATAGTATATTTAAAGATAAGAGCCCTGCTGTGAGTTTCTGGTAATGATGATTTGGCCAGGCATATTGGGTAATTAATAATTAAAACTCTGATTATTCTCATTTTAAAACACTATTTGGTCCTTAATTCAAAATATGGAATTCTATTCTAAAAATGAATCTTTTGTTTTTTTAATAAAAGAGTCCATAAATTTTACATCCTAACATATTCAAACTGTATTGTTATACACATATGGAATACTCTCAATGTTTTTCCTTCTTTAACTACCTCGCAAGAGATGTCCTTCAATTGCATCATGCCTTTACATGGCCTTTACATCTCTGCTTCTTCCAATTAAACCATGTTTCTTGAGTATAAATGATACCTGACATTTTCAAAAGATTTACTTATTTTTATTTTATGTGTATGTTTGTGCCTGAATATGTATCCATGTGCCATACATGTGCTTGTTGCTTGTGGAGGCCAGAAGAGAGCATCAGATTCCTCTAAGTGGTATAACAGAAGATTGTGCAATTTAGAGTGAGGGCAAGTAACCTTCAGTCCTCCATAAGAGCAACAAGTGCTCCTGTTGCGTCACCTCCTCAGCCTCAGGATCATATGACATCCGAAAAATATAAATCACCATGTTGGTCTTCTAAGGCTTGAGTTCAACAATATATCCTGGAAATGATTCAATATTTATTTATATATATCAACTCCTTCATTATTGGTAATTTTTGCCCCATTTTCCACTTTATTAACATCTGCAACATATATCCCCAAACTTCCTATTTATTGGCACTGTATTTAGGTGTTCATCTCCAATATTTCAGAATTTTTAGAAAATATACACAAAAAATTCCTCATGTTTATATTAATGTGCAGAACGAAAACATTTGCCAGTGAAAGAATTATAAGGATAGAGCATCAGAATTCAAGGAAAGACTAAAATATTTAGCAGATTTTTCTGTATGTGTTCTTCAAGAATTTCAGAGTTTGCACCCCTTTGATAAATGACAAGAGGGCATTCCTACTCCCATATATCATTTTGACACTTTAACATTTTCCCATCTAACAAGACATCTCATTTTCATTTTCATATGTGGTTCTATGATTATGAATGTGGCTGAGATATTATTTCCTCATTTGAATGCATTCTATTGTAAACTTACTAAGTAAACCTTATACACAATATTTCATCAAGTAAGTTTTCTTGGAAGAATGTTAGGAAACCTGGCTAATCTTTGCTTATTAAATATGGTTTCTTTTGTTAAACTAATTGATACTTTGTAAGAATTGACACTATGAAAATGGAATGTTGAGTTTCGGTAAAAATATATGTTTACTTAGCTATTTGAATCTCCAGAATTCGGCACTTTTAAAGGAAGAACTTTAATAATAAACAGCAGATATTTTTAGTGAGTATTGATGCTTTGGACAATACTTATTTAACCATTGAATGTGGCATTTGGTGAAAATTTTATTCAGTATTTCCCACTAATTTAATGAAATGTATCATTTGTTATCACAATAAGCTTTTAAAATATTGGAAGTCTGTCCCTTCCTCTATCTCAGAGTAAAACTGTTTAAATGAGATGATTGTTTTAGTAATTCTGATTCCTTTGTTTTCATCAGTATTAGCATAACCAAGATCATCAATGAATGCAGTATAGTCAACAGCAATTTAAATAAAATGATTTTGTTATTAGGTAATGATACAGATTCATTCATTTATCTTAACTTTTTGTTATAACAAGAAGGAAGATGGTTGCTTTTAAATTTTTCTGTATTTCTGTATCTTCAAACAAATCTGCCTTGAAAGACATGGGAAATGAAGTCGGGAGCTATGGAATGTAGAGGTGGGTTAGGACAGGCTTGTTTTCTTTTGTCATTGGTCTGAATCCTGTCTCTTGTGTGGAGGAAAGCTTGGCTGCATCTTGAGTTAGCCTGAGCAATTTGGATGTCAGCCTGTTGCTTTCTATCATTTTCTATTTCAATTGATGTTGTTTCCCCAACTGTCATATATAAAGCTAAGTACACTGAACAGTTTATGGGTCTATTGTGAATGATTTACAAATTAGCTGTAGAGAGAGGCAGACATTGTCATCTCATCAGTGAGGAAATTTCTCTCAGGGCAACTTCTGGCTGAAGGAAACTTTAGTGGGATATTATTCATGTGTGTAACTGTGCCAGAGAGATCTGAAATACATTCCCACTTACCACACCTCATTAATAGTAAAAGGAAAATACAAGCCATTTAGAAAATAGTCTTATTTTCCTTGGAGTACTCGATTTCAAATAATGTGAAATTTTCATGGTTTTATAACAGTGAAAAACTAAATTGATGTCAGGGTTATCTCTAGTCATTTTCAATGTGTGTTCTGCAATGAAGTTTTTGAAACACATTAGCTGAATATGTAAGATGAGTGGCATGATATAACCATGGTGACAAGACTCTGAATAACACCCCTAAGTGCTTTGGGTAGGAACATTGGTAGAACTGGGAACACATCACCACCTGAAAAGCTCATGAAAAGAACTCGTAAAATTCCTAAGATAAACACAGCAAGAAGTTTCATTGAATTCAATGCCAATAAACATGAGCATCTCAACCTAGTTCTGTATTAGCATTCTGTTGCTAATATAGCACAGTATTTTGACAAGGTGATTAAATAACACACATATTTAATTTGACAGTTTTTTTTATGTCAAAAGTCAAAGAGGGTTTCACTAGACTAAACTAAGGATTATATAAAACTGACTTTAGAGAAGAGTCTGTGTCAGTTCTTTTTTTCTGTTTCAATAGATGTTTTCATTCATTGGCCCATGGCCCTTTAACATTTATTATCAACATCAACAAAGGTCTGACACTATCCCCAGGTTTCATCTTTCCTTTTTGACTTATCATTCTCAGATAGGTTCTTCTGTCTTCATGCACAAATACTTTTAAAATTATTTGGGGCCCATCTGAATAAATTAGAATACCTGCTCCTTCTCAAGACACTTAATATAGCCAATAACATCTATAGAGCACCTTAGAACCTTGTCTCGCAAATCTAATATATTCTCACACAGTTAAAAATTTAAGATTTGATTCCCATTGGATGGGAAGCTAACCCCACTTTCAAAGAAGTTCACTACCTGATCACATCATTCAGTGTCACTTTTAGTTGTTTGAAATTAAGAACCCAGACTGAAGCTAGGATTGAATTATCAGGACATTGCACATATGTCTAGCTTCAGTACAAATCACCAAAATTTCTTGAGAAGAATTGTCTGTCTAAAGTAGATTAGTGGATGTAGGCTTTTGTTTTTGTTCAGGTGATTCTAATAAGCAGTAAAAAATATGTACCCAAGGTTTATTGATATGTTCATGTAAGAACAGTTTTCACCTCATTTAAGAATGAGCCTCCCAAACAGTTCAAGCTAATCAACTGTGTCACTTATCCAGAGGGCCTGACCCAGTTGGGACCGGGACCTGTCCTTAGTGCATGAGCTGGCTGTTTGGAGCCTGGAGGCTACGCAGGGACACTTTGCTCAGCCTGGGTGAAAGGAGGAAGGAACTGGACCTGCCTAGACTGAATCTACCAGGCTGAGCTGAATCCCCAAGGGAGTCCTTACCCTGGAGGAAATGGGAATGGGGGATGGGCTGTAAGGGGAGGGCGGGAGGAGGGAGGACAGAAGAATCCGTGGCTGATATGTAAAATTAAATTAAATTATAAAATAAAAAAAAATAAAAAAGATTGAGCTTCTAATTTACATGCCCAGTTCAAAAAAGAAAAAATAAAGTGAGTTATAGTTCAACTTACTACAGACAACCAATGCTTTAGAACAATACTTGTTTGAATTTTCACTCTCAACCTCCCCAACTATGTGCACTTCTATGATCTGTCTATTCACAATTAGAATTGATGTAACTCATTGTTTTCTAACAGAATGATTTCTTATCCATATTAGTGATATCATCTACCTCATTGGACTAACATTCAGGTGTATTAGATATGGATACCATAAATAACAATGTCAGGAACTTATTAAGTATACAAATAATAGTTTCTTAACAAAGGGCACCATTCTGTGTCAATGAATAAGAATATTTTCATTAACACATTAAACATTTATTTTCTGTTTATTGGCATTTTGTATTTTCTAACGTTCCTTTAGGTGGGACAGAGCTCCTGGAATTATTTCATCCTTTGCTTCCTGCCCAGATGTCTTTGCTCTCTACAGCCTTATTTCTGTAACTTCCGGATGTAGACTCCACTGCCTGTTGACTTTTGTTCTGGGTCTTTGATTAAGGGGCTGTGGCATGTTAATCTCTGTAATGCATTTCTCTGCAGACTTTTCCTGCCATTCTCTCTTTCATCTGGACCTCCTTTAGCCTTCAAAGGCAGTGTTTAGGGCCAAACTTGAGGTAGGTTTAAGGCCTGGAATAAATCACATGGGAGGCCCATTCCTTTCTGTTTGAAGGAGGAAAAAAGGCGATAAGACATAAAAAGAAGGGAGTCCTAAGCCTGAGAAGCATGAAGGTGAAGGCCAGCATATGCCAGGTGCCTGGAGTTTGTGTCCTCCAAAGCTCTGTGACTGTTGTATGTACTTGGTGTCACAGCCTTTGAGATTCAGAATTGGGTAATTGTTAAGTATGTTCATGAATAAAGACAACACCACACAATTTCTAAAGATATTTCTAGAAAACTATCAATCATTCTCACATTTTTCTTCAACAATTATTTCATAGTAAATCATAAATTGGTGTCATTATAAATAGCTATCATATATATTTCTAATTGGCATCAGAGAAGCTCAGTTTTATAAAGAATAGCTGAATCATATTAGTTCTTAAGAAGACGCTCAATTATGATAAAAAAAATGTAGCCAGTGAAAGAAGTTAGACATCTGGTCAAACAGCTGTATTTTGGTGTGTAAGTCATGAAATTAAATTTACTTATTTTTATAGATGGTTTTATCCTTTTACTTAAATATATTCATGTTAACTCTTTTTGCTTTGGAGAACAGTTTTCCATTTTCTTTAGAATGTGTGCATGTTAATTTCAATGTTGATGTTTACAGTAGGAAAATTTTCAAATTTACTATAGCAGGTTGGTCAAAAAGGTTCTGTGTTACATGTCCAGGTCGTCTTGGTTAACAAGAATAAATTCATGGTACAAAATTCTGTTTTATTGTTGTTATTGCTTTTCAAGACAGGGTTTCTCTGTGTAGCTCCGGCTCTGGAATTGTACTTTAGATCAGGCTATTCTCAAACCCAGAGATCTGTCTGTGTCTGCCTACTGAAAACTGCAACGAAAGGTATGTGCCATCACTCATGGCTAATTATCTATACATTTCAAAATTACCTGATAATCAACTTGATACGAGTATACACACATACATATAAACACACTTATATGAATTTATATATTTATACACATGTTCACACATATGCATGTATATATAGGTATACATACATACACATGCATCTCTGTACACATATATCCAATAATCTATAACAAAAGCAAATCTATTTTACACAAATACTCTAACAAACTTTAAAATATCACCCTACTTTTACTCTTTCTTCAGGTTTGAATCAGAAAATGCTGTTTATGGCTAGTATTTATGGAAATGTCCATTGTACCTTTCTTAACTAACACAATCTACCATGAAATACAATGCAATTCCCGTATTTTTAAATTTATTTAATTTTTTGAGATTTTTCATAGATCATATTGTAGTTATATAGTCTCTGTTCCTTTCTATCCCACATCCAACCTTTCCATGCCCCTTAGCTCCCTCTCAAACTCATGACCCCTTCTTTAGTTACTGCCATTACATGTATCCTGCTGAGTCCACTTTGTTTTGCAGTTATGGGCATATACTGAGGATTGTGAGCTTTGGGTTGGACAAATTAACAGGGAAATTTTCCTGGGAGAAAATTTAATCATGATTCATAGATGGCTTTATCTTCAAAAATAATTATTTGAATTATAAATTTCTACATTTTGAGTGAGCAAGATACAGATACTACTAATTTTTTTTTCAAAAACTGGAAATAAAATGAGCATATGTATTATATATTTATATTAAGAATACAAATTCATTGTAGCTATTGTATGGCAGTAACTGAGTATTCTTTCTCCTTCTATAATTTCCTCATTCTGTTTCTTTTTATAATTTCCCAATTCTTCATTTCTGCTTTTCAGAGAAATAAGAAAATCAATATTTTATTGAAAAGTCAAAGACTAATTTTCTCATTGCATTATTGTTTTCCTTCTACTAGCAGCTATGACATAACTTCTGGAACTAGTTTCTTGCTTTTGAAAAATAAAACAAAGCATAAAGGACTTCTCCACCCCAACTCCTTAAGAAGTTCCTTCAAAATTGTCTGCATCCAAAGAAAGGGTCTGTGTGGAGACAGCATGGAGAGCAGGCAATACTTCTCTTTTCTTCATTGTGACCCTCCCAAGGTATTCACTGTGATTCAACTGGCTATTTTCCTGAAACATATTGAAACTAAACTTCCAAACATGACTGTAAACAATACACTCTTCATGTTGACTGAGGAGCTGACTGCTGTGAGTGGTTACTGATTACAATGAGGAGGCTTGGAGAAGAAGGAAATTGAATTTTATGGACAGAAAATATGTACTTCACATAGTTAGACCTTGAGTGAGATGCAAACAATGCTATTTCTCACATCTTCTCACTACACTAAAGAAAAATGCAGAGAAAGGCATTGTGTGAATTAACACTCTCACATTGAATCCCATCAAAAGATGGAACAACTGGAAGGTGGAGCTTGGAACCATGCACAGATAGAGCTGGTTTGGGATGAATAGAGCAGATGTTGGTCCATATCTGACTGCTGAAATGAGGAGTGAATGATCCCCAAAATCCTAGTCCTCAGGGGAGGAGGTGAAGCAAGAAGAGTATCTAGCAAGGATGAAGGGTAGAGACATCTGTATCACATATGTTTCTGTTTGCTAGTGTCTTTGAGAAGAATGAGTATATTTTGAGATATATTTTAGGGTAGAAATTTATCTAAAAAATTTGTATTGCCTTTAAGTCCATAAAATGTTGGCTTTACAAAGATACGAAGGGTCTATGCTACAGGAGATTTCATATCTTTCATTTAAATGATCCTTGAGGTACAGGCACATTCACACATTAAATGGAATTGCAGCTTTTATTATAATCAGTCTGTCTTTTTTATTAGTTTGTAAACTTTTCACAGAATCTTGTATTTACACATTTTAATTCTTCTACAACCAAAATTTTAGGGGACAGAAACATATTTGTCAAATTTTCCAAAGAAAAGTGTAAATGAAATGTGGTTTTTTTTTCTGTACACAAAATGATGAGAAGTAAATGTGAAGAAAAAGGTGAAATATAACGACATGTTATGACTGCAGCTGGCAAAGGAAAAGATTAAAATGTTGAAAAAATACAACAGCCTATTTGAGATTTGAGATCTAAATGATGAATCTCGTCTTTCCAAGTCACGGAAACTGCCTCCATGCTAGCGGCAAATAACTGGGCTTTCTGTTATTTGTTGAGCAAATTACTGGGAGCTAAAAGTAAGAGGCATGCAAAATCGTCTTACAGCTGACTTGCAGTGCAGTTCAGAGGAGAGAAGGGGCAACTGCTGTGGCTGGCAAGGAATAAGAGAAATCCATGGGGTTATAAAAAAGGTTACCACCCACTGCTGCTACTAAATAAGTGTTATGTCATTGGCGGTGGCACCTGCATTTTACTCAAGATGAAGAAAGAACTGAATGCTGGCAGATGAAAGCAACAGCCATTCTGAAATGTAAACACACAGGCAAAGACAGACATGCAGTATATAAATTGTTTCATTTGTTTCTCTTCAAGCAAATTAGAGAGTGCAGTTCCCTGCTAATTACCCTTATCCTGAGCCCCAGAGACTCAACCACCTCTCAATAACTTACAGGTGACGCGCCTCCCTTTGCAGTTCTGTTCCATGTTTATTCCAGAATAGCAGATAACCCATTTGTATCAAATTATTCACGGCCGTTTGGGGAAATGGGCTGCATACTTCTAAGGAAGTAGGAAAACAAAAACAAAAACAAAACAGCTATTGTGTTTTATGAAAACACGATTTTTGGTTTTACACTCAAAAGCATTTTTAGGTTTCAAAGATAAGTTATTTCAGTTCCATTTGGCTACTTGTGAAAAATTTGAAGCAGTTTAACCCAGAAAGATTTGAGGCATTTTTCAAAATTATCTTCCCAAACTGTCCATCTGTTCCTTGAATTAGGGATCAAGAAACAAGTAAAAGTCAAAAATAAACAAGAACAACAAAACAAAACATAGATAAGAAATGACATTGTGTAGAAGGCCAATTAGCCGTTCTTCAGAATATGAAATGTTTTCTTACTCATTAGCAACTTATTCGGACATTCTGTGAGGTTACAGAGGCATGAGGTTAGGTTTTATTGTTGGGATCTTGTTTAGGATTCAAATTATCAATTTCATTTGTGCTAGGAAGGGCTAGGTCCACTGCACATACCCATTCCTCATATCTATGAGCTTCTATGCAGACTCTCCAAGGGCCAGAACGTTATGGCTAAAAAAAAGTAATTATGTACATGGGAAAGCATAACTTGACCTGTAAGATTACAAACTTTACACGACCTTTATTTAATATTTATCCCTTTCCTAGATCTGAGTGTGTCATGAAAACCCAAAGTGATTGTTCATTTGCACTCACAATTAGTACCTGAATAAGTTCTAGTCCCTTTGCCAGAGAACCCACAAATAGATCAGGGTACACAAATATCACCCACATTCAGAGGGCTTAGGTGGGTCCTAGGCTCCTCAGCTGTCAGTCCAGGGTCCATGAGCTCCCACTAGCTTGGTTCAGCTGTCTCTGTGGTTTTCCCCCTCATGATCTTGACACCCCCTTGCTCCTACAATCCCTCATCTCTCTCTCTTCAATTGAACTCCATGAGCTTGGCCAAGTGCTTGGCTATGAGTCTCTGCATCTGCTTCTATCAGTCACTGGACATAGGTTCCATAATGATAATTAGGGTAGTCACCAATCTGAGGGGAAGGCTAGTTCAGGTACTGTTTCTACTGTTGATAGGAGTCTTAGCTGGGGTCATCCTTGTGGAGCCCATTCCCTATGATGTGATGCCTTGTTTGGCCTTGATCCAGGGGAGAGGGACTTGGTCCTATCAGCCAGTGTTGACTAAAAGGAGGCTTTGCTCCTTATGCGGAGTGGATGGGGGTGAGGTGGGGATGGGGTAAGGGGAGTGGGGAAAGGGGATAGAGGAGGAACTGTGGTTGGTATGTAGAATAAAAAAATTAAAAAAAAATAAAATGAAAAAAATATTAGTGACTGAAGCATTTCTGGGCCATGCTTCTCATTTCATCCACTTTCTAAAGTTTTATTGGTTAATTGGAAAGGGTAACAGCAATGCCAATTCTACCATATTATATGTTGAACACAAAGTCAACATAAATAATAATACAATGAAATCAGACAAGCAGTAATTAGTTCTTTACTTAGATAATAATATTAGACAATACTATTCTGCTATAACCACATGTCACTTGATACACAGAGGCATGAGATGAAAAAAATCTTCAATATGCATGAATTTTATCTCCTCCCAACTAGAATCATCAGTTTCTCCATTCTTAAAGTAAAATTAGTAAAATACATTCAGTGATGCCTACTATCCCATGAATTATAAACTAGATTTCTATCCATGCAATCATGTTTTACTAATCTAATCTTAAAACAGCACTTGTTCCTTCCAAAGGACAGAAGAATAGATGCAGAGAAAAGCGCACACTTCAGATCAGTATGTCCATGACCAGTATCATAGTCTGACTCATTTTCAGCATGAGCTGAAGCTTAAGGTTCTGATTATGTTCAATGATAGTCCTTTACTACTGGAAAACAAAATGGATCTGCTTTCCCAAAAACTGAGCTGTGAGTTAGAACGATTGTCCCTACATCTTTAATAGTGATGTTACTGTTTGTAATTATGGTAGGAATCTAATCATTATTATGTACTTCTGTGTTCAAGAAAGCTACATTAGAACTTGCCAGTTGATGAAGATGAGTTGACACCAGAGAAACTAAACATGTGATTCTTCTTTTTTGGTTTACCCAGGTGTAATATGATACAGATAAGAGTTACCATGCTGCTTACTACTCTTCATTGTATATTAAATCTTTCTCGGTATAGGGTGTGAAAATTAATAGAATTAAATTTTAATTAATAAATAATCAAAGCTAGGAATGCAGTCAAAATATTATTTGGTATTTCCAGTCTCCTTTATGGAAGGTTTACAGAACAAGGTAGAATTTTAATTGTTAAAAGTTGAGTTAATAAGGCCTGTCTTTTATTTAACTTTTTAGTTTTTTTTGTGTGTTGTTGATTGTATTTTGTTTTTTTTTTTTTTTTTTTTGCTTTTTTAAGTGCATGAAATAGTTAAAATTTTGAAATTAGTTGATAAGTGACAAAACTGTGGAAAGGAATGACTGAATCAATTTTTCTGCCTCTATTGTTTACTCTGCCAGTAACGTTATTCCTCCCTCTCACTAAGGATTTGGAAGCTGCCAAAACCTCTGAAATACATTTAAAACATGAAGGAGATGCCTCTAAAAGTAGTATGAGTAATTGGTAGATAAAATACCTGCAGTGTTGTGGGTATGTTTCTGTCTCTTAGGATTGTTGGGCCTTTTCATTGTTCAAAGATTTTCTTTGCTTTAGATGACAAGTATGGATTGGTAGAATACTGAACACCTAAACAAGGAAGCATTTAAAATGTAAAGAATCAAGTAAAAATTGTTGTTTAATTAGGCTGATTCCCCAAAAAATATTTTAAAAGGAAATGTGAGTGATAAATTTCATTTTTTTTTGGTCAAGTTTGGATAAACAACAACAAAACAGTATCTTGGTGTACTTATGCCTGATGAGATATCATTTTCATTCTATGAGTACTAAATATTACAGACTATTGTGGCCCAGTAAGACATCTATGTTTCCACTGTCATTATTTTACAAAATATTTCCTGACTTTACCGCTTCCTTTTGTGTTTGTTTTCTCTGCAACTTGCATCCGTGTTCCACAACCTTGCCTGAAAAAGCTAAATGATCCTCTCACTTGATGTTAGCACTAAGTTTTCCAAACCAGGCTTTCAGTTTGACAAAGGACATCACAAGTGAGAATTTAGCTTTTAGTTCCATCTACTATGCTCTCACCACGGAGTCTTGGACATTTACTTAGCCAGATAACCAATACCAGCTTACCTGACTTTCATGAAGATTCTTGTGTGTAACCCATTTCCTGTCCTAATTTCTATACCAATCATGGTTTTATACTGCAGAAATCAAAACCAGACCTGTGCTAATTTTAACATTAGAGCATTTAAAAAAAAATAGAACACCAGATCACAACATCTATTTAAATGGGACGATCAATTTCAGTTAATGAAGAGAAACTGGAGGTGCTGCAGCTATGGTAACAGTATTGACCTAGGATTTTCCAGGTTCACACCGATTGCCAGTATCCTGGGAAACATCTTGACCTTGAACAAAGTACAATAATTTGAGGACAAATAGTGTTCTAACTGACATAGATGAGGTATAAGATAGGTCAATCTATGTATACATGTTTACACATATTCTATTTTCCATCCTAAGAGGCTTTAACAATAGCTAAGATTTTACCATGGATACATCCTTTGTCATTACATGCATCAGATAATAAGTCTCTGAATGCACTGTGACAATTAAACCTGAAAGTCATGCACTTCCAAACTGCTAAACACTGAATAGTACTATAGTCTCTTTGGCCACTGGGTATAGATTCAATATGCACACCTAAATCATCTGTTTCAATCTTTTTTTATTTTACAATTTAATTTAATTTTACATATCAGCCACGGATTCCATTGTTCTCCTCCCCCCCCCACGCCTTCCCCTAGCCCACCCCCCCATTCCCATCTTCTCCAAGGCAAAGACTCCCCTGAGGATTGAGTTCAACCTGGTAGATTCAGTCCAGGCAGGTCCAGTCCCCTCCTCACAGGCTGAGCCAAGTGTCCCTGTATAAGCCCCAGGTTTCAAACAGCCACCTCATGCACTGAGGAAAGGACAAGGTCCCACTGCCTGGAAGCCTCCCAAACAGATCAAGCCGATCAACTGTCTCATTTATCCAGAGGGAGTGATCCAGTTGGGGGTTCCTCAGCTATTGGTTCATAGTTCATGTGTTTCCATTCGTTTGGCTATTTGTTCCTGTGCTTTATTCAACCTTGGTCTCAACAATTCTCACTCATATAAACCCTCCTCTTTCTCGACAAATGGACTCCTGGAGCTCCACCTGGGGCCTGGCCATGGATCTCTGCATCCGGTTCCCTCAGTCATTGGATGGGGTTTCTAGCATGACAATTAGGGTGTTTGGCCATCCTATCACCAGAGTAGGTCAGTTAGGGCTGTATCTCGACCACTGCTAGTAGTCTATTGTGGGGGTATCTTTGTGGATTTCTGTGGGTCTCTCTAGCACTTTGCTTCTTCCTATTCTCATGTGGTCTTCATTTATCATGGTCTTTTATTCCTTGTTCTCCCTCTCTGTTCTTGATCCAGCTGGGATCTCCAGCTCCCCTAAGCTCTCTTTCCCTCGGCCCTTGCCCTTCATTACCCCAACTCACATCCAGGTTGTTCATGTAGATCTCATCCATTTCTCTGTCATTGGATGATCCCTGTGTCTTTCTTGGGGTCCTGTTTTCCAGGTAGCCTCATTGGTGATGTGAGTAGCAGTCATGTCATCCTTGTTCCACATCTAGTATCCTCCTATGAGTGACTACATACAATGTTTGTCTTTCTGAGTCTAGGTTACTTCACTCAGGATGATTTTTTCTAGATCCATCCATTTGCCTGCAAACCTAATGATGTCATTTTTTCTCTGCTGAGTAGTATTCCATTGTGTATATGTACCACATTTTATTTATCCATTCTTCAGTTGAAGGGCATCTAGGTTGTTTCTAGGTTCTGGCTATTACAAACAATGCTGATATGAACATAGCCGAGAAAGTGCCTTTGTGGTATGATTGAGCATTCCTTGGGTATATGCCCAAGATTGGTATAGCTGGGTCTAGGGGGAGATTGATTCCCATTTGTCTAAGAAAGCGCCATATTGATAAGCCCAGGACCAGATGGTTTCAGTGCAGAATTCTACCAGATCTTTAAAGCAGAGTTAATACCAATACTCTTTAAATCGTTCCACACAATAGAAACAGAAGGAACATTACCAAAATCCTTCTATGAGGCTACAATTACCCCTCATTCCTAAACCAAACAAGGATACAACAAAGAAAGAGAACTACAGACCAATCTCCCTCATGAACATTGATGCAAAAATACTCAATAAAATACTGGCAAACAGACTCCAAGAACAAATCAAAACAATTATCCACCATAATAAAGTAGGCTTCATCCCAGGGATGCAAGGGTGGTTCAGCATATGAAAGTCTGTCAATGTAATACACCATATAAACAAACTCAAAGAAAAAACCACATGATCATCTCACTAGATGCAAAAAAGGCATTTGACAAAATCCAACACCCCTTCATGATAAAAGTCTTGGAGCCATCAGGAATACAGGGAACATATTTAAACCTAATAAAGGCAATTTACAGCAAGCCAACAGCCAACATCAAATTAAATGGAGAGAAACTCAAATCAATTCCACTAAAATCAGGAATGAGGCAAGGCTGTCCACTTTCCCCATACTTATTCAATATAGTACTTGAAGTTCTAGCCAGAGCAATAAGACAACATAAGGAGATTAAGGGGATACAAATTGGAAAGGAAGAAGCCATGCTTTCCCTGTTTCAATCTTATGTCTACCTGTTTTAACTGTTATGTATGCATTTATCTAAATTATTCTATTATTAATGAAAATTCTGGAATCAGAAATTGGGATAAAATCCTCGTGAATCCGAAAAGCAGGAGAGAAAGGATTGGTTCACACTACTGTCCGTGTTTCCCAGACTGAAAAACTGACCAATATCTAAATTCTATCTACTACTTCCTTTGCGTCTGTCTATCTGGCTCCCTGGGTCCTCCAACATTCTTATGGCTAATTCTGGTTCACTAAATGTTGATTCTGCCCTTTGATTCAAGGTATAACTTTATTGGCAGTCTTGGAGTGTCAGAATGAACAAATCTCCTGCAATACATATCGTTTTATTTGATTTTGTTTAACTTCCTTGTCAGAAGCCTAGATTTTTCTTTTTTTTTGGATCTTCCATGATGTTCAGGGATATAAAGGAGAAAGGAAGGAAAGAAGAGAGAGGAGGAGAATGAAGACAGGGAAAGAGACGGAAGGAGGGAGAGAAAAAGGGAAGGAAAGAAGAAAGGAGGAAATAAAGGAATGAAGAAAGGAGGGAGGAAACAATGGATTGAATGAAGGAAGGACACTGTCTATTATAGGGCCAAATCAACAATATGATGGACAAAAAGTAAATCAAAAGAATACTGGTGTAGTACAAAACAATACAGGGTGATCATATTGTGGTTTGGATGAGAAATTTTCACTATAGGTTAATTATATTGAACAAATAATGATGTTATTTGGGAGTTATAGGAACCTTCAGGGGTAAAGCCATGCAGGAAGATTTATGTTTCTGGCAAAGAGCTGTGAGGATTTATAGCTTTGCCCCAGTAATCCACTTCCTTTACTTTCTCCCTGCCTTCTGCGTGTGAATGGAATGAACTCTCCCTGCTTCCTGACCACCAGGCCAGACTCAGTAACCTGCTCCCATGCTTTCTGCGCTCCAATGGACTTTATTCTTCTGGAAATGTAAGCCAATATGACATTTTCTCTTGTAAGTTGCTTCTTATCATGATTTTCTTACAGAAACTAATACAGATTGTGTGAGGGACAGCAACAGCGTGAAGGCGCTGTTAGATATCACTTTACCATACAGCTGTAGGTGGTAGCAACATATTTTCCCTACCATATAAATGAGTATAAGTGAACACAGAAAAACACGGGTTGAGCCTTCTCTAAGAAAATCTTTGAGCGGAGCTGTTCAATCTTAGCATTGGGCTTATTTCCTTTCAACATTAAGTATGTAATTTGCAGTTGAAAATAACAAGGTAAAATTAAATTAATTTTAAAATTAAGTATCTTGTCTTATTTTTTCCATTCAAACTTAAGAGTCTGAATTTCTACTTAGTATAAAATACATTCAAATATACCTGATGATCACCTTGAAATTTTCCATTTGGGTTCAGAGAAGAATCATTTATGTGAACTTGTTATTATAGGTGTGTGTGTGTGTGTGTGTGTGTGTGTTAGCTTTTGCTTGAAAACATATAACTGAATAATATAATCAATGTCTACAAAGATCAATCAAAGTCATGTATATTTTATACATCCATATCAAATGTCTAACACTTTTCTTTGTTTTCCACAAGGAAAGAAATTAGTGCAGTATCATAGATGGGTGAAGTAAAAGATCTGTCAATCTAAGTGCATGTGGCTTCTTCTATTCTTTTATCAATATCTCCCTAACCTTGAGCTATACACACATGTAATGTATATACATATATCTATGTATCTTAGTGAGAATAGAAGTTGATCAGCTCTTAAATCATTAGGATATGATAAGTCATTTATTCAATTCAAAAACAACCTTTACAATGAAATCTAAATAAACTTCCATGAAACAAAGATGAACTAATAACCTTCCAGCTTAAGTCTTACTACTTAAGTAAGTTTTGTAATGAAAGACTAATAGCCCACGCTCAACATTTAAGCCTTGGGGTTCTGGGAGAGAAAGATTGTTCCCTCCATTTTCAAAATTGCTTATAAGTGTTGATTAGATGCTTTAGTTGCCATGCCAATGTGTTCTCTGTTGTTGACCCCCAGCTTACAGCTGAGAAATGTATGGGGAAATTTATTATAAACTACCTTTATTTAGCCTTTGCCTGGCAGGAACAAAGGTGTATAAATAACTCTTCTGTATGTGCTTCCTGCACGGAGCCCCACAAGGATCTGCATATATTATCATAGTCATTTCGTACATCTTTAAGTGAAATAGTGGCGAGAAGTCTCAGACATAAAGTACATGGCAGAGCCATTAGCAGGCCAACAGCAGAGGCCACACTTGCTGTATGTCAAACTCTGACAGCTTTAGTGTCTACAATATCGTGGTCTATTTTGGCAGAGATGTACCTATTCAAGCTGAATTAAAAGTTGCAAATACCCCAGTGTAGGCCATCAACTGCTGAATACCCATCATCAATCAGCCAATTGCCATGTGGTACTTGTGCTGACAAGTCAGCAGTAACTTAAGAGATTTTCCTTGTTTTTACTAAGACTTAGTAGAGCTATTGGATCTAATAAATACTAATGAAGGTATAAATATGTTAAACTTTTCTCTAGTATTCATAAAAGCAAGCAATAAATGAAACTCATAATGTTCCATATAAAGATGGCTGATTACTTCTTGGGTTATGACTTTTAGGTCAATCTAAATGGTCTCCCTTGTTTTTTTTGGGGGGGGGTCAGAGGAAACATCATTTTAATTTTCTATAAAACTAAAATTTTGTTTAAGAATGAATAGTTGGACAAAAATATATTCAAAATATACACAATACAGTACAAAGATTATAATGCTTATGGTCTGTTTCACTTTCTCTGATCCAGTACTCAGATAAACAAAGCATATTAGAAGTGAGAATTGAAGCCGGATGGTGGTGTTGCACACCTTTAATGCCAGCACTCAGGAGGCAGAGCCAGGAGGATCTTTGTGAGTTCGAGGCTAGCCTGGTGTACAGAGCGAGATCCAGGACAGGCACCAAAACTGCACAGAGAAACCCTGTCTCGAAAAACCAAAAAAAAAAAAAAAAAAAGGTGAAAATTTGTTCACAGAGAGTCTGTCTCATGCAATAAAATTGACTATATGGGATTAGTACTTTCCAATAATTTGAATTTTAATGTGTTTCTTTTTCTTTGCAGTCTTTTTTTTTCCATTGGAACGTATTAAAGATATTCTTTTCAAAGGTTTCTCTTTCTGTTTAAAAAAATTCTTATAAACCCTCTTGGCTTATATTAAGACCCTAAGACTATATTTCCTTAAGGTAAAGTAAGTTTTGGCTAGTATTAATCACTCATGGTAAAGCAGTATGCTGTTTTCCTGTAGCCAGGTGTGTATCCTTTGTATACCTTGATGGAAACACATGTGGATTCTAGCAGAAGAAGAATAGCTTTAGGTCAAAAGTCAACAAAAATGGAAAGCTTAGTCTTACAACCATAAGACACTGAATTCTATCAAAAAACATGACACAGGTTGGGAGAGCCTCAAAAGGGATGACAGGCCTAGATTACACCTTGATGTCAACATAGTGAGAATATACAGGACACAGTGGACCGATCTGGACTCCTGACCCATAGTTGACATAAGGTACCAAACTGGTGTCTTATGATGCTTATTCTATAATAACCTATTATACAATAAGGGAAAACATAGAAAAAATCGACATCACTTCATATATCACATATGAATTTGATTAGTCCTTGGTCCATTTTTGGTCTATCCATTAAATACCAAGCAAAAGTGCTGGAGGATATCTTTCTGTACACTGTGAATATATGTTGTTCCCATTGGTTAATAAATAAGCTGCTTTGGCCTGTGGCAAGGCAACTTAGAGACAGGTGGGAAATCTAAGGAGAGAGAAAGGAAGGAGAAAGGCAGAGTCTAGGGAGATGCCAGCACTGGCAGGATACGCAAGATGCGAAGGCATTGGTAAGCCATGACTATGTGGAAACTTATGTCTAAATAGAAATGGGTTAAGTTATAAGAGCTGGCTAGCAAGAAGCATGCTATAGGCCATACAATTTGTAAATAATATAAGCCTCTGTGTGTTTACTTGTGTCTGAGTGGCTGTGGACTGCGGGTGAGAGAGAGAGAGAGATTTGTCTGGACCACAGAGTGGGGGGTATTGTGAGGGAGCATAAGGGGGTGGGGGGCAGACTTACCCAAGAAACATATGGCTATACAAAAGCAATGCTAATGATTGAATGGACAGCGAATGAAGACAATGGCATGGCTGTAATGTGGTATAGAGTGATGGTAGATGTGTATTATTTAACAGATGCTTCTTTTGCTTTTTAATTTAGCTGTTTTGATGTATGACATATAGGTCTTTATTCATACTATAATTGTGTCCTGCATGTGTTAGTATTTGGCATGTACATTAAACTGTTAAAACATTTCAAACATTAGTCATTGTTTCCAAAACAGAGTCAACAACTCTGTCCTCTTTTTTATCTGACAAAACTACCTCAGGACTGGAAACTTATTAATTACTTTGTACTGTAATTTTTAAATTCATACAACTTTTAAATTGCTTTCTAATGGTATCAAGCATATGAAAAATAATAATTTTTCTATGAGCAAGTATGCTGGTCTTCCCTGTGTGTCCATGAGTTCTTTGAGAATAGAGATATTATCTCATCTTTGTTCAGTGTGTTATCTATATTAATAAAATGAACATTCATATAATTGCTTGCCAAAATACTAAATATTTATATCAAACCGTTCATAGGCTGCAGTAGGCTAGGAATTTGGGCATCTGGAAATTATTAATAGAACCGATTATGTCTGTTCTTTGGAAAATTAATCAATATGATTTGTTAATATTCATTTATTTGGCATAGCACAATCATCACTGTTCCATGCCCATGAATAATCATAACCTAGCATCAAAATGTAAAAATCAGAAAGAAATAATTAAATAGAAAGAGAGAGAGAGGGAGAGAGACAGAGACAGAGACATAAACATAGACAGAAACAGAAAGAAAGAGCCAGAGAGAGAATGAAGACGATTGGGATTATAAAATATAATAGTCTCCCCTCAAATATAGTTCCAAACACATGGTCACAAAAATGGTTAAGCTCTATAGGGCAATAACAACAATAAAAACAGACATAAATGTGGGTAAATGATTTGTAGGGAGGAGGAGTTGTTAAACAGGAGAAAGAGAAATGTAATTATAATACAAGCATGAAAATGTCAAAAATTAATTAATTAAATACCACATCCTTTTGTCTCAGACATTTTTATCTGACATTTTCACACATGAAGATTCTCAAATGAACTCAACAATTTTTAATATGCCCTGATGCTCAAGTAAATACTTGCAGTAATTATTTGTCTTGAGCTCAAATTACTAATTATACCTTCACAGTGTATTATGTTTAATTGTAATAGCTTTTTAGGACATGGAAATGTTAACAATAAAACTAAAGGTATAATGAAGAAAATAAAGATTACCTTTGCAAAGCTGGTTTCCTAAAGGAAGTAATCATGGGTGCTAGGATATACTTTCTTTGGACAGGAGTATTAAAAAACATGACTCAACTCTTTATTTTTAACTAAGAAAACATATTAAATAATTGCAAAATATTAAAGAAAAAAAGTTAATGAAAGCCTGATTGTTGGGGAAGTGTACGTCTTTAGTCCCAGCACTCTGGAGGCTGAGCCAGGTGGATCTCTGTGAGTTCAAGGACAGCATATTCTACATAGTGGGTTGTTTGCCGTCCAGAGATATACAGTAAGACCTTGTCTCAAAATTAATTAATTAATTAATTAATTAATAACAAGTTAATTCATGCAGAGCAGGATCTGAGGAAGGTTCCGAATATGATAATAGAAAAAATTAATTCCACTAAATTGAAATCTTTAAGAGTTATTTGTTTGAATATTTAAATATATATCAATCATAGGAAAACATCCCTTGAAGTGAATGTTAATGTTTCTTTTCCTTCCTTCATGTGGCATATTCTTTATACATATGCATTACCTTGAGGCTAGAGGAGCGGCTCAGTGGTTGAGAGTTACAAAGGACTGGGTGTAGGATCCCAGCACCAACATAGTGACTCACTCCTTTTGTAACTCTAGTTCCAGGGGATCTGAACCCTTCCTGACCTCCATGGGTACTTCATACATTTGGTGCAGATACATGCACTCATGTGCACAAATAAATATGTAAGCTAAACAATTCATTATTTTAAAAATACATGTTTACCTCGCAAATAATGAGCAATGTTGGCTTCTCACTGTGTATAGTAAGAATATCAGTTCCTCCATATTTGCCTGCCTTTTCCTGGCCCCAGTCATCTCTTAGTCTCTAGTTTCCATATTGGAACACTCCAATGTTTATTAATGCAGGGCCTCCTGAATGGGAGGAAATGAAGCTATGCACCAAGCCCTTAACTCCTGGATTCCTAACACATGTTCTCTTGTGTAACATTCTCTTAGTCTTTGTCTGTGGGTGGATTCTGAATATTGAAAGCCAATATATAGAATAGAATATTAGCATTTACATAAATGTATATTCAGTAAACAACTGTGGGATGTGACTGTACAAGCAGAGAAAGAATGGGATCCTAAGTTAATAGACCTGGAAACTTGATGGAGGAAACATTTCTCAAAAATCATCAGAAAGAGCTATTTCTAGGAGATGGGAAGAAGGGTGTCAACTTGTAACTAAGTCATTCTTGGGTCTCTATAAAGATCAGTCCCAGAAACTGAAAGCCAATAATAGTCCATAGGTGCTTAAATTTCTTGTAACAGCATGGATAGCCTAAGTCCTTTCTCCCATACATTTTAATTTATGCAGGTTTAATATGTAACACAAGATGAATGTTATAGAATAGCTGTGCATTGCATTGATTAAGGCAGTGGGCCTCAAACTTTCTAATGTTGTGACCCTTAAAAACAGTTCTTCATCTTGTAATGACCCCCAGCCATAAAAAACACTTCATTGCTGCTTCATTACTCTAATTTTGTTACTGTTGTCAATTGTAATTTAAATATCTGATATACAGCTGCTGTAAAGAGTTGTTCAACTCCCCAAAAAGTTGTGACCCACAGGTTGAGAACTGCTGACTTAAGGAATAATGACCAAAAAAAAAAAAAAAAAATTTCCCACACATGTAATATACAGATGCAGGTTTTTTCCTGTTTCATCCATGCTGATTGAATTCAGGGATGGTGGGCCCTTGAGTATGGAGGGCAGCTATAATTGCTTTTGTCATTGAAGTAAATACCCATCTTGTACTAAATTATCCAGCTATTAAACTGTATATTTCTTGTGGGGATCCATTTTCTTTATGAATAAGTTTATTGTAGAATTGTTTGATTTTTTTTTCTGTTTTTGAGGTTCTCATTTGGACTGTTTCCAGGGCTTGTTACATTGCTACCATGTGGGGCGGGGTGGAGACTTCATCCTCTCATGGATTAAGACTCCTGGATCTGAAACCCTGTATGTACATTCAGTGAATGTGTATGTGGTGCACTGGCACACATGTGGTGTATGTACTCACATGTGGAGGCCAACAAGGAGGCTGGATGTCCTGCTTTTTCACTCCCTGCTTATTCTCGAAGACAGGGTTTGTCACTGACACTGGAGCTTGCCATTTCCCACCATCATGCTAGTCTGGTTGGCTAACAAGTCTCCCAAATCCCCCTATATGCATTCTTTCTCCACTCCAGTGCTGGGGTTACAGGTTGTTACCTATGGCTGGCTTTTTCTACAGGTGTTGGGGATCTGAACTTAGGTTCTCAGCTTTCCATGATAAATTCTCTTACCCACTCACCCATCTCTTCAGTCCCCCTCTGTGACTTTTTGTATTAGTTACTTTTTCTCAATGATGAGACAAAAGCAATTTAAAGAAGGAAGTTAACTCTGCTTCCTGGTTTAAGGGGATGTGACCCCCCCTTGGTGTAGAAGTCGCCTTGGCAGGAATGTGGGGTGCTGGTTCCATGGTGTCTGTAGTCAGAAAGCAGAGAGGTGATGGGTGAGGCTCAGCTTGCTTTTGTCTTATTCTTTTCTATTTAGTCTAGGACTTCATCTCATGGGAGCCTTCAGCCTACACTCACATACTTCTAAATACAGTCAAGTTGACAATGAAGTTCCACTACCATCTGCTCCTTTCTTCTTTGGCTGAGGTATGTACTTGACCAATGCTTGCCGAGAAAATCAATATTTGATAAGATCAGTCCCTATTTAGACATTACTGTCTAGATTTTATTATTCTTGACAACTTTGGAAAGCATCAAATTTTATGCTTAAAATAAAATTTCCTTGAAACTTAAAAAAAAATAAATGTCATATATGTGTAAAGCAGTATGCTTATGCAATATTATGTTTAGCACCAATTAAATTTTTAGAATAGTTCTATAAACAAGATGTTTGAAATATTCTCCAAGTAGTCATTTTTCAATGAGATTTCTTCACTGAAACTTATTAGAGATTCTAATAAGCCTGGCATTTACATACAAGTGATCCATGTTCTCCAAAATACATAGGAACTAAAAAGTAAGCTTATCTAAATATATAATGTGGATTCATGGCAATTATGAAAGGGTGATGGAGGGCAGACAGGAGGTTGGATTTTATTAGTTCATATCTTACATATGCATTAAAGACTTAGCATTAAATTCCATTATTATGTTTAGTATTCAATACACCTTAAAATAAGAACTCAACAAAAATTCTTTGTGCACCATCCTACCCATTTCAATATTCCCATGGAAATACCAAAATGAATGTATAAAAACAAAGTTGATAGCAGAATTGGAAATTAATGGAAGACAGCTTTTCCAAAGAGGAAGAAATTGAGAGAATTTGGGGAATGTATTGCTCAGAGGATATTCTATAAAGGAATGAAGTTCACAGGAGTTACAACATGGGAAGTAATTAGGTGAAAGTTTGGGGAGAGCAGGAAGTTCAAGGTGAGAACTGAAGGAAAGGTTGTCAGTGAACTGTGATGAGTGTACTGCCTGCCCACTGCATCACAACAAGGAATAAAATACGGCAAAATCATAAATAAATAAAAACAAACAAATAAATGTGTTTTAATATCATTACCAAGAAATTAAGTCAGTGTTGGGAAAAAAAAGATGTGTAACTGTGGAAATGTCCACATGAGGAAATCATGGACACTCTCCAAGTGATTGTGTGTGTATGAAAATGCTTGAGAACCATGGATCTAGTAAGCATACATTAAAAACTTCGAAGGACAGAGGTGTCTCCATATAAATGGTGGGTGTTCCATTTGTTCTCAGATTCCACTGTGTAGGTAGCAATTTGCTGTCACTGTGCCTATCACAGTGTTACCATGAATATAAGGGAAGGTGCTATGGGACAGAATATGGCCTACCAAATGTTTGCAATAGAATTTAAAACATTTATATCAAATACATGAGAGAAATAAACTACAATGAGAAAAGATCAAATGTATCAGACAAGTCATTAAATATAATTGAAGTAAAAATTCTTATAATAAAATACATTCAAGAATACTTCAAGCAATGCTATGCTGCTGATATAGTTAAAATATAATCACAGAAAAATGGTATAATGGGAAATATATATATATATATATACTTAACAAATGGTAAACTGATATAAATTGTTCTTGAAATTCTGAATCAGTATCAGATAAAATAATAACCAAAAATATTTAAAAGAGCATTGTAGAGTCATTGTGGATTGAAAAATCTACAACCAACTCAGAATTATCATCAGGGTGTTGTAGTGCACACCTTTAACCAATTACTCAGCAATTTGAGCCCTATGAATTTAAATCCAGCCTAGTCTACATTGCAAGTTCCAGGCTAGTCAGAAATATACAGTGAGCCCCAGGCTCAAAAATCCATAAGAAATAAATAAATAAACAAAAAAAGTATTGTAAGATGTAATAAGATAAATATCATTAAATTAAAATTTTGTGCAAATATTATTTTCCTAGTTTTGAGTTATTTTAAAATGCTATTTTATAAATTATTTTATAATCATTGTGATATTAATAGTTTGCAAAATTAATAATATGGATAAGCTGATAATGTGCAGATTAAAATTTAGTGAAACATGCAATTCTAGAGACAAAAATTATTCTACCATCTAGTTTCAATATTCATAAATAAGGTATTAATGCTATATATAAGTATTTATACATAATGTTACATACAAAAATATTAGTAGTAGATTTAAAAATAAATGTTAGATAGCTGTAATTAGTTTCAATGTTGCATTTATTCATCTAATTTCAAAGGTACACGAAATTTATTTTTTAGTGTTAACATATTAAACATATGCTTAATGTTTAAATAGTTATTTCATATGAAAATTTACTGAATTGATTCTTTTAAAAAGTTTTTATTTTTAGTTTATTTGTTTGAGTGTTTTTTCATATATAATGTATGTGTGCATGTATGGGTACCATGTGCATGCCTGTACCTGTACATTCCTTAAGTGTGTATTAGGGCATCTGCAACTGGAGTTACAGGAGGTCATAAGTGTTGGTACTCTGCAAGGGCAGCAAGTACTCTTAACCACTGAAGCATCCAAGTCCACTCTTAAAATAGTCATGAAGAATCTTATTTCATTAAAAACAGTTTAAATTTGATTCCTTAAACTTCTTTTCAGTTCATGCTGGATAATTTGTAATTTTAAACAAAAAGCACATATATTAATTGAATATTTGTCTAATTTTGTAAAATCTATCCACTCTGCATGCTCTGGACTCAGGGTATTATAGAGTTTATTGACTACAATTATAAAATAAGGTAGTTAAGAAAATAAATATATACTTAAAATCTTAAAATACTTGAAAACAAAGTGAAGAAAAGTGAAGAACAAACATTTGATTTTGTTCATTCCAAACACTGTGAGTGACAAAGGACTTTTGGTGGCTGGTGAATATGTTATCTAGTCTGGCTTCTGTAGCAATGGAGGCATCATGTATTAGTACCTCAAGCTGGGGCTAAGGGAATGTCTCAGTGGTAAAATACTATGAAAGTATGAGGATCTGAGTTCAGGTGCAAAATGATCATTGATGACGGTGACTGCCTATATATATACACCCATTGCTGCTAATGGAGATAAATGAATCTCTGGGGCTTGCTGACCAACTAGTGTAGTTTAAACAGTGAACCTCAAGTTCATGGAGAGATCCTGTCTCAAAAAATAAGATGGACACAAGGAATGGAGGATAGTATATGAAGTGGACCTCTACTCTCCACAGATGTACACGTGATTGGGTATTAACTTGCTCAAAGACACACAGACATAACACACTCACTCACAAATACACACATGCACATGGATGCACATGCATGAGCACACACACACAGAGAGAGAGAGAGAGAGAGAGAGAGAGAGAGAGAGAGAGAGAGAGAGAGAGAACAAAATAATTTTTAAAAAGAACAACAAAGAGAAAAATCACTGTAAACATATCCAAATCTTGGAATTCTGTAAGGCTTCAGACAAACTTGGTATCTTGATGGTAAACTTGTGTCTGGATGATCAATTCAAATGAATTATATCTAATTTTGTATAGTGCGATGTTGCTAAAATTTTTCTGACAGGGTTCATGGTTCAGAGAGATCAGGATTCAGACAACATATGTCATGGGCCATAAGAAGGAACATGGCCATTAGTATCTGTTACCAACAGGATACATAAAACACATATCAACATTATATAAATCCCATACTATTCTTTTCCCCCTTCTAAAACCTTTTTCAGGAAGGACAATAAAATATTTAGGGAGCAGGTGCAGAAGAGGGGTAAGTAGTATGCTGAACATGATGGGTATTTCAAAAAAATGTTTGTGTGCTAAACTTGAAATTATTAAGTCGTACAAATGTAAGTTTCCTGTCATTATTTAAAAGTTTGAATATGAAAATTTAGGAAAATCCTACTTTGGACATCTGAGCTATGTAAATTTCTTTTTTTTTCTTTTCTTGTTTTTTAAATTTTATTTTACAATACTATTCAGTTCTACATAATAGCCACAGATTCCCTTGTTCTCTCCCTTCCTGCCCCCTCCCCTTCCCCCCAGCCTACCCCCCATTCCCACCGCCGCCAGATCAAGGTCTCCCCCTAGGACTGGGATCAACCTGATAGATTCAGTCCAGACAGGTCCAGTCCCCTCTGTGGTGATATTTTATTTGTACTGAAATGTGATTTTAATTTTATGTTAATAAATAAAGTTGCCCTGGGGTCAGAGCTATTAGAGCCATAGCAAGAGCATGGTGGTTAGAAGAGCTAGGTAGATTTCTGTGTGTTCAGGGATACAGCCAGTATTGGAGACATACGCCTTTAAGACCTGGAGGGCGGTACTTACAGGCAGTGATGAGGCAGTCATGTGGTTGGGTTTACAACCAATGAGAAGGCAGAACAGAAAGATTATTTAAACAGGGACACAGGAAGTACCACCCTCTCTCGGGGAAGCTAGGAGCACTGCAGGAGGTAAGATTTTATCTCTGAGCTCTGACCTCTCGGCTTTTCTCTTTTACCTTGGCTCTGTGTTTCTTATTTTAATAATACGATTGGTTACATCTACATTTGGCGCCCAACGTGACAAGAATCCATTAAAAACTGCTTGGGGCCGGCTCCCTAGCCGGAGCAGCCGGCTCCCTAGCCCCAGCCCAGGTCTGCTTGGGCTCAGGCCGGACTGTGAGCTGCTTGCTTAAAGCCAGTGCTACAAACAGCTCAGGCCTGCCCTGCTAAACAGGGCCCCTGCCTGTAAAGCCAAGCCTTGACTCGGCTCAAGAGGGAACAAGTGGCTGGCTTTAAGCTTTAGCCGGCTACCCCTTCGCTTTCACTTTCACTTTCACTTTCACTTTCGCTTTCGCTTTCTCTCTTGCTTTCTCTCTGTCTCTCTGTTTCTCTCTCTCTCTCTCTCTCTCTCTCTCTCTCTCTCTCTCTCTCTCTCTCTGGATTTACACCTAGGACTCTAGGTGGCTGTTTTGAAATTCGCTCGGATTTCTACTGTTCTACGCAGATTTGGTAAGTCATAAAGGAAACTATTTAAAAGACAAATTTTTTCCACATTTAAAAAAAATGGGTTTCCTGTGTACATTGGAAGAAAATTGGGTTTTGTTTGAAATTTTAGGCAGTCTGACAATGGAACAACTATATGAAAAGATTAGTATTATGGGAATTATGCAGTTAATCACCATGCTTATTCTCATTTTACTATTTAAAAAGATAGTCGATTTAAGTGCCAGGATAACAGCTTTAGAAAAACCTGTTAATTTTAACAGGGAAGTTGGTTCAAGTTTGGATCATATGGTTACAGAAAGAAAGCCTGTTTTCACACAGTCATCCTTAATTTATCCTGTAACCGTACAGCAGATGCCTGATCAAATGGCTACACAAAATATCTGGGCTCCAATTGAACTGATGGATTTTAAAAGGTTTAAGGAGGCAATAGTATCTTATGGCATGCATTCCCCATATGTAAAGCAAATGTTAAACTCTTGGTCAACATATAATAGGATTATACCACAGGACTGGCGGGACCTTGCACAAGCTGTTCTGTAACCCAGCCAGAGAATTCAATTTCTAACGTGGTTTAAGGAGGAAGCTAGAAACATAGAAACACAATGGAGGGCTAAAGGAATACAAGTTTGTCAGGATCAGCTTATTGGAGAAGGCCAATATGCTTCAATACAAACACAATGTTTATATGATGTTCAAACCGTAATTTTATGTCGAATGGCAGCCTTGAATGCATGGGACAGAGTTGATGAACCAGGAAAAAAACATGAGTCATTCACAAAGGTTATGCAAGGCCCTAAAGAATCTTTCACAGATTTTTTAGAAAGACTGGCTTCAGCAGTAAACAGAATGGTCTCAGGATCAGAAGCTAGTAAGGCAATAATTGAAGCTTTGGCATTTGAGAATGCGAATGCAGCATGCAAAAGAATAATCAGGCCATTAAGGGCAAGATCTGCACCTTTGGAAGATTGGATTAGAGAAACAATTAATGTTGAGGTTGATGAGCATGATACGTGGGTAGGAGAAGTAATTTCAAAAGGTTTGAGGAGTGTTAGATGTTTTGGGTGTGGAAAGCAAGGACATTTTAAAAGGGACTGTAAACAGGTCATTCCTAGAAGCAATGTTTCTTCAAGGAACAATGGCAACAGAATGCCCCTTCCTTCTGGAGTATGCAGAAGGTGTGGTAAGGGAAAACACTGGACCAACGAATGTAGATCAACAAAGGACAGACAGGGTAATCCTTTGCCTCAGTTTTCGGGAAACTCCCGGAGGGGCCTCGCGCAGGCCCCCATAGCAAAACCAGTTCAAACCTTTCCTGCAGCTGTAGAGGAAATCCCTGCTCTGAGCGATTAAATACCCAAATGACTATTGGAATAAATCATGCTGGTCAGGATGATGAAACAGAGAGAATAGAAAATTCAGGAGAAAACATAAAGAAAATTTTTTGGCAAACTTCTATTAATGAACAGAGACCAAAATTAACGATAAAAATAAATGGTGTTTTGTTGTCTGGTCTGGTAGACACAGGTGCGGACATTACCATAATTGCACCAGAATTTTGGCATCCAGCTTGGCCTCTTCAGGAGGTAAACGTTCAACTGTTAGGAATTGGGACATTATCTGGAGTGAAACAGAGTGCAAGATGGCTGGAATGTATAGGTCCAGAAGGACAGAGAGGAAAATTAAAACCATATGTCGCTAACATAGCTATGAACCTGTGGGGTCGAGACTTGTTGCAACAATGGAATACTCAGATTAAAATCCCTCCAATCTCAGAAACAAATCATAAACTAGCACATGTTTCTGAGAGAAATATTAGAAGGCATTATTTTGAGTGGTCACCAGCCATCCATATTATACAAGAACAGGGCACAACAACTGATAATCCTCCAAAAATACCAACAGCTCTACCTTTAAAATGGTTAACAGACAAGCCTGTATGGGTTCAGCAATGGCCTTTAACAACAGAGAAACTCCAGGCTTTAGAAGAGCTGGTAGAAGAACAGTTAAATGCTCAGCATATTGAACAGTCAACCAGCCCTTGGAATTCTCCTGTATTTGTTATTAAAAAGAAATCTGGTAAATGGAGAATGGTAACAGACCTTAGAGCAATTAACAAAGTAATTCAGCCGATGGGCTCTCTACAATCTGGAATTCCTTTGCCTACTCTGTTACCAAAAGGATGGCCTCTCATAGTTATTGATTTAAAAGACTGTTTCTTTTCAATACCCTTACAAGAAAAAGACAGAGAAAGATTTGCTTTCACAGTGCCTACTTATAATAATTCTCAACCGGTTAAAAGATTTCAATGGAGGGTCCTCCCACAGGGAATGTTAAATAGCCCAACTCTGTGCCAATATTTTGTACAACAGCCATTGGAAGTGATACGTAAAAAATTTCCTAAATCTATAATTTATCATTATATGGATGATATTTTACTAGCTGACTCAAATGCAGAAACTTTAGAAAGAATGTTTGAAGAAGTAAAGAAAATTTTGCCTTGCTGGGGATTACAAATTGCTCCTGAAAAAATACAAAGAGGGGATTCTATTAATTATTTAGGATATAAAATAGAGCTACAAAAAATTAGACCCCAAAAGGTGCAAATTCGGAGAGATAGACTACAGACTCTTAATGACTTTCAAAGATTATTTGGAGATATTTCTCATCTACGAACTATTGTTGGGGTAAAAAATGATGAACTGACTAATTTGTTCAAAACCTTAGAAGGTGACAAGGACTTAAATAGTCCAAGAGAATTATCACCTGAAGCTGAGAAAGAATTGGCCTTGGTAGAAAAGAAAGTACATGAAGGGCACGTGGATCGTATTGATCCAAAGCTGGATTGCATTTTGGTTATTTTACCTTCTAGGCATTCCCCTACTGGAATATTAATGCAGAGGGAAGATATTATATTGGAATGGATATTTTTACCAAATAAACCAAATAAAAAATTAAAAACTTATGGGGAAAAAATCTCTGACTTGATTTGGAAAGGAAAATTGAGACTTCGTCAGTTAGCAGGAATAGACCCAGCAGAAATTGTCGTACCTTTAACTAAGGAGGACATTGAAAAATTATGGACAGAAAGTGAACCTTGGCAAAGAGCTTGCAGTAATTTTTTGGGAGAAATTAACAGCAAATATCCCAAAAGCAACAGAATTGATTTTATAAAGAGAGCTGATTGGATCTTGCCTCGAATTGTACGGCAAAAACCCATATCTGGAGTTCGTACATTTTATACAGATGCCAACAAACAAGGAAAGGCAGGTTACAAATCAGAAAATTTAAGTAAAGTGGTACAAAGTCCTTATAATTCAGTGCAAAAATCAGAATTGTATGCTATTCTGTTGGTATTAATGGATTTTTCAGAACCTCTCAACATAGTAACTGACTCTCAGTATGCTGAAAGAGTGGTATTACATATTGAGACTGCAGAATTTATCCCTGATGCTTCAGAATTAACTTCACTATTTATTCAATTACAAGATACAATCAGGAAAAGGAGTCATCCTTTATATATAACTCACATCCGATCTCATACTGGTTTGCCAGGCCCTTTAGCACAAGGCAATGATGAGATTGATAAATTATTGGTAGGAAATGTGCTGGAGGCCTCAGAATTTCATAAAAAACATCATGTCAATAGTAAAGGTTTAAAAAAGGATTTTCCCATAACCTGGCAACAAGCCAAAGAAATAGTAAAGAAATGTCCTACTTGTTCTTTCTATAATCAAACACCATTACCAGCAGGATGTAACCCAAAGGGTACTCAGAGAAATGAAATCTGGCAGATGGATGTGTTTCACTTTGCAGAATTTGGAAAACTGAAAAATGTACACCACACTATCGATACTTATTCAGGATTTCAATGGGCAACTGCTTTGAGTTCTGAAAAAGCTGATTCTGTAATCACTCATTTGCTAGAAGTTATGGCCATTATGGGTATACCTGCACAAATCAAAACTGACAATGCTCCATCATATGTCTCTGTTAAAATGAAACAGTTTTTTGCTTATTACAATATAAAGCATATTACAGGTATACCACATAATCCTACAGGTCAAGCAGTTATAGAAAGGTCAAACAGAACTCTAAAGGATATGCTAAATAAACAGAAAGGAGTAACAAAAACCCCCAGAAATAGACTGCATAATGCTCTATTAACTTTGAATTTTCTGAATGCCAATGAGAAAGGAACAACAGCTGCAGAGAGACATTGGGTAATAGAAAAAACTACAGAATTAAATCAGCCTATATACTTTAAGGATGTGCTGACCTCAGAATGGAAGCCAGGGTATGTATTACGCTGGGGACGAGGTTTTGCTTTTGTTTCTACAGGAGAAGATAAGCTGTGGGTACCATCAAAATTGATAAAGGTTCGATTTGAACAAGAGAAACCTCTTAATTAGAGGAGGTGATAGTTCATCAACCAGCATGAACATCCAATTTAAACTAACTTGTACCTATAACACATGTCTTTTCATTTAACCAGATAATAACTTGTCAAAAAGGAACATCCCCAAAATTAGTCTTGGGGGAAGGTTTTTGTTTTTGTCTTTTAGGAGAATGAAGGTTAAGGAATCTGAAGAACACAAGACAAATGAGACAACTGAAGAAAAGGGACAAATCATCTAACCCAGGAAACAGAGTGAAACGGCGTATGGGTATATATTATCTAAAAAAATTTTATGTCTTCTTAAATATTTGTTTCTGCTTTTCTCTAAAGATTTAACACTATTGGTCTTCTAATAGTCCCAGTTCAATTAAAATTTAAAGCTGACTTTGGAGTTGGAGAATGGCTCTCTCCTTCTTTAAACTCAAGCATGTTGTTAAAAGGAAAATACAAACTCCCTGTATCATGCCAGAATAAAAGAGCCATTTTCTGCTATGGGACAGGACAAAAGCCAAATTAATTAAGGGACTATTCTATTACTAATCTCAACTCTTTGATTCTATTCTGATTCTTTAAACTTTTCTTAAAGTATAAATTTTATATCAAAATTTACAAGATTGATATATATATATATACATTTTAAACTTTGTTAAGATATGAATGGTCATATAGAGTACTAACTAATTCTAGAAAAAAGGCTTCAATTAGCTGCATATATATGTCTTTGTGTTCGAGTCTCTTATCAGTTTTCTGCAGGAAATCACGGCCAGGCCTAACATCAACTGAAGTCTCCGGAAAGAAGATGGGGCCCCACAACAACAACAACAACAACAATTCCACGTGGACAATAATCATATCACTGAACTGACAAACATCATCTACAGATCAGCTTTGAACTACAAGGTGCTCAGAGCAATTTTGAGATGACTAGCTGAGATGATCCAGTCTCAAAGACTACTTGAATAAGGACTTGAGATAAACCCTGAACTTTGGCTTTATACAGACTGGATAGTAATGAAGGATATAGTTACCTTTCCTAGAATTTGACAATTAACCTAAATTTTTCTTTCAGGATAAAGATAACTTCGCCCATACCCAGCAGGAAGCAATTTTAAGAATATGACACCCACATTGCCAAAGAAGTAGTGTGGGGCGGGTGGTTTTTTGGTTCTTTTTAATGGGTTTTGGGTCTGGGATAATTTTCATTGTTTAGGGGGGTTGGTTACAAGTTGTTGTCAAGGGTTAGGAAAAAGGCAAAGGAGATTAGATTTAAGGTTCTTGTTTAAAAAAAAAGAAAGAAAGAAAGAAAAGAAAAAGATAATTACTAGTTTTAAATACTTTACATTATTACCAACTATTAGGATATAAAGAAATGAAAGTTAGTAGTTAGACATTACAATAGAAATTGTAGTCATATTAGATATGTTTTAAAAATTGAGCAGATGTATTTTAGACAGGTCATCTTCAAACCCTTCAGAGATCTACAGAATATGGCATTTAAAATGTTTTAATAACTTAGAAATTTTTCTTTTTTGAGACATGTCGGCTCCTGGCAGTACCAATCTACTTCAGAGAAAATATGGGCATTGAAGAAACTGCATATGGAGTTAATTTTCATTGTGGCAAAAGTTAGCCACTGGACAACAAAGTATCCTCAAATCAACAGAAAAAATGGACAGACAGAACACGAAACAAAGGACTACCAATTCCTGCCAAAACAAGTGTGGTTATGGCTTTATCAAAAGGCATCTTCTGAGGCCAGGACAATATGGCACCATCCCTGAAGTCGCCTTCACAATCTGGAAAAGGTACAGTACCCTTTTCTTTGAAGGCAGCTGAACAGGCAGTGGGCCGATGGCTTCTGTTGTGCAATGGAACAGCAACTGAAAGCTCACGCCTCTCAATAGTAGACTGGCATTTAATAGAGGGATGTGGAGAAGGGGATGCTTAGATGAAGCCATATATACACAGCCAAGAAGAATGGACAGCTGAATTCAAAAACCATCAACAATTTCCAGAATTTAAAATCCTGAATCATGACATGACACTAGTGGAATTCAGGTGTTTCTGGTACATGGACTTCTCTCACCCAAATGGAGGTTGAACTGTTGACCTTGTGTACAACCTACTTCACAAATGAGTCTGTCAGATACCATAAGCCTATAGGCTGAAGATGATGCCCCAACACTGTGGAGAGACCTCAGGTGACTGTCCAGGCAGCTGGCTGTTTCTGTCAACTCACAAAATTTTTGGAAGTTGCTTTTGTGCACTTCCTGTTTTTATTTTTGTTAGCTAATATTATTTCCTTCTTGGGTCTCTGAGGGAGTTGAAGATTAGTTAGTTATAGTTGAAGATTAATTAGGATAGAAAGTGAATTAGATACATTTTGGACTTACTAAAATAGGATAGATAAGGGAATTATTTTCTCTGATTTGTCAAATACAAATGGACTAGACATCGTTTAGGTATTTGTTACTTGTATATATTGTATATAGTTATTGTACTTTTGTATATAGTTTTTCTTTTGTTAGTTATAACCTTTTGCCTTTTTTCTTTTTATTAAAATAGAAAAGGGGAAATGTGGTGATATTTTATTTGTACTGAAATGTGATTTTAATTTTATGTTAATAAATAAAGTTGCCCTGGGGTCAGAGCTATTAGAGCCATAGCAAGAGCATGGTGGTTAGAAGAGCTAGGTAGATTTCTGTGTGTTCAGGGATACAGCCAGTATTGGAGACATACGCCTTTAAGACCTGGAGGGCGGTACTTACAGGCAGTGATGAGGCAGTCATGTGGTTGGGTTTACAACCAATGAGAAGGCAGAACAGAAAGATTATTTAAACAGGGACACAGGAAGTACCACCCTCTCTCGGGGAAGCTAGGAGCACTGCAGGAGGTAAGATTTTATCTCTGAGCTCTGACCTCTCGGCTTTTCTCTTTTACCTTGGCTCTGTGTTTCTTATTTTAATAATACGATTGGTTACATCTACACCCCTCCTCCCAGATTGAGCCAAGGGTCCCTGCATAAGTCCCAGGTAAATGAAGATCACATGAGAAAAGGAAGAAACAAAGAGCTAAAGAGGCCCACAGAAATCCACAAAGATACCCCCACAAAAGACTGCTGGCAATGGTTGAGAGACAGCTGGGACTGACCTACTCTAGTGATGGGATGGCCAAACACCCTAATAGTTGGGCCAGAAACCCCATCCAAGGACTGAGGAATCTGGATGCAGACATCCACGACTAGACCCCAAGTAGAGCGCTGGGAGTCTAATTAGTGAGAAAGAGGAGGGTTTATATGAGCGAGAATTGTTGAAACCAAGGTTGGATAAAGCACAGAGACAAATAACCAAACGAATGGAAACACATGAACTATGAACCAAAGGCTGAGGGGACCCCAACTGGATCAGGCCTTCGGAATAGGTGAGATAGTTGATTGGCTTGATCTGTTTGGGAGCCATCTAGGCAGTGGTACCAGGTCCTGGGCTCGTTGCATGAGTTAGCTGTTTGAAACCTGAGCTATGTAAATTTCAAAACTTCCAAATGTTCTTCCTTGTCGGTTATGTGCTTAATAGTGATTTATCTGGCTTTAATTTTGATCTACCCAGATTGTATAAAAATATGCCAAAAAAAAAAAACTGGGAACTGGGTTAAAATGAGATCTTACAAATATTGAAAACTGCAGTTTCATTCAGTTAATGAAATTTATATTAGAGGGCATGTAGGTACCCATGTAAATATAAATACACACACAAATATTGGTGAAATACATGTGTTTTAGAATATATTAAATTTTGCAGTCATCTACATCTATATAGGTGTGATTGAAACAAAAGGCCATTTTAATATGTACAATTCAATACATATTAGCTAATCTTCACATAATCAGCACCATACATCATATACAATATTTCCTTCTTCAATGATGTTTCTCATTGCACTTTCCTAGTTTTTATATATCATCTTTATTAGAACTAGAACAAGACCAGCTGAAAGAAGGGAATAAAATGTACAAAACAGATGAAAGAGAAAGATACCAAAAACAATGCATAGAGTTTTAATGAATGATGAGAGTTTATTGATTATAATAAGCCCTCCCTTTTATCATTACACATATTCTACTTTTGAATTTCCTATATTTAAAACTAGAACTTTATCCAAGTTATTGTCACAATCAAATCATAGATAAGAAAACAGCTTTTGATTTAGACTCATGCCTTTTCTCTTACCTCAAAGTCTCCTTTTCCACTTCCAACGGAGCAGTGAAAACAGCCCCACCCCTACTACCAATGAACATGACCACCACGGTGGCTGCCATCACTATCATCATAACCATCATTATGTTCATTATCATCATCACCATCATCATCATCATAAGCAAAAGAAGCATTATTAATACTCAATATAGCACATTTTCCATGAGGAGTGGCAAGTAAAGGAATCTCCTTGCCATATCAAATGATTTTCAGTCACTGTTAGGCTCTATTTTGGTTTTCTGCTTTTGTGTTTTCTCTTTCTGTTCACTTAGTTTCAATCTTCACCTCTGAAACAATCTGTACATTGTTTCTGAGGACAAACAGCGTCTTTCTGAGATGATTATATTTTGACAGTGAAATCAAGGTCATAGTTATTTTTACTTAAATGAGAAAAAAATAATAGTTTCCATATCGTTTTTAAAACAAAACACAAAACACTACTTAGGAGTAGTTATTTTGGCATTTTAATTTTTTCCATTAAACTAACACATCAAGTTAAAATATAATGAAGTTTAAGGCAAATGTATTTTTGCTATAGTAAAGACATTTCTTCTAAATATAATTTTTAAGTATTCTGTAATAGTTAACTACTAGAGACTGCAACTGTTCCCTGAGACGGAGCCTGTCAGCACCCCACTGGGCTAAGAGGTGAGTCTTTATCCTCATACCGGAACACCTCAGACCCTAGGCTTTGGGCCCAGGGGCACAACCCTGCACCCCTATACCACCACCCATTGCAGTTCCAGTTTCAGGCCAGTTGGCAGGCAGACCTCCTGCACACAGGTCAGATTACCGCCATCCCCCAACAGACATTGTAACCCAAGCCCCACCTCTCCCAAATCCCACTTACCCTCCGAGACTGTAACTGTTCCCTGAGACAGAGCCTGCCAGCACACAACTGGACTAAGAGGACAGTTGACAGGCAGACCTCCTGAAGAGAGGTCAGACCACTACCATCTACCACACACTAAGACTGCAGCTACTCCAGAAAGGGCTCACTAGTGCCAGTTGGACTAAGAGCTGCCTCCTAAGACAAAAAGTCCATCAGCATCATGTAGACCAAGAGCTCCCACTGGATCAAGAGTATCAATCAGACCAAGAGAGGCTCCCTCAGACACAGACACCACTTGCATCAAGTGGAGAAAGAGATGGGTAGATGCCAGTAAAAAAAAAAAAAATACAATCAACAACATAATAACCAATATGGCTCCATCAGAATCTACATCAGCAAGACCTGAACATCCCAACATAGAAGAAACAGAAGATATCTACCATAAAAATGACTTTAAGAAGATATTAGAGATCTTAAAAGAGGAAATGAAAAATTCCCTTAAAGAAATCAAGGAAAAGTCAAACAAAAAAAATGAGAAGAAATCAGTAAATCCCTTGAAAGCCAAGAGAAAGGAATGAAACAAGTGAGGGAAACAGTTCAAGATTTCAAAACTGAAATGGAGTCAATAAAGAAGACACAAACTGAGGTAATACTGGAAGTGAAAAATCTGAGTAAATGAACAGGAACTACAGATGCAAGCATAACCAACAGAATGCAAGAGGTGGAAGAGCAGATCTCTGGTGTTGAAGATACAGTAGAAGAAATAGATTCATCAGTCAAAGAAAACACTAAAGCCAACAGAGTCATGACCCAAAATGTCCAGGAAATTTGGGACACCATGAAAAGACCAAGCCTAAGAATAATAGGGATAGAAGAAGGAGAAGAATACCAACTCAAAGGGACAGAAAATATATTCAACCAAATCATAGAAGAAAACTCTCTCAACTTAAAGAGGGTAATGCCTATAAAAATGCAAGAAGGTTACAAAACACCAAATAGACTGGATTCAAAAAAAAGTCTCCTCTACACATAATAATCAAACCACTAAACATACAGAATAAAAAAAAATTAAGAGCTACAAAGGAAAAAGGTCAAGTAACATATAAAGACAGATCCATAAGAATAACACCTGACCTCTCAGTGGAGATGCTAAAAGCCAGAAGGTTCTGGACAGACGTTACACAGATACTAACAGACCATGGATGCCAACCTAGACTATTATACCCAGCAAAATTCTCAATCAACATAGACTGAGTAAACAAAATATTCCATGATAAAACCAGATTTAAACAATATCTCTCCACAAATCCAGCCCTACAGAAAGCACTTGAAGAAAAAAATCCAACCTAAGGAAGTTAGATACACCCATGAAAACACAGGCAATTGATAGTCCCCTACCAACAAATACCAAAGAAGGGAAACATACAACACTACCACCAAAAAATAATAGGAATTAACAATAACTGGTCATTAATATCCATCAATATCAATGGTCTCAATTCACCTATAAAAAGACACAGGCTAACAGAATGAATACAAAAACAAGATACATCCATTTGCTGCATACAAGAAACACACCTCAACTTCAAAGACAGACACCACCTCAGAATAAAAGGCTGGGGAAAGACATTCCAATCAAATGGATTTAAGAAGCAAGCTGGTGTAGCTATCCTAATATCTAATAAAATAGACTTCAATCTAAAATCAATTGAAAGGCATCAGGAAGGAAACTACATATTTATCACAGGGAAAATCTGACGAGATGAATTCTCAATTCTGAATATTTATGTCCCAAATACAAGGGCACCGACATGCATAAAAAAACATTACTAAAGCTTAAACCTCACACCAAACCCCATACAATAGTAGTGGGAGACTTCAACACCCTATTCTCACCAATGGACAGGTCTGCCAGACAGAAACTTAACAGAGAAATAAGGGAACTAACAGACATTATGACTCAAATAGACTTAATAAATATCTACAGAATATTCCACCCTAACACAAAAGAATATAACTTCTTTTCAGCACCCCATGGAACCTCCTCCAAAATTGACCATATGCTTGGTCACAAAGCAAATCTCAACAGATACAAAAAAAATGAAATAACCTGTTTCTTATCAGACCACCATGGCTTAAAGTTAGATTTCAACAACAACAAAAACTACAGTAAGCCTGCAATCTCATGGAAACTGAATAATGCCCAATTGAATCACCAATGGATCAAGAAAGAAATAAAGAACTTAAAGATTTCCTAGAATTCAATGAAAACAAATTTACAACATACCCACACTAATGGTACACCAAGAAAACAGTGCTAAGAGGAAAATTCATGGCTCTAAATGCCCACATAAAGAAGTTGGAGAGCCAGGCGGTGGTGGCGCACGCCTTGAATCCTAGCACTCGGGAGGCAGAGCCAGGCGGATCTCTGTGAGTTCGAGGCCAGCCTGGGCTACCAAGTTAGTTCCAGGAAAGGCGCAAAGCTACACAAGAGAAACCCTGTCTCGAAAAAAACCAAAAAAAAAAAAAAAAAAAAAAAGAAGTTGGAGAAATCTCACACTAGTGACTTAACAGCACAACTGAAAGCTCTAGAACAAGAAGAAGCAAACTCACCCAGGAGAAACAGATGGCAGGAAATACTCAAATTGAGGGCAGAAATCAATAAAATAGAAACCAAGAGAATAATACAAAGAATCAATGAAACAAAGAGTTGGTTCTTTGAGAAAATCAGCAAGATAGATAAGCCCTTATCCAAAGTAGCCAAAAGGCAGAGAAAGATAGCATCCAAACTAACAAAATCAGAAATGAAAACAGGGAAATAACAACAGACAATGAGCAAATCCAGAGAATCATCAGGTCATACTTCAAAATCCTGTACTCCATAAAATTGGAAAATCTGAAAAAAAAAATGGATGGTTTTTCTGGATAGGTACCCCATACCAAAGTTAAATCAAGACCAGATAAACTATTTAAATAGACCAATAATCCCTATGGAAATAGAAACTGTCATTAAAAGTCTCCCAACCAATCAAAGCCAAGGACCAGATGGTTTCAGTGCAGACTTCTGCCACATTTTCAAAGAAGAGCTAATACCAATACTCTTCAAATTGTTCCACACCATAGAAACAGAAGAAATATTACCAAATTCTTTTTATGAGGCTACAGTTACCCTGATACCCAAACCACGCAAAGATGCAACAAAGAAAGAGAATTACAGACCAGTTTCCCTCATGAACATTGATGTAAAAATTCTCAATAAAAGGCAAAAGATTTATATGATCTGAAGAGAAACCAGAGTATGAGCGAGAATTGGTGAGAGCAAGGTTGGAAACAGCACAGGGACAAATAGCCAAACGAATGGAAACACATGAACTGTGAACCAATAGCTGAGGAGCCCCCAACTGGATCTGGTCCTCTGGATAAGTGAGGCAGTTGATTAGCTTGATCTGTTTGGGAGGCATCCATGCAGTAGGACCAGGTTCTGTCCTCAGTGCATGAACTTGCTGTTTGGAACCTGGGGCTTATACAGGGACACTTGGCTCAGCCTGGGAGGAGGGGACTGGACCTGCCTGGACTGAATCTACCAGGTTGAACTCAATCCTCAGGGGAGTCTTTGCCCTGGAGGAGATGGGAATGGGGGTGGGGTGGGGGGAAAATAAGCACTAAAAATACACTAGGCTTGAAAGGACCAAGCAGATGCCATAACAGGCTGCTCAGTCTTCTCTCAGAGATCAGGCCTCAATTTCAGTTTCCTGAGACTTGAGCAAGCAGTTTCTGGGAGGGCCATGAACAAAAGACATAGTCCTTGCAATAGCTCCCTTTCTGCATGTACTCTGACTGCTCAAAGTTCAGCCAGATGTTTACTGTCCTGGGCCCCTCACCAACTTAGAGTTATGTGCGTGATGTGTCAGGCTAGCCAGCCCCCATGGCGGCTCAAGGACAAAGCCTGGGACTTGTGCTGGACTGCCCCCAAAGTGATAATTGTAACCACTGACCAGTAAATTCAAAGGTTACATACCCTCACCCAATTAAAAGAGAACAGAAATAAAAATAAATCATTCTGAGTTGCACCCGTGCAACCCCCCTCCAACCCCCTGAAGGGCTTGTGGTTTTTTTCCTTTAAAAATCTAGCCTCACAAAGGAAGAGCAACTCCTCTAGGCCTCACTGTATTGGGTGTAGGAATGAGTTCCCTATCTAGACTTGTATCTACAGAATAAACCTTGTTGTTGCATTCTGGACATCCAATGTCTTCGGTGGTCTCTTTGGGGTCACAATTTGAGCATAACTATATATATTGCTCAGTCTAATAATTTGCTGATGGCCATGTCAAAGGAGTAGCAGATGGCAGAGTTGACTTCAGGATGTCAGCTCACCAGGATGTGAATCCCTGATGGATAAATCTTGGATAAGCAAGGACCTCAGACCACAGACTACAGAATGTCTTTTGCCTCTGCTGTGACTTTACATATTTGCTGCTGTCATCTTTCTCTGGTATCTGGCATGGTGTGAATGGGTGTGGGGAGATCCCCACTGCCTGTAATGTATTGTGTTTATCTCACAGAAACATCCCATTCTATTGGGCATTTTTACCTGTGGGTTATTATGAAGATGATTCTTCCCTATGTTGTACTGTCTAACCAATAATAATAATGTTAGTTTAATTAGAGTTTGGATAAAAAATAAAACAAGAAAATGCCACATACCTAGAATACAAGAGTTTTTATTGAGAAGCCACATAGACTGTGACTTAGGTTAATGATTAAGATAAACAGGGCCAAGATCCTGGAGTTCAGTTAAAGATGGGGAGGAGGGGTTACATGAGAAAGGGGGATCAAGTTCATGATGGAGAAACCCACAGAGACAGCTGACCCAAGCTAGTGGGAGCTCACTGACTCCAGACTGACAGCTAGGAAAACTGCATGGGGCCAAACTAGACCCACACATGGTTGTGTGGCTTGGGAAGATGGTGGGGTCCATGGTAGTGGGACCAGGATTTATCCCTAGTGCATGAACTGGCTTTTTGGAGCCCATTCCCTATGGGGCGATACCTTGAACAGCTTGGATGCAGTGGGGAGGGGCTTGGTCCTGCCTCAACTTGAAAGGCCAAACTTTGTTGACTCCCCATTAGAGGCCTTATCCTCTCTGAGCAGTAGATGGGGAGTGAGATGGGGGAGGTGGAGATGAGTGGGAGGAGGGGAGGGAGAGGGAACTGTGGTTATGGTTGGCATGTAAAATGAAAAAAAATATTGAAGAAAAAAATAGCACTTTTTTTAATTAATAATACTCATCAATAATACACCAATGTAAGTTAAGGTATATAAATACTAAGGTATACATGGACAACACTAAAAAAATATAAATGACATAGGATGATAGTCATAATATGTGACTGAATAAAAATAATTTATTTACTGAAAAAAAAGAAAGAAAAACAATTGAGTCTGAGTAGCCCCCACTAGTTTAAATTCTTTTAACTGTAATATTGAGAGATATGTTCACAGGTTTCAGAATGCACCATAGCTGAAACAAATCTTTGAAAATAACTTAAAGTTAGACCAAGATGATTTGTCAAATCATAGTTTTAAGGTGAAAACCCCCAAAAGACAATCTAAAGTTTTAGAAAGGCACATAATTAAATGAGGAACTTGGTAAGGTCAGGGAACAAGAACAAAGCAGTCCAATTATCATTAGGTGACATGTCTTTCTTGCTAGGATTGGCTGATGACTAAAGGTGATGATTAATTCCCTATACCCATTTCTGCCCTCACTATCCTGATATAAAATCTATTGATGAGCAGATATGCACCCTGAAGGTTTAAAGCCGAACTGACAGATTCCTTTTCATATATAACGTTTAGGTTTGTGATTCCTTTATGACTCTTAATAAGATTACCTTACAAAGTAAATATTATGGTAATTTGCCCTTACTTTGTAGATGCAGAATATAGCCTGCAGATAAAAGACCTGACTGAGAAGAATATCTTATTTGCCTACACTGTTAATCTCTAACATGTTGCTTAGGTACTAATATACATGGGTTCTTGGGATAATTTGTTTTTCACCAGTAATACATAGAATGTTTAATCCTGTAAATAATATGGAAAACATTTATTTATTTTACTCTTTGTTTTGTATTCATTGTAATTATCCACCTGAAAAGGAAAATGTAACCACACTGTGATTTTTATATTGCCTAGATTTTGTTGGGGTATATAGGCTGTAAGAAAAAGAATAAAAATAGAATTAAGATGGGTTAAAAGGAACATAAAGAAAGAGAGAATTAGAAGGAAAACACCAAGAATGAGAGAATTGGGAGGAGAACAGCAAGAGAGTTAGAAGGAAAAGCAAATTATCAAGAGATACAGAAGGGACATTTCTGGATGAAGATAAGAAAAGAGAATATACAACACACAATGAAGAATACAGAAGAAAAAGAAGGAAACCATCAAGAGAGGGTGTGAATGTCTTTTTTCCTAATCCCCTCAAGTACATAAGTCTAGTATGGGTGGACTCAGTGGATTCCCTTGGAGCCCTGTGCTGCTGGAGGCTGGTCCCTCAGGCAATGATGCTTATTGTCATTTGTATGTATGTGATTCCAGGATTGACTACTTGGTATTATATAAGTAGGCGGGGCTCATCCCTGGGGAGAACGATGCTCCTGTCCTCAACAACAAGATAGGATTGTATATTGTATCCATTTATAAAGAATTTATTTACCATGTTTTTTAATTTGTTTAAATATTCACTCATTTGTTTCATGTGAAATTCCTGCCCTGGGAGAGATGATATTGCTATAAAAATGAACCTCACACACACTAAGCTGTTTTATGCTTATTGAATATTTTAAAGGCAAAAACGAAAGTCTTCCAAGTTAAACAACAATACATGAGGCAAGTTAAGTTTTGTGGCAATAAATGATGGATAGAGGAATATTAGGATACATAGCTGAATACTGTACTAGTTGTATCAGAATTTAAGGGGATTTGTGGCAAAACAACAAAGTAATTAATGAGAATAAGAAAGCCACTGATATTGGCTTTGTAGCATAATAAGTTTTAATACACATTCCAAATAATATTTATAGGTAAATACACAAGATGAAGGTTACTGGCTACAATGTATATTGTCTTCTTTGAATATGATGTCATTGTTCAACCAGCTTACCCTTACTTTTTATGATAGGAAGGTATGGTTAATTCTTAGCTAGTGTTTACTTAACTTTGATCCCCAAAGCCAAACCTTCTCACTAAAACAAGACCCCTCATGTATTTGCGGTGATGAATCAAGGCATAAGTGCGTCTGGATCACAAAATATAAGATTTTCTTAATCTACATTTTTGCACTGTTTTTTTGATAAGCCATATATTCCATGGAAAGTCCCAAAGAATATGTTTCTCGGTGAAATATTATGCCAAAACTTGAAAAAAAAAGTCCCAAGTGCACTATGGCCACTCACACACTATGCTTCCTGTGCCCACAACTGTCACATTAATACAGAGAAGTTCTAATATCAGTATGGGATCTGCCGGAGGAATCAGTGAGTTCATAGCCTGGTATAAGGACTTCTCACTGTTCCCTATGGATTTTTGATGTGTTACAGAGTTAATATCCATTGTCACAAAAAAAGAACACAGATTTCTTTACTGTATATGGACATTAGGCTGAGAAATATTTGATTTAGAGCACTTACTATCCTTTGCTTTCCTTTCCTTCCTCCCTTCCTCCCTTCCTTCCTTCCTTCCTTCCTTCCTTCCTTCCTTCCTTCCTTCCTTCCTTCCTTCCTTCCTTTCTTTCTTTCTTTCTTTCTTTCTTTCTTTCTTTCTTTCTTTCTTTCTTTTGTTCATTCTTCTTTTTGTTGTCTATGCTTCAGTATATACATGAGATATTAATGTACTATGTACATGAAATTAGAAATGCATATTTTTCGTACATGTAGGTAGTGCTTAGTGAAAAGCCCATAACTATTTAACTATTAAACATTTTTATTACTAATAAATATCATAAGATCAAAAGGAATGCATTAAAATGCAAGAAGACTCAGCTCATATTAATATAAAAATGGGAAAGAAATGGTTGAAGTAATATAAATTTTACTTGGCATATAAAACTCTTCTGAAAATATCATTCAGTTAGTGATAATAAAAATGCTTTTAATGGATGCTTATAAATGACCAACTAACACTATTTTATGCAGCATAATAAAAATGGTTATATTTGTATAGTAACATTGTAAATAATTTCCTTGTATCACCTTTGTGTTGTAGAATGAGTATGTGTTACTTGGCTTAAAAAGCATTTACAGGGTTATTCTGACTATCTAGTAATTCATGAAGCATTTGAGCTACAGCTCCTTGTGCCATTTCCTTTGTGGCATGGTACTGAATACCTGCTGTACTTCCAACCACAGATGGTATCACTCAGTGGTGGCTAAAAGGACTTTTCTTCATAAATCCTGGAAGTACACAAAGAATCTTTTATAGGGGACATAGCAGTGTTCTACTTCCTATAGTGGGTGTGAATGTACACATTTGTTTTGCTATGAAATGGAACATTTTTCAAGGATGTGTGATTTCATAATTTATTATGTGGATGAATGGTGTTTGTACATTATATTCTTTTCTGTCTAAAATTCACTGAAGTACAGAAATGAATTCTAACTCTTAAATCATGTTTGAAAACAAGAATAGAGAATTATAATAATTTCAAATGCTGTTTATTGTGTGGGTAATTAATGAAAGTAGAAATGGAAATTAATACTTGGACAATTTCAAGAAGCAAAATAGTAATACTATAATTAACTATCCAGAAGTTTCTGCAATCTTGATCAAAGTAAAAGGTCAAAGATAAAAGTGGCTTGAAAACAAGACAGAAGCAGAGGGAACAAGGAAGTCCTTGTCATTAACAAGGCATAGCAAATGAATCATAAGATGTATCCTTGAGCCCAAATATCAATACCGGCTGTTAAAGTGGGAAACCTGTATTTCAAACAGAAGAATTTTCATTACAAGCAAAACTTTCTTCAGGATCCTTAAGTGTACATCTGTTCACAGAGAAATGTTTTAATTTTATAATACTGTAAATAAGAGAGCAGGAAGTGTGTAGCCACTAATTCACTTATTTATTATTTATTATAGGCTATAACTAGGGAGATAAAAATGATGGATTAAAATATAACGTATGCCTACACATTGCAAGCAGTCCCTCAAGCCATTAGTCTTTAAAACTGTTAAGATCAATAAATAGCTTACTAATGTCTATGAGTAAAAAGAGAACTGGGTTGATTTAATGTGAGAAAATTTCAAAACATATGTGAGAAGCTATATCCTTAATCATTTATGAACTTATATATTTGATGAGATGGAGGTCATACCATGTAGCTCTAGTTACCCTACACTAATAGCCAAAGATATGAATCTCCAACTTGTGGCAATTCTTCTGTCTCTACCTCCTGTCCTAGGATTATAAATATGTGCTACCTCACCTACCTTGATGCACTATTATTTTAAATATGCAAATATTCTGAAAATACTTTCTCAGGTTATTCAACCTATATATACTTATATATGTGGGTAACTCTATAGATATACATGCATATATATATATATATATATATATATATATATATAATCAATGTGAATTTTAAATGTAAAATTTCTATGTTTTATTTTTAAAGGCACTATCATGGCTACTGTCCAGATACTAGGTATGCAGAATCAACTCTTATCACTTTGTCTCATTTCACTGTCCTTACATACTCATCACAATTTCATTTCTTCATTTGTTGGCTGACTTGTTTCATTCTTTCTGCCCAAACTAACATTTGTACTTCCTCTGAATTCATCTTGCTACCATCAGCTTCCTTGACCCCTCTGGTTCCCACAATCCTTTCTCCCACTCTGCCACAGGATTCTCTGAACTTTACCTAATGTTTGGTTGTGGGTCTGCACCTGCTTCCATAACTTGCTGGGTGAAGCCTCTCTCATGACAACTGGGCTAGGCACCAATCTACAAGTACAGCAAATATCATTGGGAATCATTTCATTGACTTTTTTTTTTATTGCCAGTCATGTTTGATTATCCTTGGTTTCTAGGCTATTCAGCCACTGGGTTCTTACCCTCTGGGCAATGTCAGGATCGGGCTCCCTCTCATAGTATGTATCTCAAGCTGGACCAGTCATTGTTTGCCTCCTCCCATTATATCTATGCCACATTTACCCCATCACAGGTATTAGGCAGGGCAAATTGTAGGTCAATGGCTATGTCACAAGTTTGTGACCACAGTCATTCCATTGGAAATCTTGCTGCTCAGCATGATCAAACTCTGCATTCCCCCATTGCTAGGGGTATTACCTAGGGTCACCCTTACAGATTCCTGGGTGTTTCTGTTGTACTAGGTTTCCAGCTATTCCCAGAAATGCCCATTGATTCCCATTGTCTCTCCCAGTACTCTCTCCCTCCATCCTCACCTCACCTGATCCCTGCTCTTCCCATACCTAACTCCCCTCCAGACTCCTTCCCAGCCTGTGTACCTATGATATTTATTCTATTTCCCCTTCACAGTTAGATTCAATTGCCCTCCTTGCTATAAGTTTCTTTGGGTCTTTTGATTGTAGCATGGTTATTCTTTACTGCTAATATCCACTTATAGGTGACTACATACTATGTTTATCTTTCTGGGTTTCAGTTACCTCACTCAGGATGAGTTCCATCTATTTGCCTGTAAATATCATGATGTCATTATCTTAACAGTGAAGTGGCACTCTTGTATAAGTGTACCACATTTTCTTTACCCATTCTTCTGCTTATGGACATGTAGGTTGATTCTAGTTTCTGACTATTACAAATAAAGCTACTATGAACATAGTTGAACAAATGTTCCCTTGGCATGGTAGACTGTCCTTTGCCTATATGCCCAAGAGTGGTAAAGCTGGGTCTTGAGGTAGGTCAATTCCCAATTTTCTGAGAAGCTGACATATTGATTTCCAAAGTGGCTGTACAAGTTTGTATGCCCATGAGCAATGGAGGAGTAGTAGTCCCTTTGCTCCATGTCCTCTCAAGCATGAGCTGTGCTTGTGTTTTTGATCTTAGACATTCTGAAAGGTGTAAGATAGAAAATCAGAGTTGTTTTGATTTGCATTTCCCTGATGACAAAAACATGTTGAATATATCTTTAACTGCTTCTTAGCCATTTCAAATCCCTCTATTGAGAATTCTGTTTAGATCTATATCACCATTTTAATTGGATTATTTGACTTGTTGATGTCAATTTTCTTAAGTTCTTTGCATATTTTGGAAACAAGCTCTCTGTCTGATGTAGTGTTGGTGAAGTTCCTTTTCCATTCTGTAGGTTGCCATTTAGTCCTATTGAAAGTATCATTTGCCTTACAGAAACTTTTCAGTTTCATGAGGTCCCATTTAATGATTGCTTGTTTTAGTTCTTGTGCAATTGGTGTTCTCTTCAGGAAGCTGTCTCCTGTACCAGTGTTTTCAAGGCTATTCCCCACTTTGTCTTCTATCAGGCCCAGTGTATCTGGTTTTATGTTGAGGTGTTTTATCAAAGTGGACTTGAGTTTTGTGCAAGGCAATAGACACAGTTCAACTTGCTGACATCCAGTTATGCCAGTAACATTTGTTGAAGATGTTTCCTTTTTTCCATTGTATATTTCTGGTTTCTTTATCAATAACTAGCTGTCCATAGGTAAGTGGATTTATGGCTGGGCCTTTAATTTGTCTCCATTGAATAATCTGTCTGTTTTTATACCTATAACATGTAGTTTTTATTAATATTGCTCTGTAGTACAACTTGAAATGCGGGATTGTGATAAATCCATAAGTTATTTGATTTACAAGACTGCTTTAGTTATCTTGGGTTTTTGTTATTCCATATGAAGTTGAATATTATTCTTTCAAGGTCTATACAGAATTGTGATGGAATTTAGATGGAGGTGGCATTGAATATGTAGATTGCTTTTGGTAAAATGACCATTTTATTATGTTAATCCTACAAATCCATGAACATGGAAGATCATTCCATATTCTGATATCTTCTCCAATTTCATTCTTCAAAGACTTGAAGTTCTTGCCATACAGGTCTTTCACTTGTTTTGTTAGAGCTACACAAAGGTATTTTATATCATTTGTGGCTATTGTGAAGAGTTTTGTTTCCAAATTTCTTTCTCAGTCCATTTATATTTATATATAGAAGGGCTATTGCTTCTTTGTTTTTAGTTTATTTTGTATCCAGCTCTTTCACTGAAGAATTTTCTCAGCTATAGGAGTACAATGATTGGGTTTGCTTATGTATCCATCTTATCATATACAAACAAAAATACTTGGATTTCTTCCTTTCAATTTTTTATCCCCTTAATCTCCTTTAGTTTGTTTATTGCTCTAGCTAAAACTTCAATCACTATATTGAACAGATATTGAGAGAGTGGACAGCTTTGTTTCATTCCTAATTTTAGTGGAATTGCTTTAAGTTCTCTCCATTTAATTTGATGTAGGATATAAACTTGTTGTATATTGCCTTTATTGTGTTTAGGTATGTTCCTTGTATCCATGATCTCTCCATGACTTTCATCATAAAGTGATTTAATTTTTGTCAAAGGTTTTTTGAGCATTTAATGAGGTGATCATGCATTTTTTCTTTTAGTTAGTTTATATGGTGGATTACATTGACAGATTTCCATGTGCTGGCCAAAAGTGTTTGATTCTAACTTAAGTGCCTGAGCTATCTAGTCTCTGGTTCTTAATTGACAAGAAGTATGAGGTACGGGTTCTGTCACATGGACTGGGCCTTAAGTCAAATAGAACATTGGTTGGCTACTTCTCCAAGTCTGTACCACCATTACCATATCATATTTTGCTGGCAGGACAGATTATAGGTCAAAAGTTTTGTATCTGAGTTGGTATTATGTTTCTCTTTTGGTAGCCTGCAGAGTATCTTCCCATACCAAAGGATCTAGAACATAGGGGTGAAGGTTTCATGTAGGCACTAGCTCAAATTCTTCATGTCCACTGAGTTTTTTTGTGTGTTGTCTATATATACTTATATAAAAATTTTGTAATATGTGATACATTTTTTTTAAATTTATAAATATGTTGTGTTGCAGATTTCCTCTGTTGCTTGATTTATTTTGCTGCATCTTCAGTTTTCTTCTGCAAATCCATCTCTGTTGATATATGATGACTAACCTTGATGCATTGCTGTATTTTGTGTATGTCTCTCATACTTAATTACTCTCTTTCTCTAGTGATAGACTAGAATTACGGAGTCAAAAATTGTGTTAATATCTATGCAATATTGTGAAAGATGTGTGTAAATTTATTTGGAATACAACAAAAGCATAAGTAAACATTTGACATATTTTTATTATCCCATAGCTGTATATAATACCCTCAAGAGACTTTAAAGCCAGTGTTTATCTATTATCACTCTGTTATCCCAACATCCATTCATTTTCTAATACTAACTTGTCTTATTAACCTTAAAAAACCTTAAAAATAAATACAAAGCAATTATATTCTTCTGTAAATTTCATATGTCCATTTGCTAACCTAATACATTGGTTTCAGTTCAGCGAAGGTCTTTCATTTTTGCTCATGTTGCTTTTGCAGTATTAATGTTTCTTGTCATTGATAAAAATGATTCATAGAAGTTGTTTTTTTCTATTATAACTGACCCACATTTGATAGATTTTGATATTGTAAATGTGTCTCCTAATTAGCCTCAGACATAACATATTCCATGGCTGTGAAAGAAATGGGCTCATTAAGTTACTGTAAATATCATCTAGGACACATTTTACTCTGATTATTGCTTGCAGAGTTGGCATAATATTGTAAGTATTATGGTAAAGCAAGTGATGATACACAGTAAGTACTCTAGAGATGCTAGTTCTTATCATGGGTTTCTTGACTGCATTCACCATGCCCTTTGTGCAAGAGAAATCCTTTATTTTGAACTGTGATTGGATTCCTCATGGTTCAGTGTTTGTGGATTTTCTTTAGAAAAGTATTTCTTCACTTCTTTATCACAAGGTGCTACCCATGAATTTTCTGTTACTAAATAGAGTCTTTTGCTCTTTACATGTAGACTTTTAATCTATTAAATCTTTCATGATTTCCCCATTCAATGTGGTATGAGATAAGAAACTGCCTTTCTATTTCTAAAGCCTGTGCCAATTGTAACAATCTGCTCTCTTCAGCCCCATTGATCTGTCTGGCCACCATGCAATTTATCTTCTCAAAATGTGATAAAACAAATAAAAAACTCTAAACATAGGGCATAACAGTAGCTTTAGAATTGATGTTGGAAAAGGAGAATAAAATTTGGTTCTTTAGACTTGTAACTACTGTGTTTGTGGTCTGAAGTTCCATTATAAATCAATAATTTTATGGACATTATTCTCTGATTCTATGATTTGAATAATGATTTTATCCAAATGTAGTCATCTCCTTGATTAAATGTTAAATGAGAACATTCATATAATTTAAGATTGTGACTTGTAAGACCATAATGCCTTATACCAATATAACTTGACTTACTTAGAAGTAGACAGTGAGTGTTAATGGATTTTTTCCAAGGGGGAAAAAAGAAGTATATGATTTTCTATTACTACAATACTCCCATGGGATAGAGGAAGAAGAAGATATGCAGGATGATGATGAGTTAAGATGTCTCTAAAGGTAGAAGACTTTGCATTGTGAATTTTGGATCACTGGTTTTAATTTAATAACCTATTCAAATAATCAGTTTTCTTGTCTCTACTTTGCATTTTATGTTCTATAAATGAAAGAACGAGTTCTTGCTAGTCTCATACCAAATGCTCTGTAATAGTCAATATGCTTTAATCCCCTTCTTTGACTTTTCTAAATATAAAACTAGAAAGTCAATTTGCAATTAAAGTACCACATCCTACATAAACTTAAGACTTTCACTGCCTTTGATTCTATTTTGAAAACTCACCATTTATTTATTTTTATTTAGTCAAGGAATAAAAGGAACAATGGAAGATGAAATCTCTGACTATGTGATTTGAATATATCCAAGAAGTGACTCTTAATTTGTATATTGAATGCCTGGGAGCTTTCAGACTCTGGCTTCTTTGGAGCAAGTTATTAACATTTTTAATTTGGCCTTAACTAAATTGTACAATACCCAAAAGCATTGGTCTATGCCCCTCTAAATATCTCCATTCTCATTGGAAGGAAAAATCAAACAATATACAAATTAGTTATTAGAACTATCAATTGGATCTTGTTTTATTTACTTGGACTTTATCCAACTCCTGAAGAAATATACTGAGAAAGTAAAGGATCTATAAGCATAGAATACACCCACTAAAATCATGTCTCCTAGGAGTTGTTTGGCTTTTCATGTCCCCTCTCTGCTTTGCAGAGAGACATTTTCTCTGTATGTCAGTGCATGGTGCATGTTTGTGGTTTTTTACCCCCAATTAATGCCTTTATTCAACTGCAGAAAAGGAAAGAAAAAGAAACCAGAACACATTGCTCGCTCTCAAATATTAATTTTAATTTAAATAAACTTGGACTTAACAATAGAAACCTGGCCTATGCAGCTCCATGAGCATGAGTCCATGGACCTCAAATTTCCTAATAGTGTTGAAGTTCATCTTCAAAACCCTCTACAGGTCATGACCCTTCCTCTTTGGCCTTTGTCTAACCTTCATTCCTTTGCACACTCTCCTGTTTTGGATAGTTTTAATTTTGTTTGGCATGCTTTGTTTGCAATCGTCATGGAAACTACCCAGGAGCCTTTCTCTCTTACAGAGTTTTCTAATGAGATTATTACATCCCTTAACATCTAAAAAGCAGGACTTCTTCTCTTCATTTGGTGAGGTTAAAGTCAGTGTCAAGATAATTTTATCCTTCAGTTGATACCACCTGTGACAGAGTCAAAGTATCTGTCTGTGAGCCTCACATTACGGATTATTATTAAACAGTGTATGACTGTTTCTCAATACTGTCATCTGTAAAATGAAAACAGCAAAAGGAAAGAAAAAACCCAGTTACTTCAAAGAACTATCAACTATATGGCAGCACAATTATATGATGTATAAAATTATAAAAGTATGTATAATAGTTTGTAAATTATTAGAAATAAAGGTAATTGATTTTTAATTTGTATTAAAAGTACTTTATTCTTCTGTCTTTAGATCAGTGATTTTCTATGTGTTTGATCATTAAATACTCCATGTTATGAGAAATAATTATTTTATAATTTTCATAATATAAAATAATGGTTTTTGCTGCCCACTTTGCAGATCATTATTGCTCCTTAATAAAGCCAGACCTTTGCAATTGCAAAGGAATTTATAATTTTAATTTGATCTAGCAATAGTGGATTACATGTCAGAGATCACTGTGAGGTTAAAAAAAAACAAGCCATTTAAAATGTTTTATAAATTATACAAATAAATAATTTCATTCATAAAGTGAATAGCTATGAAAGAACAAAAGTTTTTTAAATATATAAATGTTTTCAGTCTTGGATTAAGAATTAAATTAGGATTAAATGTTTTGTTTGAAATTGCTGGTTGTTTTATTCTTTTAAGCTTAATTGAAAATAAATTTCATACTTAAAGATCCATTAATTATAAAGATTCTAGGTATTTACCCACAAATATTCCTTTTGCATTACTTTAATTACCTACTTAATTAGAAGCAATTCTTATCTCCAAGAATGTTATGGTTTATTGCCTTGGTATATCCAGTGTATCCTGTTCCATAGTAGGAATTATGTGCATGGCTAATACTGTGATATATATTCAGCATTCTTAATCAAACTTAATTCCTTCATTTTAAACATACTTATCAGCTGCTAAATTTCAAACTCTATACATTTGTAATCTTAGTTTTTTAATTTATTATTGTTTCCATAATATTATTTCATAATATGTACATGGATTTAATTTTGTTTAATCTTTTATATATTTGAATACAATTATGATCAATTTCATTTTAGAAATTATTTACTATTTTTAATTACAGGTATATGTATATTTGTGTGTCTGTGTGTGGTACATTTGAGGGCAGTTGTCCACAGAATCCGAGACACCAGAAATCCCTGTAGCTAGAGTTGTTACAGACTTTTGTGAGTCACCCAAAATGGGTGCAGCAAACTGATCTCAGGTTCTCTGGAAGAGTAGTATTTACTCATAATTGCTGAACCAATTAGACCCAGTTATACTTTAGACTTTAAAAAGCTAATACAAGTAGGTTATATAACACACACACACACACACACACACACACACACACACACACACGCACACACACACACACACACACACACAGTATGTATATTTCTTATGGTCTGTATAATTTAAGACTTTAGTTGAGATAGTTTAAAAACATAGTACTCATGTAAGGAGTAATGACATCTATATCACAGTTTCATTTGTGAATAGAGTGACACATGCTCTAAGAAGTACTTTTGAGTGTGTACCACATTAAACACACCGAGTGTGAATGCCCTGGGCAATGTGTATGAGAATAGAGGAACAAATTGATGAAAACAGCTGAAATGGAGCAACCACAGAGCCTGCTCCATGTAGATTATGCACAGACCTTCCATTAGAAGGACTTTGGTTGTAAAAGGATATAGAACCTGTTTGCCTGTTTTCTTACAGATTCATTTAAACTGATAATGAACTCTGAGAATAACTCTAATATTCTACTCTATTCTGTTCAGAAATAATTCCACGTTCTGAAAAAAAAAAAGCACAAAAACAAGTTATTTCAATTCCAGAACATCACCTTAGAATTAGCTAACATTTACTGACATCTGCCTTCTCACTGGCCATTGTTCTAAGTGCTTTATTTGCATAAGCATATTTATTTCTTCCTAGGACTGTGTGAGAATTGTAGAGTGATATTTCTCTATACAACTAAAATATTACAGTTAAAGAATTTAAATATTTTGCAATATCAATTTGTTTCATTCATTAACCTGATAAAACAAGGCAATTTGCGGAAATTTAAATGCGGCCATCAAAGGCCACATACTCCAAGATTCCCTTTACATGAAAGTCTAGAAAAAGCAATGCCTAACATCAGTGAGCAGATTTTCATTTGTCCCAGGACTGACTGATGTTATGGGTTATTCTGTTTGGAAACTAGTACTTGAGGAGTTTAAAGAAGCACAAACAAACCTATTTTCCGTGTCTGGTTTTATGCATCTGTTGAAAACATCTTGTGCTGTGGATATCATTCTATATAAATAAAACACTGATGGCCAGTGACCAGGCAAGAAATAGGTTGCCAGGCAGGAAGTAGGTGGGACAAGGAGAGAGGAGAATTCTGGGAAGCGGAAGGCTGAGGGGGAGACACTGCAGCCACCGCCAGGACAAGCAACATGTAGAGACTCTGGTAAGCCACCAGCCACGTGGCAAGGTATAGATTTATAAAAATAGGTTAATTTAAGATAAAAGAACAGTTAACAAAAAGCCTGCCATGGCCATACAGTTTATAAGTGATATAAGTGTCTAAGTGATTATTTTATAAGTGGATTGTGGGACTGCGGGGCTTGGGGAACCTGGAGAGAAGCCCTCCAGCAACAATCTTGTATGCTTTCAATAATATTTATCATACATACAGCATATGTTTTGTATATAATCAGTTTAATGTTGATCCTAAACAATAAGTTTCCAATAGGATTGAGGATCGAGGAATCCCAAGATAGAGGCTGGATCTATAGTCCTACTCTCATTATCTTTTACAAGAAATACTATTTAATGTTCTGTTGAGTGATACCCCTGGGTGAATAGGTGCCATAATTCCTACTCTTTATTGATATCATTGTATATCCTTTGAATTTTGAATGATTATGTATCTTGTCAATTATCAAACATAGGCACATGTAAAGAAAACATGCAATTTAATGATAAGATGTGAATCTGCATCCTTATGAACAATTAGATGCATGTCTAATAGCAAATCCTGCTAGCAAAAAAAAAATGCAAATGGGGGTCGTGTTTGGCAGCCACAGTGGAAGGCTACAGGTATAGATCTTCTACCTTAAGGTCCATCTCATTTTGCATTTCAAATTCCTTTAAAATGGGCATAGTCACTAATACTTTTGTCTTTAATTCAAAAGGAATAAAATCTATTATATACTACTTTGAATAGCAGTTCCTTTTTGATAAAAAATAGAGTTATTTTAATTATAGAAAATAGCTAATATTTTGAGACAGAGGGACAGTAGCTTTCAATGGGAAAAATGTAGAACATTTTACTAATTAAATAAATACACAAGCGCTGAAAACAAGAAATAAGTAAATGCAGAAGAGACTAAGAAAATTTTAAAAATGTAATTCCTTCATCTGAGCTAAGTTGGTTTAAAGTGGCCATTCACTTGAAATGAAATGATGTAAAAATAGAAATATTTCAACATTTTCAGAACTCTAAAATAATATGAGAAATAGCTGTAACTTCCAGAGTTTTCTAGAAAACACACAGAATATGACTCTGAGTTCAATGGCCATGGGTAAAGTCAAAATTATATCAAGTTCTAAGTACAGGATATGTTTGATGACATGCTAAATATATAAAGTACAAAGAAGCCTTTATTTCTAATTTTTGTTTCTTAGCAAATACATATAATTATTTCCTTTGTAACATATTTTCTACCTTTTTGTTCTTGTGAAATGGATTTTCAATTACAGTTTCTAAGATCTCTCTCTCTATATATATTTCAATATTTCTTTTATGCCTTTTGACATACGTGTCATTAAACCTTACTTGAAATAATTGTAATTTTCATATATTTTCTTCTTGCTTTCTAAATGACAATTTATTAAGGTTTTGAGTGAACTTTAAACTCAATGACTTTTAATTATTAACCCTTGATAGTTTGAACATGTATTGATGTCAAAGGTGTCCAATATCTGGCTTTATGAAATATCTTCAATACAAATATTAATTTACCACAGTTTTAATCAAATCTTTTCAGATAATTAAAATTAAGCATTTATGATTTAGAATATTTAATGCTTATAGATAGGGATTCAAGTAAATCTTACTGATTTTTAGTGAAACAATCATTGATTTTTTTTATTTTTTTGAACAGTAAACCATGGTAAATAAACCTAATGTTTCCAGTATTTTCTCTTGGCAGATACTGTAAAATTTCAATACAGGGTGACAGAAAATCTTTGATAGAAGGTGAAGATACCTGCTTATCTATGGATATTCTTTGAGTCCTGTTTATAAACCCTTTCCATTTGATAACAAGATGCAACAAGTAAGACAAAAGGTACAAAATATAAGACACAACTTAAAGGCCAAGCTTGAAGTCACCCTAATTATCTCAAAAAAGAGTTGAACTAATTAACATTTGGGTAATACAAGTTTTTAAATAAACCTACCAATAAAAGGTAAAAGGGGGGGCTGGAGAGATAGCTCAGAGGTTAAGAGCACCGACTGCTCTTCCAGAGGTCCTGAGTTCAACTCCCAGCAACCACATGGTGGCTCACAACCATCTGTAATGAGATCTGCTGCCCTCCTCTGTATACATAAAAAATAAATAAATCTTAAAAAAAAAAAAAAATAGCCGGGCGGTGGTGGCGCACGCCTTTAATCCCAGCACTCGGGAGGCAGAGGCAGGCGGATCTCTGTGAGTTTGAGGCCAGCCTGGACTACCAAGTGAGTCTCAGGAAAGGCGCAAAGCTTCACAGAGAAACCCTGTCTTGAAAAACCAAAAAAAAAAAAAAAAAAAAAAAAAAAAAAAAAAAAAAAAAAAAAAACGTAAAAGGACGGGCTGGAGAGATGGCTCAAGTAGTTAAGAGCACTGGCTGCTCTTCCAGAGGTCCTGAGTTCAATTCCCAGCAACCACATGGCAGCTTACAACTGTCTATGGGATCTGATGTGCGTGTACATGCAGACAAATATACATAAAATAAATAAATCTTTAAAAAAAAAAGGTAAAATGACTGTGTTACATGATGCCATCTAAATTTAAGGTACAAGAGCCTTAATTATTCATTTCCTCATGGTATGCTGTGCTTTATAGGCACTGTAGTGAGAAAAAAAGTCTGTCTTCATAATTGAAATCTTTACCCTTTGAACTATTTCAATTCATGAAATAAGTCTCTGGTATTTCTACCCATTTTCAGCTTAGTCTATCTTATATTTAGTATTAACTCAATATGTTCCAGTTATCTATAAATACTTATTGGGACATGTTTTTCTGTTTTCTTCTTTTGTCTCATATGTTAAGTGACAAAAGTCTGTGACCAGCTGTGGAACTATTTGTGTTCTGCTCTTTGGCTTATTTCCTTCATAACATGTTATATTTTTCTAGGTAAATTTCAAAGCCATGACATGGCATCTGTTAATATTCAGTTGGGTGGAATGCTGTTCAAGTCTACAGCCTCACTGGATAATGACTGTTTGAGTTGAGTTGTTGAGTTTCTGAGGAGAAGATGAAGAGTTAGAGGATGCCATTCATTCTTTACCATATGTATTTACATAGGTGAATGAAGTGCCCAAAAATTTACTGCTTGATTAGAGAGTATATCAGGATCTTATAACATTTACATAGTATACGTTATATTTAATTCAGAAATGTATTCCCTTACATGGTAGCAGCACAGTGCAATTATCACTTGGTAACTTGTTGAAATCAGAGCTCTTCACATCCAGTTTCACTTTTACTCTCTTGTGGCCAATGCCGATTTACTTAAATTGCCTGTCAATCTTCCACTTTGGAATGGGGAATTTATCACTCCCTTCTTCAAGAATCTGTTGTGAAGATTTTAAAGAATTGAAGACAAAAGATTCAGAACAGCTTCTAAAAAAGGTTAGTTGTCAATAAATGTCAACCATTGTTATTATACTGGGGCTGGAAATAATTAACTTTCATGATTTATAAAGTATCAAATTAACAGAATGAAAATCAGTATTCACAGCTGATAAATAGTTGAAATAAAATCTCTAGAAGCTGGCAACCACGTGCTCTGTCTTTGACCATCTCATTCATTCCTCTCCAAGGGGTTGTGTATCTCCTTCACAAAGCAAGATTTGTAGCTGCCCTAAGGCAGCTGCTTCATCTGTCTACCTTCATATACTTCTACTAATAGCATGATACTTACATGACATTTGATTTTAGGTTGCTGTCTACTTATAAGAATGCTGCTTCCTGCCTTGCCATCTTTACAAATTTCTCAGTTTACAATCATTATATCCTCCATCATTTTGAGAAAGCATGGAAACTAGAGCATGAGACAGCTAGCTGGGTGGTGGTGGCGCACGCCTTTAATCCCACACTCAGGAGGCAGAGGCAGGCGGATCTCTGTGAGTTCGAGGCCAGCCTGGTCTACAAAGCAGGTTCCAGGAAAGGTGCAAAGCTACACAGAGAAACCCTGTCTCGAAAAATGAGAGAGAGAGAGAGAGAGAGAGAGAGAGAGAGAGAGAGAGAGAGAGAGAGAGAGAGAGAGAGAGAGAGAGAGAGCTAGTCACACTGCATCCAGAGTCAGGAAGCAGGAGATGAATCCTGATGCTTTGGCTCACTTCCTGCTTTTCTCTGTTCTATTGTGGACTGTAGCCTATGCGATGGGGATTACTATCATCAGAGTATGGTTTTGCCTTCAGTTAATCTTGTATATGTCCAAACATACATGTCTAAAACTTTGTCTCCAAGAAGAACCTAAAGTCCTAAAGTCCATTAAGTTGATGATTAAGGCTAATCATTGTAAGTTTAATACCAGCCAAGTTGACTCCCAAACAAGTCACATTTAAATAATAACATTCTAGTCCTGGCTCATAAATCTTCATGTTTATTTCATAGCATAATATTCATTTTTAACTATAGCTAAACTCCCTGAAGTCTTACAATTTGCAAAACTATGAAGAGGAACAAGTTCAAAGTCTTTCTTGTGACTAAAGCAATAAATTACTTATTAGATACTGTATGATAAAAAATACATCTTATGTACTTCATTTGCTAAAAACACAGAGATAGAGAATTGTAAGGAAAGACTTTACCAAATAAAGACCAAACTATGAGGAAAAATACTAAATATTGCAGGTCCATGTTGGGTATTTAAGGGACATTCTGGTTTTACCATGGGACTAATGGGTTGGAATATGCCTGCTTGTCCAATTTTGTTACCTAGACCACATGTACAATTTCTCTTGCTCTGACCACACTCTGTTTAAACTTTCCACAGATGTTGTCTCAAAATCCTACTACTTCCATCTTCATTGGGTTTCTATTGAAACTTAGACAACTTAAGCTTCATTTTCCCCCAACTTTATACATTGTCTCTCAGGGCCTTCAAGCAAAGAAACTGACTATCCCATACATTACTTGAACTTTACAGTTTTCTAGAATCATGGGGAACACCAAGACACTGTTTTTTATCACTCATGCCTACAAATCCAAGAAAAAGTAGTCTCCACAACAGTCAATAAATTAATACTTAGGCATTATCTTGTAGATTACTCTAAATCACATAAAACTCAATGGAGATTACTCATCATGAATTAATGATCACTGAGAAAACAATAGTGAAGTTTGTAAGAAAAGTTACAATGAATGGGTTGGGTACCAACTAAGGCGAATGAAAGGTAAGAGTTGGAAAGGATAAGTAAGAAGTATCAATAAAATCAGTCAGAGATGCCAACTTTACCTTCATATTTCTTATTCCATAGAAACTAATTTCTGCAAGCCTAGAAAGCCCTCTGATTATTGAAATACAGATTACTTTTTCTATTTCTTCTGTCCTTTTTGTGAACACATATATGTGTTAATGTGAGTTTGGGTGTTCCTGTGATCTTGTGTGTACAGAGGACAAAGAATAAACTTTTGTGTTATGTAAGGATTCTTGAATCATCTAGCCACATGATTGGCCAATGAGCCTCAGGAATCTTCACATCTCTATGTCTGCACACCCAGATTAAAGCATATCCCTCCATACCCAGTATTTTGTGTTTTCTGGGGAACTGAGCTACGAACCTTATGCTTTTATACTCCCCACTGAGGCATCTCTACCACCATCGCTACATTCTCTGGACTCTTTTCTTTATTTAGTTAGGTCAATCTGGCTTTACCACTGACTTATGTTCCTTGAGTTATAAGAGGAAATAGTGAATGAAAAAATCAGAAATGATTCCTAAAAGAGTTTTGCCAAGTACTGATTTTGTCTTCTTTTATCCTGTCTTCCAGGTGGGTCACTCAGAATCAAAAGAAAGTCATCCATCTTACTCAAGCTATGCAAAACATGCCTAAGTCATTACTATGAACTTGACAGACCTAATTTCTTACCAATATAGAGTGCCAGTATCACCTCTGGCCAACAGGCAGTCAGATTTAACTTCAAATGAGAAAATTAAATTTCTGGTGCACAATTACACGTTTCCTATCTTCAAAAGTCAATAAAAATCAATAAATCCAGAGAGAAGATTCCTCATGATGAAGAGCAGTGAATAAGTAAAAGTTTTGAATATGTTTAAATGCACAAAAATAGAATGATGGAAATTGTTCCTTAACATAATTTTATGATTAACTAAATGTAGATACCAAAACTTGATAACTTGATCTATGCATACATGGAAGAGATATTGATAACAGATGAACAGATGAATAGATAATAGATGATAATGGATGTCTATAGGTAGGCAGAGCCATCAAAATAATTGATGGATAACACGTCTTACTATAGATGAGATACTTTCATAATGGAGCAGATGACAGAATATCATGGAATAGCAAAACACAATTTTATTAGCTTGATATTTAGAAGAATATTCTCCAATTTATTTTTTTCTGTCCTCTGAAAGAATGCATTTAGCTGTTTCATTTGAAATAATAGAAACTTGATGGTAGTAGTGCAGTTCAGTTATTGCTATTAAAATTTGACTGTTAAATACATATAGAAGGAAATTCCTATGAAAGTGCAGAGGGATGAGACTACTCATAAGCATCACTGTTATGAGTCTGATGTATAGATTTCCTATGCAATTGGTGTCATAAAATTGATCATCTACATCATGAAATTATTTATATTTATTCCATGTTCAATAAACTGAGTAAAATGAAAGATCATGTTCTGGCAAATACCTTCCCCAAGATACAACTGAGTGTATCTCAAATATTTCATGGTATGTTTATTTGGAAAACAATTCTACTTGGCACATCATTTTGTGACACTTTGGCAATCAAAAAGGTGATGCTCAGCTTCTAATGTCATGACATACTGGCTATCAGGAGGAATGAAATTAGATTGTATTATTAAGGAATCCTAAAATATCAAGAATATCTGTTTCTGGGTTACTTCAATCATTAAATATGGTAAAAATTAACAATCTCATATTTAGGAACCAGGAACATACCATACAGCCTCAAGGAGATCTTTCATAATGAGAAAAATGTTAAAAAAAATCTTGGCTGACTTTGCATCGATTATGCTACATAATAGTAAGTGGTTCGCTGGCTGAGACAGTAGTTTTAATTTTTATGAAATTATATCTTAAGCTTTAAGCCTATGTGCAAGGTATACTATTTTTCAATTATTCTCTGTAAGGTTAGCATCTCACAGAATATAAAGAGCTTGGCTCATAAGAAATGTCAGGGAAAATGAAGTGGGTTTTGCCTTCTAAGGCTTTAATAATTATAAATTGTGAACAGGTGTTTCAATATAGAGAGGAGATTCAGTTTGCTTTCATTAGGAAGCATACTACCTTACCATTTATAGTTAGGGAAGATAAAATAATGTTAGTTGGAGTACAGAAAAAAATATCCAATAACTAGGTCTAAATAAAAGGCCTTTTCTGCCTTTTCTATTTATAATGACAGAATCCAAAAAAATAAAGGATTAAATGAGACAAAGATTTCCATCCTGGATATTTCACTTGCATTGAAGTTCCATGCCAAATGCTCTAGGTGTAATTTAGTTTTATAGATTTTATTCAATTGTTCATCTTATCAGATCCTTATATTTAATATTATCTATTCAGTTAGAAATGATAGATTCTGCTTAATTAAGGTAACTGTGTCATTCTAACATGAATTATTTAATAAAATACTGAATAATATTTCATAATATGAATCAAATTAGTCAGAACTATATAGTACATACATTGGTATGTATGTGTGTAGGTAGATTGATAGATTAATCAATTGAGAGAGAGAGAGAGAGAGAGAGAGAGAGAGAGAGAGAGAGAGAGAGAGAATATACAGATAATAGACCATGTAGCTGAAATTCTAATTTTCTGAAAAATTCATTTTTCCTAATTGAGTAGTTATTCTTATACTTCTAGAAAATCACAAACAGTATGTAATTTGGGTATTTTTAGGTCATGTTATTCACTCTCCCTTATTCACAGCAAGGAAACTCTGATTGATAACTCATTTAACCAGCAAACTCTAAGTTCCATACAGAATAGTAGGTGTCCAATTGATTGTATTCTGTGTTTTAATTCTTTCTTCCTCAGTATCATTTTTATACATCTGTAGTGGTCTGTTAAACTGGTGAAGCCACTTGGGAAAAAAATCCACAGTTTTCTTAAAAGACTCAACATAGAGCTACTATATGACGCCTCTATCCCACTCCTAATATTAATTACCAATAATTTGGAGATGAATTTACTAAGGTTATCTATCCATTGAATGGATAAGGAATATGTACACACACACACACACACACACACACACACACACACACACATACACACACACACACATATATATATATATATAAAATGAGTCATTATTAATGTGTAAAGAAAAATAGAATCATGAAATTTTCAGATTATGGGTGCAACAAAAAGATAAAATATGACTGAATGAGATCACATAGACCCAAAATGTCAAAAACATTATGTTCCTTTTCATGTGTTGATCCTATCTTCTAGTGTTTGGTTTGGTTTTATATGTTTGATTTGAATTATTTGTGGAATCCAGGAAATCAAAAACCAGCCACTGAGGATTGATGTCTTAAGGGAAGATTGGTAATAAAATCAGGTAAAACAAAAATAGCAAGGAAATATCCCAGAAGTTGAAAGGTTCATGTATCGATGGGTCGAGAACCGGGAATTGGGAGCTTTGTTGAAGTCCTAACCAAAATGACGATTTCATGAAAACCTGTATGGAGACTTCAATTTTCCAAGGAAAGTAAACAAATCAATTAGAGGGGATAGTACAAAGCAGGTGACATGAAAGGAGAGAAGGGATATATTCAGGTTAAAGGTTTAAATGTGGATAGAGGAATTGAGGAAAGAGAAGGGAATAGATTAACCAAAACTAAGGATACCAAAAAAAAAAAAAAAATCCTGGAAATCCGCTAGCATAAAGGTAAATTCCTAAACACAGACCTGGCAAGAAATATGTGCCTCTTGATATATTATGTGGAGCCACTCTTTTAGATTAACTAAGCACATTCAGGTTGGATTTGGGGCCTGTAAATAGGAGCAGAATTTTATGTCTTGTACTGTAGTCTTGGTCAAAGTCCCATATGTCTTGAGAAATCCTAGTTCCTAAGATAGAACCTGCTATGTCATTTCGCTAAATGATTACACAATTTATTGCCTTCTACACATGTATGCTTTCATCCATAGATGTGGATTCCTTTTAACCTTGATCAGAGATGATTAATTCTGCATGAGACAGCAGTAATGGAGAGATGCATAGTCAAAGGGCTGAAAATAAAGAGACTCAGTATTAGTTCCTAAACAGGGCATCGATTTTAACCTAGCACCACCACTTCAATGTTTAGGAAATATGCAAGAATGAGAGATGGAAATAATGTATGAGCTGCAGAATGGGGATCAATGTTGCAAACTGCTGACTTCTGGACATAGTAAGACTCATGCAATCATAACCTTCCAAAAGACTAAAAGCAAACAAACAAATGTTCTAGAATACATGGATAATTGATCTACTGGTTCCACTCCATTCTAAGGAGCTATTGGCATTGAATAATTGCTGAGGATGGGGTCACATTATTCTTTATTGAGGACATGGTCACAGGTAAGTCTACTAGCGGATGGCCCCACACATATGCACACATGAGCAACACTAGCCATACTCTGTGGATTTTCAAACATATGAAATTGAGGGAGCAGGTTGACAGAAATATGAAGGAAGTAGGAGAAGTAAATGGAGATACATATAATCATATTTTGTTGAATACATGTGTGAGATTCTCAAATATAAAGATACATGTATGAGTTTTGCAAATATAAAGAAAAATGAGAAGAAAGAAAGACAAAGGGAATTTGATCAGAAGTTCCTGCATGGGTACTAAGAAGCTGCCAGAAATCATGGGTTATTAATGAAAGTCTCAGAGCCTAGTGTAATATATCTTCATAAGAGTTATGTGTCATGCAGGTCCCAGTGGAATCCAAAACCAACATAAACTGTTGCCATTGTCCTTGGTTTCCTGCTATAACTAGATAGCAAGACCCTACTGCTGATGACACTGCTCACTTTCAGTGCAGAATACAGATAAATCAACCTGCAACTGACCAGGTAATGCCTTTCCTGCTAACTAGCTTATATAGTGCCAGATATGGTATGCAAGGTGCTGGGACTAAAATTCTTTTGTAGTCTTATCCAGTGCTGGATCATGTAGCCTACAGTACTGACATGTTGATAAGGCATACCCACTGTTTTAATAGTGGCATGATGGTTTTGATGGTGACCAACCACATTCTGATTGTATCTAAATCCTGTCCCATAAAAGTGCATGCTTTTAAACTGTAATTGTGATTAAAACAGAAACAAACAAATAATAAAAAACATGTGACCAGGATAATAATTAGCCCTATGAGGCAATATACTGTTCTTTTCCTAAAATACCATGTTGTCAAACTGTACTTAAAAATTTATGTTCATATCCATAGATCTTTGTTGCTTTTAACTTCTACCAGGCAAGTTTCTTTTTGCAGTGTGTAGTGGCCAATTCATAACTAACTACTATGCTGAGTATGAATAACTCAGCTGTGGATGTGCCATCTATATAAACTTCCCACCATTCTAGGCTTAGGGAATTTTATGTAGTAGTGGAGGAGAAAGAATGTTAGGACTTGACACTATAGGCAAGAGCTGGGAACTGATTCCTGGATAAGGTTTGACTGTTACACAAATCAGTATAGCAGCAAGGTTACCTACAGAAAAACCTACACAAGATCAAGCCCATGAAATGGCAATGTGGGTGGAGTTGGGGTCCCTGAGGTCTTATCCTATTAGAAGAATCCTAGGAAATTGGTAGGTGGGACATAGTGTACTTTTTTTGGGGGGGAGAACTGGCCAATGGTAAGTTGCACATACTCTAATAGGTGGTCCCATATCCATGTTTCAAAGGATAATACTAATTGGACTCATAGTTATTAATAACAGAAAAATGAATAAAATGGTGATAGGAAGCTGGTAATGGTATGCAGAGGAATAACTAGAAAGAATAGGCGAGCCGTATCAATGGGTAGATATGATCAACAGACATTTTATAAATGTATGCAACCTTTAAGAGTAAAAATACTTTTAAAAAACTTAGTTGTTTTTTTCATATTCATTAATTTGTTCACTCATTATCATCCACTCTTTATCCACACATTATTTATTGGGAGTGAGATAAATTTGTGACTGCATTAATGAATCCACATTCATGACATTTTTACTTATCAGACTGAACACTTGTCAGAGATTTTCTAAAAGACTTCTAATTGCCTAAATATTTTTTCTCTATCATACAACGTTGTTAGTCAAAGTGCAAACATGAAAGCAAAATCATTATTTGAAATACAAATAAGGCACATTAAAATTTTACATATTATAAAACCCCAGGGCCGCAAAGGCTAAACAAGTTGCTGCAGGATTTGTAAAGTAGCATAAACCAATGTAAGGGGTCCAAGAGAAGGTTGTTTTGACCCAACCTGCTGATCTAATAAACCAGGAACATGCAGGGACACCTCAAAACTCAGGAGTTTTATGGAAACTTCTCCCACAGGGCCCAATTTCTTTCAGCACTGAGTAAGGAGGGTCATATGAGCTGGCCTGGACATCACATGTATCTCAGTTTCTATAAATTTCAACGACATGACCATGAATGATCTCTCCTATCTTGCTTAGAATCCCTTCAATGTCATAACTCACTCTTACCAGAAACATGTTCTGTGAAGTGTAATTGTTAAATTCTCTATAAAATAAATGGAAAAATAAAAGGGGACATCTCATTTGGGCAGTAAAAAATAAAAAGTACAATCTACTCCTTTGTTAACTCAAACATCCTTTCTTTCTTGACTAAACTTAAAAAATATACCTCAACAATTATAATCTTCCACTTCAAATGATGCAACTATATTGCCCTAAATGGAAACTAATCCCTTTTTTTCAAAAACAATTGTCATGTTTGGGCATATTCATTTGTCTCCTAACTAAATCATAATCCTCTCTAATAACCTGGAATGATTTATTAAAGTTATAAAAGTAATTATGATTTAGGTGTAAGTGATGCTCATAAATCAAACATGTTAAAATCTGATTAGGAAGGAGAAAGTAGTAGAAATTAATTAATAATGATAATATATGATAATGTGACTATAAAAACAAGGGGGAAAGAATATGGATGTCCTTAATTTGTTCATTAATGTGATTGATCCTGTGGTTACATTTTGTATTGGCATTTTAGTCACTATTCATTCACAATACAATCTCTAGCAGCCAACTCTTCAGTGGATTGCAATTATGTTCATGATCAATCCAAAATTTACACTACAAAATTCAAAATTATTATTCCTTCTGTATTTCTTTACTTCTATCTTTCATTAAGTTTACTTTTAACTTAAAAATGACACTGATTTTCATTAAAGCCAAGATACTATTTTGTTGCTTTCTCTGAGTAAACCACTGCTTTTAAGTTTTAAGAAGTGTAAAAAGTGGTTGTACAAGCTTGCATTCCCACCAGCAGTGGAGGAGAGTTCCCCTAGTTCCACATCCTCTCCAGCATAAACTGTCTTCAGTGTTTTTGATCCTAGCCATTCTGACAGGCATAAGTTGGCATCTCAGAGTTGTTTTGATTAGCATTTCCCTGATGATTAGTGATGTTGAGCAATTCCTTAAATGTCTTTCAGCCATTTGAGTTTCCTCTGTTGAGAATTCTCTGTTTAGTTCTGTACCCCATTTCTTAATTGGACTGTTGGTCGTTTTGATGTCTAATTTCTTGAGTTCCTTATATATTCTGGATATCAGTCCTCTGTCAGATGTGGGGTTGGTGAAGATCTTTTCCCATTCAGTAGGCTGTCGCTTTGCCTTGTTGACCATATCCTTTGCTCTACAAAAGTTTTTCAGTTTCAAGAGGTCCCATTGATTGATTGTTTCTCTCACTGTCTGTGCTACTGGTGTTTTATTTAGGAAGTGATCTCCTATGCCAATGCGTTCAAGACTACTTCCTACTTTCTCTTCTAGCAGGTTAGCTGGATTTATGTTGAGGTCCTTGATCCACTTGGACTTAAGTTTTGTGCACGATGACAGATATGGATCTATTTGTAGCCTTCTACACGTTGACCTACTCTGGTGATGGGATGACCAAACACCCTAATAGTTGTGCCAGAAACCCCATCCAAGGACTGAGGAATCTGGATGCAGACATCCATAGCTCGGCCCGAGTGGAGCCCCGGGAGTCTAATTAGTGAGAAAGAGGAGGGTTTAAATAAGCGAGAATTGTTGAAACCAAGGTTGGATAAAGCACAGGGACAAATAGCCAAATGAATGGAAACACATGAACTATGAACCAAAGGCTGAGCGGCCCCCAACTGGATCAGGCCCTCTGAATAGGTGAGACAGTTGATTGGCTTGATCTGTTTGGGAGGCATCTAGGCAGTGGTATCGGGTCCTGTGCTCATTGCATGAGTTAGCTGTTTGAAACCTGGGATTTATACAGGGACGCTTGGCTCAATCTGGGAGGAAGGTACTGGACCTGCCTGGACTGAGTCTACCAGGTTGATCTCAGTCCTCTGGGGAGGCTTTGCCCTGGAGGAGGTGGGAATGGGGAGGGTGGGCTGGGGGGAAGGTGAGGGGGGCAGGAAGGAGAGAACAAGGGAATCTGTGGCTGTTATGTAGAACTGAATGGTATTGTAAAATTAAATTAAATTAAATTAAATTAAAAAGGAAATGTAAAAAGGTCAGAGGCAGCCTCTTCATCCAGTTCTACTGACCACTACTTTGTCCATTTGTGGAAATGCTCCTTTTTTTACAATTAGACATTTAATTTTAACAGCAGCCAATGTTTTAGGGACATACAGAAAACTCAGTTTCTGGGCCTCTTTCTTAGGGAAACAGTTAACTCCCACCAATACATGAGAATATCTCTGTCAAGTCATTTAATTTATTCAAATTAGAAAATGTTCATATTCCTCATTAAGTACCATTCTCAGCTCCCAGACTTCAGTAGGGGACTTAATTTAGGAACCATTAGTTAGCTAACTACCACTAGTATTGAATGATAGCATTCTTTGTCATCTCCATTCAGGTTCTGTGTGGTTTTTATGATGTCATTGGCTGGGCTTGGGAGAATAGAGTTTGATAAGCTGTCCCAGTTAGGGCTGAGCACATTACAATCTCCTATTCATTGTTCTTTGGCTAGTCATGGGTCTCTGTGTTAATTACTACCTACCACAAAGAGAAGCTTCTATTCTGAGGGTGGAGAGATATCTTAATAAATGGGTATGATGCGTCTTAAGGGGTTTGTTCATTTTTATAATTTAGCAGAATAATAGAAGGAGGTTCTCTCCTGTGGTCTATGATCTGTCTAACTCTAGGTTATTGGCCAGATAATGGTGTCAGGTCTGAGTTTTACTTTGTGGCGAGGGCCTTAAATCTACCAGAAGGTAGCTGGATATTCCCAGGAGATTGCTGTCAGTATTGCAGCAATGGTCATGGCTTGTCATGCCAGTCATGACTGTAGCTCACAGGGTTCATTAAATGTTGTTTATCATGTATTATTGCATATCCGTACAGGAGGCTTTGCAGCCAAAATGCACACACCCGTGCCGAAATGGCCGAAGAATATTAAATTCAAGACTTACATAGTGAGTTTGAAACTATTGCTGGACTAAACATTGTAAGAAGATGTGTGAAAAATAAATCACCAAAAAGTTACTGCACTGTAATCAAGACATAAGAGACCAAGTTCCAATTCCCTTTCCTACCTCTTCAAAGGAAGAAATAAATCTTTTAAAGAAATGTTTCCAGAATTTATTCTGCTGGTGATGAGACCTGCATAAAGCATCAACTTGTATTTATCCTGACCCTGTTTCAATCTCCTCTTGCTTCTTAGAGTTTGATAATTATGTGCTAAAATATGACATATACACTCTAATATTTATCTCCAGAACAAGAAACATCTTACATCTTGTTTAGTTATGAACATTTACAAATAGCATCCTGCCACCCATCATGTTTGAAGAATCTAAAATACATGTCCAGCATTAACTACATACTGAGAAATGATGTGAAAATGGCAAGACATTTAGTTAGTTATTGCTTATCTCACAGCTCAGACACACACGTTTTATACCAACCTTACAAGATACTTAATAATTTAGCTACTATTTAATAATATACTCAATGCGGTTTTTTTTTCCCATGAAAGTATACAAAATCATGAATATCACATCAAACTGTAAACTGATTACCTATGTTTCACTTTTAAATTTCCAGGGATACAAACCCCAATTTTAAGTCTGTTTCGTTGTTCAATTACAATTATTAGAATGAAGGAATGGATGGATGTGTTCCTGTATGAGTAATTCTGCACTGTGTGAGAATAAATGTACTCTTAGAGTGAAATATCAATTTAAATTTATGCATTACCTTTTTAGTATTAAACATTATTTTGTGCCAAAGGTTTTATCCCAGTGCTTTTACCACTGTAACAATTAAGTGACTCAAATTCATGTAGTTCAAGGCCTGTGAGATGGTTAAGGTGATTTTTTCCATCACTTTGACATGTTGTCAATGTCTTTATATCTAAGAAACCTGGGTCAGCTGTTGAATTATTACAGATTTATTATTGGTATCAATAGTAGTTCACCTTCAATTATATCAAAGATACACTGAATCTGGACTCAGTTCTTGTTCAAGAGTGGATTGACTCTTTGAAATGGAATTCAATAAAATATTTTAGGTTGAGTTTATATTTCTACTTTCATTATAGTGCCAATTTTTAGAGAAATCTAGAAAAAGTAAGACTTACTATTTAGCTTTTCTGGTTTTATAAACATATTTCATTAAATATTTCTTTCTTGCTTCCTTTCCATTTTCAAATATAATCTCAAATATGTTACGTTGAAGCAGTATACTTCCTATGCAAACATTATTTCTTTCTTAAATTTCTTCTTGCATTTGTTCAATATAGATTTATTGAGTGTTACCTGTGTGTATGATTTATTTGTAAGAAGCTATTTCTCAAACAAAGATGATAACACAATAATTAACTACTTAAAAATCATAAAATAGCTGGGTGGTAATGGTACACACCTTTAATCCCAGCACTCAGGAGGCAGAGGCAGGTGGATCTCTGTAAGTTTGAGGCCAGCCTGGTCTAAAAAGTGAGTTCCAGGACAGCCAGGACTGTTACAGAGAGAAACTCTGTTTTAAAAAATTATAACAAATCATAAAATAGCATTAATACATGAGTTCTAACTTGTAATGGGAATAATTGCAATGAGACAGAAGTATTAAAAAAAAAACTCTATAGCACTACACATTTCTCAGGGAATCAGAATGAAAGTAAGAGAAAAGCACATACAAAGAACAGGAAATAAGTCCAGGCATAAGGACACACTATGAAGGTTTGGTAAATATTTTCTACAACAAGCCATATATTACATAGTTTATGCTTTGTAGGTCTGACAGTTTCTGTCATGATCACTCAGATATGCCGTTAAAGCATAAAATTAGTCATCCAAGATATCAAACTGAATGGATGTTGCTTTTTTTTCCAGCAAAACATTATTTACAAAATCAAATGGTGGGCTTGATTTTGCTGTCAAACAATGCTTCCCTGGTCCTTGAGAACTCCTAAGCAGTGTAAAGTGTAAACAAACCTGATATATGAGAAGAATTGAAGGAAGACCAGTGTGATTGCACCCATACCTTGTATGAGAAGAGATCTGACAGAAGGTAAAATTTCAGTAGTCTAAAATCATATAAAATAACTCTCTCTGAAGTTATTGGATCATAGTTGAAGGATATTAAATATTGAATATTATAACAGAAATCCTTGTGATACAGTCATTCACGTTTCAGTTTGTTGTTCTCTGTTTTGGGGAGGGGATGAATCCTTTCTTTATTCAATGAGATGGCAGCAACTGTACCATATGAAGAATCTTGCAATGCTCTAGTAACCAGAGAAAATCTTCTTTATTCTTTTGTGAGAAGTTTGACTCGTCAAAGTTTTGGTTCACTCTGACCTTATAAGGTTAGTGTGGCAGTACAGGAGGATGTTAGTTATGTAGATCAGAGCAATGTTGAGATGGAGGTGGAGACTTGACTATCTTTTATCAATAGATTCAACAGTGTTAGGAAGGGTAAAATGTATGGAGTGAAGAAAAAAAAAAAACGGGGTCACCTCAATACAGTATAGTTGTATTGGATTTTATAATAGTTATGTATCAGATTTCATTTTTTAAAACAATGACAATCCAGTGCTGTATCTGACCTATTCCATTTAACTAACAATCATGATGTACAGGACCAAAAAGAATATCTAATTGCACATTTCCTCTTCAGCACTCAAGTTTATATTGTCTGTGCCTATACTTTCAGAGAGAATCATATGCCTATAAATGATGGAACAGTGAAGAAAAAAATGTATGTAGTATTAACAAAAGAGAAAATCCCTTCAAAATTAGGAAGAAAAAATTCTCATTTCAAACAAGAATTGCTCCTATTTTAGATACATTTATCTACATCAACAAATATTTATAGCTACTCAGTGCAGTTTTGGTAAATACCAGTGTTTTGTTTTTTTCTTACAGATTTATTGAAACGGTCTCACCATGTAGCCTTAGCTGTCCTGGGACAGCAGGATATGCAACAAACAGGGTAGCTTAAGACTTACAGGTATCTTTCTGCTTCTGACTCTTTTGTGTGGCAACTAATGGGGTATGCCCTCAGTTGGAGCTAGTTATCATTCTTGTGCCTGTAATACTGTGGGAGACCACAGAGGTTTCCTAGTGAGAATTTACTCAGGGTCAGAGAATTTGAGCTTGCTTTACCCAGCAGGGCTGCATGAGTGGATAATTTGACCACAAGTGTGGTGGTTACCAGGTGTTTGGAAGATTCTACACTTGACTGTGAGGTGTGCTTTGTTCTTGCAAGTGGGAAATCCTTTGCTCTCCCCTTGGCATTGTTATAAAAAGTCCTTTTAAATAAAAGGAAGAGGCCACTCGGTATTGATCCAGGCCCTCCTGAAGCTATCCTATGTTTCTGTCTTTCTTCTCGTTGGCTAGGTCTCTCTATCTGATATTTTCTTATCCCTCTCTCCTCCTCCTAAGAACCCTAGAAAAGGTGGGAAAGGTAGGAGCTGGACTCCCACAGTCCCCCACATAACACTGGCTTTGGGGCATAGAGAAAGATGAATTTCAGGAGTTTGCATAGTGGCCAGCCTAGCTAAAATGATAAGATAGCCGTTCAATGAGAGATACTGCCTTAATAAAGAAAGCAGACTCGGGAAAAGACATCACATGTGATGTTATGGCCTCAGCATACATAAACATTATTGTAGTTGGAAGATTTCCTGTGTCCTGCCTGGCCTGTGGTTGGGACAAATATCTCCCACTCATATCCTCCAAGTAAACATACCGAGGCTTATATTAATTATAATTGCTTGGCCATTAGCTTAGGTTTATTACTGACTAGCTCTTACACATAAATTAATCCATAATTCTTATCTATATTTAGCCACATGCCTTGGTACCTTTTCTCAGTTCTGCCTTCACATCTTGCTTCCTCTGTGTCTGTCTGTTGACTGTTGACTCAGCTGTTCCTCTTCTCAGCATTCCTTTAGTCTGTTCACCCTGCCTATACTTCCCTCCTGGCTACTGGTCAATCAGCATTTTATTAAACCAGTGTACAAAAACATTATTCCACAGCACATTATCACATGCACATTACACCCCTCACCACAAATGCAGAGTTTTATAGTAGGAAAAATGATAGTCTTAGAGTTATCATAGTCAGAAATATTATTTTGACACACCATCATGAGGCAACTCTAAGATCATACATAAAGGTGTACAATTTCCCTCTTCCCCTCCCCTCCCCTCCCCTCCCCTTCCTATCTCCTCTCCTCCCCTCTCCTCCTTTTTTTTCTCTTCTTTACTCTTCTCTTCCCTCCATAGTCTCTATTCATAGTAAAATTTGTAATTCTTATTCAAGGCCCTTCTGAGAATATTCTATTTTTTAAGATTCACCTTACTCTTCTTAGAATACTTCAGAAGTCTTCACCTCAATTATTCCATAATGAATTTCCCATCATGGTTTAGGGTCCCATCAAATAAGACCTTCTCCAATGTCCTATCTCACCAAATACAATACAGCATTCAGTACTCTAAATAATAGCTGAAATATACTAATTTATATTATAGTTATCATTTTGAGATATGATCTTAATATGTATTTTTAAATAATATAGAAGGCAATTGACTCATTTATTTCTTCTTAGCCAATATCTCCAAAGGTCTGGCCTTTTTAAAAATAGAACAAATTAGTTATTCTTGCATTTGATAGACTAAAAATCTGTTTCAGTCTGATTGACTGGTGTAATTATGTGCACTACCTGGATTTTGGCTTTGATTTGTACTTTCTAGAGCAGAAATGAATCATATTAATTCATATATAACCTTGTTCAATGTTTAATAGTCTCAATTTCTCAAATTCTTTGATTTTTCTTCATCTTCCTAATTTTTTTTAAGATTATTACTTCCACTTTTCTGTCCTTTGATCTAACACCTGGGGTTATTCACACAGTTTATAAAGCAAATCTTCTCAAATGGAGATCCTATTAAGACATTGTTCTAGCCAAATCTTTTATTTTGAATACTTCTAGTAAAATACACAGATCCTGGTCTTGTCTATAATATATACCATTAGTGTCATTTCCAGGAACCTCCCCACTTATTCATTTGAAAGTTTTCAACTTGTCAAGTACATTTGTACTTCAAGGTATTTGTACTTCTTATCTAATTTTTTGAAACGTGCAGTTAATGTATTTCCACAGTTACACATGCTTTTTTTCATTTATATATGACTTTTTAAATGTAAGCTATTTTAGAGTAGGATTTTTTTCTTTCTTTTCTTCTGCTTAAAACAGTCCCCAGTTGAATACTGACTGAAAAGAAGAAGATAGGAAGGCAGAAGGGCTGAGAAAAAAAGACATAAACAAAGGAAGATAAATCTTAGATGGGTATGAGAAACCTTGTTCTATAATTATATTTGAAATATTTCCCAATGACTCATATGTTGAAAATATGGTCTCTACTTTGCAGTTATTAGAAAGCAGTAGACAATTTTTAATTTATTCCCCTCTCATATATTACATGCAGACTACCGTTTCTTCTCTCTTCTTTCTTCCCATTCCCTCCTCACTATCTCCTCTTTCCCTCAGATCCATTCCTCCTTACTTTCCTTTCAGAATAGGCCATGCCTTCCAGCTATATCAAGCAAACATGGAATATCAAATTTCAATAATACCAGGAACATCTCCTCGGGGCCCACAGTGGCTCACAGAGCCTCTGCTACAAATCAGGGAGCTGACTTGGGTCTGGCGTAGGTCCTTTGAATGTATGTTATGGTGATGTAGCTTGTTATTCTTGTGGGACAGTAGGAGCAAGGCTTGTCTCTGACTCTTTTGCCTGCATTTGGAATCCTTTCATCCTACAGGGTTGCCTCATCTAGCAGTAGGCATTTCAACAGGTGGATTCTATTTGGACATTTTTTCGGCCATTGACAATATGCTCCTGAAAGGAATGGCAGCATATCTTCCTCTCCCTTCTCTTCTCTTCCAAGGAGTAGCCACTAAGTGAATGACCTTGCTGTGTTAGCTACCTTCCCAAAATGTACTACCATCATCGCAGCCTGAAAGTAATTATTTCACCATCTCTTGAATGAAATTGCCAAAGCTATGGGACAAAATAAACTTTTTTCTTATGATAAGTAGATTTATGTCAGGCATTTGCTACATTGGAAAGTTCACTAATGCACTCAGTGAATGACAGTGTTATTTACGGCAATGGATCAATCGTGTTTTCATAGAGAATCAAGAGATCCGTGTTGACAGCTTAAGTCTGAGAAACCTCACAGATTTGTAGTGCTGTATGAATCTAGAATTTAAGAGAAAAAAATGAAGACGGATCTATAAATGGGAACGTTGTAGGTACAGGCATCCTGTGAAAATCCATAGGATTATCTAACTTCTGACAGACTTGATTCTAGTTGGAAATACACTGGAAGACTCATTCTAACAGGTCTTTATGTGGAAAAAAAATCACATGACATAAAAGAGTCTGAAAGAAGAATCCATTGAGACTGTAAGAAACCTGGAGCTAGTTTTCTGTTTTCTAAGGTAATAAATGAGCAAATGTAGGTAAAGGTAGAGGCATCTACTGGATGGCACTTTCTTACTAGCTTCTATCCACCCATACTTTTCTCTTATTACATAGTTTTCATGAACACTCAAACTTGTGGCAGGCTCTGTGTGCTATGCCAAATTGAACTTCTAACCTGATCCAAGTCTTCTAAGAAATTTATCTGATAGCATCTTATCACAACTGACATGAACATATGATATCATTTTGAACAACTGGCGATTTTGCTTTATCTCCTTCTTCCACGGTGTACAATAACATTTTTCTTTTTTTTTTTTTTTTTTTTTTTTTTTTTTTTGGTTTTTTCGAGACAGGGTTTCTCTGTGTAGCTTTGCGCCTTTCCTGGGACTAACTTGGTAGCCCAGGCTGGCCTCGAACTCACAGAGATCCGCCTGGCTCTGCCTCCCAAGTGCTGGGATTAAAGGCGTGCGCCACCACCGCCCGGCACAATAACATTTTTCTAACTAATCCTATGTAATTTTGATGAGATGATACATTATAAAGTTCTTAGGATATTTATAAAGGTCATTGTCAATGCTAGGTTTCCACAGGAATTTTGTAAGAAAAGCCAGGGGTGGTGAGGGAAGATGAAGAAATGAAAACGATAAGGTTTGGTTTGTTGCTTTTTTGATTTAAAATGAATCACCGACTGTGTTTAATTTCTGTTCCTCTCCCTTAACATGAGTTTTCAACTTTGCTACTCATAAGTTTAAGTCTTATAAAGAGCTTCCTGCTGAAATGCCACGCTGACTGGAATTCAGCAGCAAATAAATATTGCTGTCCTCACTAATTTGAAACAGTATGAGTTTTAAACCTCTAGCTGTGGGAGATTTATTAAGATTACAGTTTTCATCGCCATCCCTTCAGTCCATCAAGATAGGTCAAAGCTGTGTAAACTCCTTTTTTTTTTTAAACCAGCAGCAATTCCATTCTGTAAGACTCTGCCTTCAGAGCCAGGAACAATGCTAAAAGCAAAAGTCTGAAGTAAATGAAACACATTGTCAAGCATCCTTGTAAATATTTTAACCTGCCTTTGGATGGAATGAAGATTGCTGAATATTTAATTTAATTATAACTCTGTGGTCATAAAGTAACTCTTCATAAAGAAAAAGACATACTTTGCATACTTTAAATTATTATGCTTGCTTTTAAAGTTGTACTTTTACACGCTTAACTTTAAAATAAAATGGGTAATCTTTCAGTTCACTTCAAGGTGGTAAACAATGAAGACAGTACTTTTCTTTCAGCTTTTATAGATTTGAAAGTATAAATTAAATGAGATGTCCAAATTATTATATTTATTGCTTAAGACTCATTGGCTTCTCATAAATAATTAAATGGGTAATAACTTGAAATATCCTCCTTCTGGTTCATTAATATTCATTAAAATGTGTTCCAGAAATATTTTAATGTTTAGAAAATGTAAAGAAATACATTTGGTGAAGAATATGAAATATGTTGAGCACAACAGTTTATGTAACAGTACTTGAAATGGCTTAGATGAGAGCCCAAATGAGCGTTAATTCTTTCAGCTGGTAGAATCAGCATTGATTAAGGATTTATCTAGAAGTCTGGAGTGAATATTTACTTCAAGCCAGTTAAAAATGCCTTTTAATGAAAACTATCAATAATTTATCTACCAACTTCTCTTATTATCAGTTTTCAGATATCCAGTGAATGTACGCACCTGTTACAACTGTAATTTTAATTTAAAAGGATTCACTTTTGGAGATACATGTGTATTTATATATTGGATGTGAACTGGATTTCAACAGAATTATGAAGTTAGTACTTTATTTTTATATACATATATCAGCATGCGAGTTGTGTGAGAAAGCACATGTGCACGCATGTACTACAGAGGCAAGAAGACAGCGAGGGGTACCCTGGTCATAGAGTGAAAGTCCCTTATGAGCACTAAATTTAGGTTCAGTTCAACACTGGTACTCTGCAACAGAAGCAAGCACTTCTAAATGATGGACCATCTCTCCACCCTAGATGGTGATACTTTAATTATTTAGTTTTGGGACACAGTTACAAATCTATCAAGCATACATCATCCATATATCCTTTTCCTCTGCAGTAAGGTTCTATTTTTTTTATTGTAATTGTTCAGCCAGCTCTTGAATATAGAGAGAACACTAATCCCCTTTGTTACTTGTGGAGGTAAATTAACCACTGATGTTTTTATGCCTTCACTGTTGCCACTGGAAAGTGATTAAAATGGTTCAAAATTTATGTGATAAAACTCCTCCTACTCATTACACTTTCACTTAATCTCAGAGACTGCTCCATGAACTCAATACATAAAGTAGCATAGTTCTTTTTCTCTAAGTAAATGCTATGACTCTCTTATGAACAGAGTCACATACAGCCAGCCCTCTTGAGCTGTTTTGTTCATCCTTCAATTGTACAAGAATTCTAAGCATTCCCATGGTCAAACAGACACTTCTCGGGTCAGACAGGAGAAATTAGAGATTGTCCTTATTTCCAGTTTCCCACTGCTGTGGAGTCAGTGTGCAAGGCCTATGGTCTAACAATGTCTGGTTCTATGGCGTTGCTATTGGAGATGCTTGCTGGAGATTCAGTCTGCTCACTATGGAGCACTAACATAAGCAGGTCTCTTCCTGTCTGTTTTTCTCATGGCTTCTCTACCTCCCTTCTCCCTTTTCTCCCTCCCTTCCTTCTATCTTCCCCCTCTGTCCCTCCCTCTCCTTCCCTCTCCTCTTTCCTCTTACCCCTTCTCTCCCTCCCTCCTCTATTTTCATTCTTCTGCCCCAGGTGCCCTGATTCTGAAATTTGTTAATTGAACTCTGTTTACTCTGCTCCACGGCCAATGTCACTTTCATAAAGAGGAAATTAGGCCTTGTTTCGAACTCTCAGGGAATTTGTCCCCTCGTTAAGACAGAAATCACAGGTGAAACCTTCAAAACTTTCCACACCCAAATCCCAGGACCTTGATATTTCTCCTGTGTTACTGTGATGGATGTTATTTAGACAAAGATGTGTTCCATGGCGTCCTGTGCCCCTATGGACTCCATATGTCACTATGGAGTCATGAAGACAGACCTCAGGAAATGCTATTTACAGGTATGTTGCTCACTCTCTCAGAACCTGCATCTTGACACTTGTTTAGAGCAGAAGATTGAACATTCCAGCACATTTAGATTTAGGAAGAGAGCATTGTTACATACAAATCCTCTCATGAAAATAATTTTTTTTTAATTTAATGACTCCGGTTAACTCTAAATATGTAAACATCATATGTCTGAATAAGCAAAATGATTGACAGAATAATTAAAATGTATGCACACCTAATTTTATACAGGTGATGTTGTTTTAATTTAATTTTAATTTAAAGTTTAATAAAGAATGTTTTTAAGTTAAAATTAATAATTTGAAATATTTTTAGCATGATTTGTTTACCAGTTTCCATACTCAAAATGTATTAGATAATTATTGTAAAGCATTAGAAAACTTTTTTATTCCGCTTACAATTGTCAGTATTGTAAAAAAAAAAAAATGGTTTTAAAACAAAACAAAACAAAAAACCAAGATGATTTTTTTCAACTTTTTTGTAGTAATTATCCTTGAGGAAAAATATAATTTTCATATTTTATGTATGTTATACTGGTAACTACAATGCTGAGTATTTCAGTGTTGTGTCTATGTCATAAGTTTTTGAGGGATGATGCTTGGTTCATATTTATCTTTTACACAATGCAGGCTATTTGTGAAAATATGTTTGGAGAATGGTGCACATGGAATAATCTGTCATTTTTAGAGATAAAAGACTCTCTGCTACTAAAGTTGATCAAGGGTGGATAAAAGCTTTCTCATTCTCCTGCAGCTCAGTATTTTCTAGACTCATTTGCCCATTAAGCACTTTTCTGTTGTTGTAGTTAAGATTGTCTTTATTTCATTTTAATGTGGGTGGGGGCCTCTCTCTCTCTCTCTCTCTCTCTCTCTCTCTCTGTGTGTGTGTGTGTGTGTGTGTGTGTGCGTGTGTGTGTGTAAATATATTCTACAGATATGCTGGTGCTCACAAAGAAGAGATGAGGGCCACAGATCTCATGGATTTGGAGTTACTGCTGGTTGTAAAGTATCCATAGTAAGTGCTGGAAACTGAATGTTCATTCTCTGGAAGAACAGCAAGTGCTCCTAACTGCTCAGCCCATCTCTTCTGCATTTCTGTTGTTTTGAAGGTAAAGAACCTTACACTGTAACTGACAGTTTAGGGGAAGTAGCTAAACTGTAACATATTATATATACCACAAGGCATGGAATGTCCACGAAGAAAAATATTTTGTTAGCTAAATTGCCAAGAGACAAAAATCAGATAGGAATAAGCGACAAATAATTCATCTGTATTGACATTTTTGGCATTTCATCAAATTAATTTATGGGGCATTGCAATTGCTCATATACTTAATTTCATCTTTCATTTTTGCGTTCTTTTAATTGGCTCATCCATTAACCAATTATTGGCAAACTAATCTAATTGGAGAGAAGTTTGTACAGATACTGAACCAGGATATTCTGGGAAATGAAGCTGTCCCACACCATTAAGATCACCACCCAAGTCCTTTGGTGAACATTGTATATATTAATGATTATTAACATATTAAAGTTACATTTTGTTTAGCAATGGGAAAATTAATTTCAGTTTGTAGTCTCTCTGTATTTGCATATAAACAACACATACATGTATATAAAGATATATGGTTCATATGGACACACACACACACACACACACACACACATATGACAAATGTTTTAAAGGTTTGTCTCAAAGTGCATTTATTTAAAAAATAGTTGTTTCGTATTAAAAGTTCAGTCTTTTCTGTGGTTATGGAGTCTTAGCATGAATCAGTTTGTGATATTTTCTTTGTTTTTCCTTGTTTCCTATGGAGCACCCATGTTTGCCCTGGATTTCATATACTCCATGCTGAGATGAAGTATTGTCTTTTTGTCTAATTTAAAATTTCTAGCTTTTCATTTATTATTCATGTTTGTTCCCAACAATAATCTCCCAATTCTAAAATATTTGTAGATGGCAGTGGTTGTAGCTGACTGAAATATTTGGAAGAATTATATTTTTTTATATATTTTTAACTCTATAAGAATTAATAATATGCTATTTTTAATAATTTTCTTTTCATATTTGAATGTAATTACTAGAGAAGTGATATTTTGAAGCATAGTACAGGTATGATTTATATCGTAAATGTCACTCAAAGACTCAAGGACTCTTCACCAACCCCTGTTACTAATGGGAGGTTGTAGGACTTTAGTAGATGGGGATTAAGAAAAGGTTAGGAAAGGAAGCATGCCCTTGGAGTGATTAGTACATGCTGAGGCTTCTTTTAACTCTCTCCATGTGTTTCCAATCTTTCAGGCAGGGTGCAGCTATCCTTTGTAACATAGTCTCACTCATAAAAACAGAGGAACAAATGACCATGGACCATGAAGCTATGGGCAAAATACATCTTTCTTTCTCATAAATTGATTGTCTTTGGCATTATAGTCATAGTGCTGAAAACTGGGAACTATTAAAGAGGTATAAATGAAAACTTCATTGTAGTGATATTGTGTTACCCAAAATACTGTGCACCCTAGTAAACTTATCTGGAGTCAGAGAACAGAACTGCCTCTAGATACAGAGGCAGAGATACATTTAGATCTCTGTGAGTTCAAGGCCACACTGGAAACAGCCAGGCGTGGTAACAAGAGCCTTTAATCCCAGGAAGTGATGGCAGGAAACAGAAAGGTATATAAGGCATGAGAAACAGGATGAGGAACTAAGTTGGTTAAGCTTTTAGGCTTTTAGTAGCAGTTCAGCTGGGATCCATTTGGATGAGCACTCAGAGGCTTCCAGTCTGAGGAAACAGCATCAGCTGAGGAATTGGCAAGGTGAGGTGACTGTGGTGGTTCTGCTTCTCTGATCTTCCAGTTAACTTAACTTAAGGGAATAAAAATGAGGAGAGGTGTCAGTATAATCCATGTCAACTTCATATTACTCCCTATAAATATTTTAACATCAATTTTATAAGCTTTTATTGGTATAATTTGTTTATTTTAATTTCCTTTAACATGCATTATTAAAGTGATTACTACAAACTAAATACTGTACCATTAGTGATACTTAAAAAAATAAGATTATAATAATCCCTATCTGAATGGTGTTTGTTTAAAGTACTTACAGATATAAAGTAGCCTTGGGAAAAGTTTAAACTATGAAATAATGATGCAAAATCATCACACAAGAGAATAAAGCATTGAACTAATGGCTAAGGAGAGCACTGAGGTAAATGAAGAAACTTTCATGCAAACATTTTGTTGAGAACAGTTTTGGTCAAAAGGACAGTAGGTAGAAAGTTCTTACACTGGGACCAGTTTGATACATTGACAGAAAAAGTATCTTGTGCTATAATAAGTCACAGCAGAATGAAAAATAAAAGTAAGAAACAAATATTTTTATTGATTGATTAATTATATTTTTTAAATTAAAAAGAATATTTTTCATTTTACATACCATTCCCAGTTCCCCTTCCCTCCCCTTCTGCCAACCCTCTACCTCCTCCTACCCCATCCTCCATCCATTCCTCAGAGTGGGTAAGGACTCTCTTGGTTAATCAACAAAGTCTGGCATACCAAGTAGAGGCAGGGCCTCCCCTCTACCACCTGCATCAAGGCTGAGCAAGGTATCCCAACACAGGGAATACGCTCAAAAATCTAGTTCATCCACCTGGGATAAGTTCTGGTCCTACTGCCAGGGGCCCCACAATAAGATCAAGCCACACAACAGTCACCCACATTCAAAGGGCCTAGTTGAGTTCAATGCAGGTTCCGCAGCTGTCAGTCCAGAGTCCCTGAGCTTCCACTAGCTGTGGTCAGCTCTCTGTGATTTTCCTCATCATGATCTTGATTCCTCTTGCTCATATGTTCTCTACTCCCTCTCTTCAACTTCTTTCCATGAGTTCAGTGCAGTGCTTCACTGTGGATCACTGAATCTGCTTCCATCAGTTACTGGATGTAGGTTCTATAATGACAATTTAGGGTAGTCACTAATCCGATTACAAAGGAAGGCCAGTTCAGGCACACTCTCCACTGTTACTAGGAGTATTAGCTGTGGTCATCTTTGTGGAATCCTGGAAATTTCCCTAGCACCAGGTTTCTCTCTTACCGATAATGGCTTCCTCTATCAAGATATCTCTTTCATTGCTCTCACTCTCCATCCCTCCCCAAACTTGGCCCTCAGAAGAGAAAGTAGGAAGTAGCATTGAACACATTGGCACAGGAGACTACTTCCAAAATATAATACCAGTATCACAGACACTGAGAGCAACAATTAATAAATGGGATCTCCTGATATTGAGAAACTTCTGTAAGGCAAAGGACACATTCAATAAGACAAAATTATAGCCTACAGAATGGAAAAAGATCTTCACCAACCCCACATCTGACAGAGGACTGATCTCCAAAATATATAAAGAACTCAGGAAGCTAGACACCAAAATACCAAATAATCCAATTAAAAAATTGTCTACAGAGCTAAACAGAGACTTCTCAACAGAAACTCAAATGGCCAAAAGACATCTAAAGAGTTGTTCAACATTCATAGCAATCAGGAAAATGCAAATCAAAACAACACTGAGATACCATATTTGACCTATCAGAATGGCTAAGACCAAAAACACTGATGACATCTTATGTTGGAGAGGGTGTGAAGTAAGAGGAACATTTTTCCACTGCTGGTGGGAGTGCAAATTTGTACAGTCGCTCTGGAAATCAGTATGGCAGTTTATCAGAAAATTGGGTGTCAACCTACCTCAAGACCCAGCATTGGTACTTTGGGACATATATTCAAAAGATGCTCAACCATACCACAAGGACACTTACTCACCTATGTCCATAGAACATGGAAACAACCTAGATGCTCCTTAACTTAAAAATGGATAGAGAAAATGTGGTGCATTTACACAATGGAGTATAACACAACTGTAAAAAACAATGACATCATGAAATCTGCAGGCAAATGGATGGAATTAGAAACAAACAAACAAACAAAAACATCCTAAGTGAGTTAAGGCAGACCCAGAAAGACAAACACTGTATGTACTCACTCATAAGTGGGTATTAGATGCAAAGCAAAGGATAACCAGGATACAATCCTCAACCCCAGAGAAGGTAAGTAAAAAGGAGGACCCTAAGACGGACAGGAATGGATTATCCCAGGAAGGACAAATATTTAAGATCTCCTGGGTAAACTGGAAGGGTGGGTAGAAGGAAGGGGATGGGGATGGGAAACATGAGAGATCGATTGATTAATTATATATTCTGAGACAGAGTTTTATGTAATCCAGTCTGACCTCTAAATTCTCTATTGAAGCCAAGGGAAATTGGATTCCTGATTCTCCAACCTCTAGCTCTGATGTGCTAGAGTTACAGACACATCCTACTTTTTCTTGCTCAAGAAGTAAGACTTCGAAGAAAATAGGTTTCAGAGCTTTTTGGCACTAACAGGTTATATCAAAAAGGTTTGTGTTTTATTTAATGCAAATTTGCACTGTCAAACATTTTAAGCATAGCAGATTTTATTTTATGCATGCTATGCTGGGTTAAATGTAGAAATCTTACTATGTGATGTATGACATAAACAGTAGTTACAAGCAAATGTTCCATTTATCATATTTCTTTTAGTTGAAAGAGAGTCTTTACTGCTGTTAAAAAATAATAATTCCTGGGCAATTCTCTAGTCATTCTTTTCTCTTGTGTGAAAGTGACAGGGATTGAATATTTCAAGCTTCTACAAAACAGAAACTTATTACTCACACACTAAACTACCACGTGCATTAGGTCCCACTGGAAGTCTGTGTGAGACAGTTCACCTGCGTATGCTTTGTCTTACACCATTGAAACCAATGGGATAGTTTAATCTATAGAACAGCCAAACAGCATGAGTAATACATTGATAAGACAAATGAGTCCAACGAGACTGAAATGAATGGCAGATGTTCTGCAAGGTTATGATTTGTGGTTTTCATCATTAGCTGTAAATTATCAGGATTTATAAAGAGATTAAAGGGTGTTTCCAGGAACTATGCTTAAAATACTTATTTTAAGGGAAAATAGGGCAACTGTAAAAATATCACTCATGAAAACAGCATTATCTTCAGTATAGTCACTGCAGTGCATTGAAAATAAAGCAAAATTTTATAGATGAATAAGGTAAAGAAACTAATGGGTAGATGGTACTAGATTGATAAAAGTGTCTTTGGGATTTTGTTTTGTAAATTTCCTATTAGAATCTCACAGACAACTCCATGTCTCCTGCTCTGACCTGTTTTGGAAGGAGTTGGAAGCCTGGAAAACCCAGAGATCCCTGACCCACCAGACTATGACCTAATAATGGAAAATTCTTGTAACCAATTAGAAGGATAGGAGGCATGTGGCTTGTTCTGGCTTTACTCTGGAGGCTGGAAGATTTTGTATGATGGCAGATTTTACCCACTGGTTTTTAGTGTCAGAATGTGAAATACTTCAGGCTAAGGTCTTAGATGTAAGAGATTTCTGAACTTCATGACATCTGAAAAGCTAGCAGCTTTCCTCTGAGCTTTATATCTTATTATGTTGCAACAGTTTCATAAGACTTTAATTTTCCACATTAAAACATTTTCTATGGAAATATACAGACTGTGTTCTTTTCAATTTTGATTTAGCAAAATGTAGCATTTTGCTACAAAATCAACAGCCATTTTAAAGGCAGCCATCAGAGCACTCACATGGGAACGAAGCTGAGAGAGTAAAGAGCACCATCTATGATCCTTGCTGTATAATTGGAAGAACTAAGTTAAACCATTTATAATCTGTGATCATAACTTGCTATGAAAGAACTCATCTTTCCAACACTTAATACTCTTATCAACCAAAGATGATTCCAAAGAATTCCTTTGTAATCATTACAGTTTATATCATCTTGAGCCTGTAAAGAAATTTTTGTTCATAAAGAAAATGTCTGGCTTAATCTGGTAATTAAATCAGTGAATACTCTGTCATCATAGAGCCTTCATCCAGTAACTTATGAAAGCAGATGCAGAGATCCACAGCCAAGTACTAGGCCGAGCTCCAGGAGTCCAGTTGAAGAGAGGGAAGAGGGATTCTATGAGCAAGTGACATCAAGATCATGATGGGGAAACCTACAGAGACAACCAAACCAAGCTATTGGGAACTGATGAACTTTAGACCAATAGTTGTGGAGCCTCCATGGAACTGGACTAGGCCCTCTGCATAAGCAAGGAGGTTGTGTAGCTTGATCTGCTTAATGGACTCCCTGGCAGTAGGATCAGGATCTATCTCTGGTGCATGACCTGGCTTTTTTTGAGCCCACTACCTATGGTGGAACACCTTGCACAGCCTTGATTCAAGGGGAGGGGCTTGGACCTGCCTCTCCCGAATGGACCAGGCTCTGCTGACTCCCCATGGGAGGCCTTACCTTGTTGCAGGAGGGAATTGGGTGGGGTTGGGGGAAGAAGACTGCGGAGCAGGAGGAGGGAAGAAATAGGGATCTGGGATTGGTATGTAAAAATGAATAAAAAAATCTTCTTAATAAAAAAAGAAAATGTCACATACTGGTGCATTTTCTCAGTATATTGTTCTGTTTCCATGCCTTTTCCATCTGACTGGCATTTAGCATAGGGCTACAAAATCAGATTTCATAATTTGAAACTCCTTGAATCTTCTGGTCTAGCTCAGCTGCTGTTTTCAATCCCATCACATCTCAGTGGGGGGAGCAAAAGTAGACTTTATTAAAGAGGAGAGGGAAAAGTTTGAAAGCTCCGAGTTTTCAGTAGAACATATTTTATCAGAGTAAATAGCATTAGGAAAATGCCTAAAATAAGCAAACTTTTACTGCTGTAGGTAAGTTTTATTTTTCCTACAAGAGTAATGTGCTCTAACATCCTGGAAACATTTTTTTTTCCTGTAAATGTAGAGAAGCATTTTACTATGTTCAACACACCTTCGTGATTAAAGTCCAGACAAAATTACTGATAGACAGAGCATGCCTCAGTGTGAAAAAAAGAACATTTCTCCTAACATCTGAAACAAAAACAAGGGTGTCCATTCTTATTCAATATAGCATCTGAAGCCTTCTGCGCATACAATTTTTAATGTATTATATATTGAACATAGCCACTTTTCCTCAAATGAAATTTTCTTCGTTTAACAAAATAAACTAGATTTTTTTTCTACTTCAAATTCAAGAATGCCCTTTTCATTTAGAGATCAGTCAAATAACCAGTCATGAATAGGATAGACTTTCAGATGGTTAGAGAGAACTGATTAGCGAAGGCAAAAGGCAGATTAATACAATTATTAATAAGGAGACCCCATAAGTGAGTCCTATACCCAAGGAAAATACAGTGTTTCACTTTTAATTATTATGTATTGTTTATTTTTTATATTCCTATTTTATTGATTTATAAATATGCTTTCATTCCAGACTGTCAGTTAAACTATGAAAACTTAATAGGCAGGAAAGACTATTTAAATGTATAGTCAGCTGTCTAGTTGAAGACAAGAGTATAGTGTTGTTGGTTATTTGCGGCACTCTTACCCTCCAAGGAAACATCACGAAACAACAGAATCCACTAACAAGAGTTTTATTAGGATAAGGTAAAGAGTCAGAGGTGCACAGGCCTGTGGAAAGGACACGTGAGTAAAGATGGCGCCGGCTCATAAAGGCTGGGCCTCGCCTGCGCACACGGGCCCATGTGGCTATTCCACACATGCACATAGATCACATGGTTGTGCTGCATGCTTTATGCAACCATGCAGAATCATGGGGTCGTGGTCACATGAGACGTTTTGACCCGGAAATGACTAGGTGGAAGTGACTAGGTCCCGCGGGCATGCGCAACCATGCTTAACCATGGGGGCATGTTGTGAATCCATATCATCTGTGAACAGTGTAATATACCTTACATAAATGAATATAAATATAACAAATCTAAGTGAGAAAATTTGTGGGTACAATTATTTATATTTATATTAGATCAAATGTTTACCAATGTTCCTTTAAGGGACAAAGGCAGTTACATAGTCAAACTTCTTGTAATAAATATAAAGTGTGTTTTCCTACCTGGGCTGTCTTAATATATATAATACCACCCACAGAAAAACTGGATTAAAAGGTAGGATTTTATTTCTTAAAATTATGCGGGGTGATGGTGCCAACTAATGAGGCTGGGTTGTAATCGGTCTCTTCATGTTCGGTTGCTTGCTTCTCACTTTGTGATTTCTCTGAGTGCTCACAAAGAAAGGAAACCCCTTAGTATTACCAAGTCTTCTTATATGAAAATTGTCCATTTCTGGTTAGTGACTGGCCAATACAATACCAGTCAAACTTATTAAATCTAAAAGAGTCCCATATAGTCACATTGGATGAAAAAACTTTTTCATATGTACCCCAGCCAAAACTATAGAAGGACAATTCAGCAAACAAATAAAATCTGACTAGCTATTGCAGGTGGAAATATAACTAATATATAAGTTTCCAAATGATCCTTAAATATGCCTATAGTATGTAGGCAGGATACCAATTCAAACACAAGGTCAGAAGGAATGAAAAGTAAATGTCACTTTTGTAATAGCAATAGTCAATATTTTCTCTTGTTTTACTCACCATATTTATAATTAAGTACAGCATTTGGTTTGCCTTATGCTTGATAAATTTTCTTTCTCCATTAAAAAACAATAAATTTTAAGTCATGAAGAACATACCAACTCCAGCCATGAGGAGAATGAAAGGAAAGGATGGAGCATTTGAGCCCAGCCTTGACATGTAGCAAAACCCTATCTAAATAGTATCATTGATATAAGTAAATAGAAACGAAAATCATTAGCAATTGCATGCTGTGACCCTATTCTCTGGAGAGGTGATGCATTAGTTAGCATAAACACAAAAGAAACCACAGAAAGAACAGCAGTTTGGATCTATGTATAAAATAGAATTTTATCTATCTAATTACAAGATTTACAAATTATACAATATCTGTAGAGAAGACAAAGAACAAAAGCAGTGGATATAACATTGGAAATGCTGAAAATTAAACCTCAAGCAAATAAAGAATTATTCTTAATTAAAAATTGAAAAGACAAAAATATGCACCCTAAATATCAACTAAAATTATTACTATAAATCCAAGAGGCTTTCTGATAAAAATGGGCATATCCTATCATGATACTTGTTATAAGCAAGGAAAATAACATTCTAAACTAAATGACAAGTTATACTGATACCTTAAAAATTTGCCCATTGAACTGGTTTTACTATTACTGAAAATAAATTATAAGTTATAGTAGACTGAATAACAACCCTTAAGGATATCAATTCCAACTTTGGGTATCTGTAAATACACTATATGACAAAGACATTGAGAAGTGTCTAAGGATCTTGAAATAGAGATTATATTATAGTTTAAATCTGACTTTCCTCTATAGACTCATGATCTGGATGCTTGATTCCCCATTTAATGTTAATATTTTTGTTGCTGTGGGTGTTTCCAGGAGACCGAGTTTAAGGATGTAGGTAACTAAGTGTTGTCTTGTAAGGCTATACATAGTCTCTGGTTTGTGGTTTGTGGTTTGGGTCTGGGATAATTTTCAGTATTTAGGGGGGTTGGTTACAAGTTGTTGTCAAGGGTTAGGAAAAAGGCTAAGCAAAGGAGATTAGATTTAAGGTTCTTATTTAAAAAAAAGGAAGGAAAAGAAAGAAAGAAAAGAAAAAGACAATTACTAGTTTTAAATACTTTGATATGGTCAGTGTACCACACATGTTCATGTATTCCCCACCATGAAGGATTAAAACCATGAACCAAAATAATTCTTTCTTCCTGTAATTTGTCATTTTTTGGTATTTTGATGCAACAATCTAAATGATGTACCAGCTGGACACAGGAGAAAACTTTCACCTAAATATGCTTCTGTGTCTATATGTGTTTCTTGAGCTTTTGTCTTTGCCTCCTTTTCTTCTGTTTGTTTGCTTTACCCTATTCTGGTTTGTTTTTATTTTATCTAATTTTATTTTACTATTTTTAATTTTTTAGATGCCTGTTTGTTGCTATGGGAAAAGATTCAAAAACTTTAAAGTACCTCAGGAAAAAAAATTCAATGCAACAAGTAATTTACATACATAGTAAAATGAAGTTACATAGATTCTGAGCAACAATCCAGACAATCTGGAGCATAAACAAAAGCATAGCAATGTGCAATTGGTTCTAATTTGAAAGAAGATTCTGGAGTGGTGACTATTCTGTGTCTTTAGCCTTGAGCATAGATGAAGCCCAAAGTTTACTCCCTCAGAGAAACTGTCCAATTTCACTGGCCTGTAGAACACAATGGTGGGATTTTCAGAACCACAAGAGCTGAATAGATAGGAGAGTAGCAGGGAAATCAGAATATCTGAGTAGTAAACCGTGAATTCACCCCTGGAGTTTTCTGAAACACATGTGGTGCCATTAAACAGGAAACTAATATGAAGATGATTTGCTGATGTTTGTCCTGCTGCACAGTGTGATCATGCCAGGAGTGTAACTACAAGCAGTAATGTGTTCACAGGATGATTCCAGATTTGGGAGTGTCCACTACATAATATTCTTGATGTCCGTGACACAATCCAAACCATAGAGCAAAGGAGAAATTAGGAGAATATGGCTTAAGAAGATGAACAGCTGTGCTCAGACTTGGAACTAGGATACCCATTCATCTGTTTGCTTTCACTCCAATCAATTAGTTATATTAATATTATTTGAGTTTATTAAGAAGCTAAATAAACCAGAAGATGAGTACAAACTTTAAAAGCATAACACACAATTTTTATTTATTTTTTAAAAAAGCTATTTTTAAATTATCTTACCAAGTAACATGTTCCATTTTGGGTGATGCTTACCCCCAACCTCCACTCTCCCTCATAAATCCCTGTCCCTTAACTTCCCATTGTACTCTTATTCCAATATTCCACTTTGTATGTCATTCTAATTGTCTTCCTTATCAAAACATGAAGAACTAAATTAGTGTGTTATCAGGAGTTTTAAATTTCCCATGTAGCCTAGTAGCAGAACAGATATGGCAGACAACGGAATCTGTGAAAATAAAGACGGCTACAATGGAATTATCCAACATGGAATAACACTAAAAACACCAAACCATGCAACAATAACAACTATAACATATGCTTCAACATGAAGAGCAGAAGCTGTCTCATCTGAAGAAATACACAATTGTAGAGCCCGCTACACAGATTTTTAGAACCAGAAAAGCTGTGCAAGTTTTTTTTTTTTTTTTTTTTTTAATGAAAAAAGTTAGAAATAGTCTTTATGTCTGGTAAAAATAGTTAGAAAAAAAGAGAGGCTTTATGGTGTAAAATTAATGATTTATATCTTGATTTGGTTTTGAATTTTTACAGACTCCTTAATTTCTCAACACCTAGAAAATAAAATTCAAAACCAATATTAATTTTTGGAGCTCTGTTTTTCTTCAAAATATAAAATATAGCAAATTTTAAGCTATAAGCAATGGTACATTTAGACATACTGATTGCTTCGATGAAATAAAGCCAATATATGTTAGATGCACAGACTTCTGAATGAGCAAGTAGATGGATAATAAATTTTAGTAGTTGCATGAGAGTAATGGGAATATTAACACTCCCAGAAAGTCCCTGTAACTCTGTTGTATGATTGAATTCTCTTGTAAATATATTTTGACAGAGAAAATAATAGGGGTTATCCATTTTGTATGAACATTTTATGTGGATTAAAAGCAAAAATATGAACAGAAAATGTATTATACAGCATTAGTTAAGAACACATACAGAAGGAGTCAGAGTTCATAAGGGATGATCACAGGAATGGGAAATAGACATAATAAAGAGAAGTTTTAAAATCCTTTATATTGTCTGGAAATGGCAAGACTGATTAAGTCAACTCTGCCTGTGAAGTCAAACAGAATAAATAATGTTTTAAACCAATTCAAAATTAGTATTGAGAAGGCTAACATACATTCTACCACAAGGAGCAGATAAAATGTGGTAGTTTGCCTTGGCATGGCTTGAAATGAACTAACTGTAACATAAAAGATCACTATCTACTCTGTTCCTATTCTACTTCTGAATACTTAGGTTCATATGTGTGTTCTATATTAATCAATAACCCAAAGGACACATAGTTTCCCTGACATGGTCAGAAAATCTGCATGTGGTTCTGGTGCTTGTGACTTTTTTGTTTAATTGGTGTGTGTGTGTGTGTGTGTGTGTGTGTGTGTGTGTGTGTGTGTGTGTGTGTGTGTGTACCACACCTGTGGAGATCAGAGCACAGCTTCAGTGAGTTGGTTCTTTCTTTCTACCATGTTGGTTCTGGGAAATCTATTTCAAGTGCTCAGACTTGGTCACCTCTATTCACTGAATCATGTCGTCTAAGTTCCTCTGTCAGTTTTGCAGTCTCTTAACTGCCTAGTTTTCAATGTCCTTGTGTATAAAATGAGAAGAAGAAAATAGTTCTTTTTTCTAGCTGCATCATTTTCTGGAGAATAATTAGAAAAAAATGAAACATTAAAGTGTTACAATTCATTAATTTTTAATTCTAATTCTACAGTGTATCCACAGTTGGATTTGGGAACAATTACTTTATAAGTATCTCTTATTATTTGCAAAATACAGCAAATATACTCAGAGTAGTGTAGTTGTGATGAAACAATACTGAAAGAGAATGATAACTTGTTGTTAGCTGTCAGGTAATATTTCTCTCACAAATGGTTTTGTTTATAAAACTTTCAAACCAATTTCTCTATCTGAATAGTATTCTCAGATCATCAAAAGCTTGGCCTTTTAACTTCTGTCTGATTTGAACATACTTTGGAGAACTTCACAGACACTTGGTGTTAGCAGCTCATTAGATATAATTTTTTTTCCTGCTTAATGTAAGTAGAACTCTTGTTATGATTCACCTGACAGATGCAGAACTCCCAAAGAGAGGCTTGTTAAACATCTAGCCAACTGGAACGATTTCAGTTCCCACTTCAAATGCATCAACTAAACAAGCCTTTATTTCAACAAGAAGGTCATAGCATTTGTTAACAGTCACTGTCACTAGGGTTTTGGAACAATCTCCTTGCCAAAACTAACTCATTCTGTCCCAGACTGCACCAATCCCCCAACATTTCCTGCTTTCTCATATTAGTCTTCTACATTTTTCTTAATTTAGTTTTAAACTGCAACACTCATTTTATAAATGCTGAGCATTATACTCTCCTTACCTCTCCAGGTGTTGGAAGAGTACTGACTTAAAACTGACAGCTAGTACTGGGTGCCAAGAATTTTACTGTTGTGCTTTGGATTCTGTTTTGAAGGTGGTGGGTAGACCCTCATCCATCACACATCTTCCATAGGCTTAATGATCTCTAAGCCTATCTTTAAAAAGCATACCCTTCGTGGTTATGGGCTAAAAAGAGGCTTTGTTTCTCAACTGATGATGCTATTGTACATGGTATAACAGTTGTAACTGCATCCCCTCTTGCTACCCAGAGGAATTATAAGTCCAATTGATAATGATGCAACTCTCTGTGGTCTGATAAAATTTACTGTGAATGTACAATCCATTTTTGAAACTTAAACTCTACTTACCAACTTGCAAGTCTGCTTAAAGACTTCCAAACCATGAGGTCAGGCAATTATTCGTGAGGCCATTGTGGCTTCTCTGATGTGGCTGCTCTCTGTGTTATTTGATTAAGAGGGTGGCCCAAGGACATAGGCCTGACCTTAACAAGGAACAATTAGAGAGCAGTTGGACATAAATGGTACTATTTTAGAGAGCACACATAGCCCCCTTTCTCCATTTTTTCTCACATAAGATAACCCGGTAAATGCTGATACTTCAAATCATTTTATCACACAGTAAAAACATTTTATTCTGTCATTTGAGGTTACTATTTAAAAGTAAATTCTTGCTGTGTAATAAAGATTCATTACGTTCAGTTATATCACATAGTAAATTCAGTAATACCCCCATTCATTTCTGCATATGCATTTGAATTACTTCCTTGTTGCTGTATCAAAACATCTGTCAAAATCAACTTTAGAGAATGGCTGGTTTATTAACCACACATGTCCAGGGTGTCCTTCCTGGAGGAGATGCCATGGTAGGAGCAGCAGGAGGCAGATGCTCACCTGTGTCTGTTGTCAGAACCTGGAGAAAGAAAAATACATCTTCTCAGCTCACTTCCCTTCATTCAGTCTAAAACCTTATCCTACGTAATGTTTACACTTACATTTACCTGAGTATTCCCATATCAAACAACTCAATATAGAATCCCCCTCAAATGTGTGTGCCTAGGATTGTTTCCATTCTTATATATGCCACCAATTTGAGAAGAATAGCCTCTACACTATCTGTTCTACAACCTCAGTCAACAGATGTCTAGGGAGAAGGCTGTGAGAGAACAGGAGATAGCAACAATTTCCTTCCACTGTAAGCAATGTCAAGTATCATTTGGGTGTACCTAAAGCTGGAAAAATAACAGGAAAGAATCTACCAGGAAGCACTCAGTGAGAACGCATCCTGCTGACTGCCCGACTAGGGATTTCTAGTCTTACGAACAATAGAGACAATAAGGTTTGGTTGTTGTAGCATCTGTTGTGAGATAATGTATTAAGGCAGTTCCAAGGCATAAATTGAACTCTATTTGTAATAGAAAGGCAGAGAGTCCTAGAGGAAAAGCAGGGCAGGGTGTACTAGAAAGAGTGCAGAACAGCTCTTTATACGATACTTTGGATATTGATGCTTTCAGAGTAGGCAGATTCTAACCAAAGAGTCTAAGAATGAAACCTCTGTCTTTTATTTCTTTTCATTCTCATCATTTCTGCTTCTTCTCTGTTCTTAAGTAACTCCAGAGCCACAATCAGGGCATAGTTAATTTAGTTTTATATCCTATTTAAAAATGGTCTTCTTTCTATGCAATCACTTTATATATTCAATATGAAAGTCCCTATGGGTGCACTGATAGTTGTAAAAGTCATACAAAAAATATTCTTTGTTGAGTCCTTGATTATGAATTTGGAGAAAGAAATAACATTGCATAATTCTTTAATAAATATTTTACAATTTGTATACAATAATTTTTATCATTGATATTCCCTTCCCCAAACTCATTGATTGAGATCTGCCCCAAAATCATATCCTTCATTGATCTTGAAACAGCAACAAAAAAAAAAAAACAAATGAATCACAATGCATATAAATAAGTCAATTTAATTTAATAAAACAAAACATGTGGTCTATTTTGTTTGGGCCAACTCTTGCTGGGATTGAGGCCTACCTTTAGAATGGAGTTGACAATACTTGATTTCATCCATCAAAGAAAACTCATTTTCCTTTCTGTAGCCTTCAATTGCAATTAGCTTTTTGGCTGGGGCCAGGGAATATATGCCCACTTCTTCTCTGTAATGGGATTCTGTTTGGTTTGAAGTTGTTGGCTAAAGGAATCCCATGGACACTGTTTAAACCTTGCAGGCTATTGGCAAGGCCATTGTTTATTCCACAACCTGAGGATAAGACCCTCCTGTTGAAGTCATTGCATACTTGTGTCGTCAGACACAGAAAGATGTAGCTCATGGTTAACTAGAAGCTTACTGTCTACTGGTAAGCCTTCCTAGTCCTGTAAGTCTCTCTAAGATTACCAGAGGAGAAAAGTGCCAATGCCACGTGGCATTTTGAAGTATCCACTTCCAGCATCCCACATTAGAGTTCTAGCTAGGACATATCAATAGAAATCAATTTTAAAAGGTTTAACATGCACAGACTTTAATTTTTGAAATATTTGTATTTATCTATTCTATATGTGTCTTTATATGCATACATGTGTATGAGTATGCATACCTTGCATAAACATAGAGACATCAGAAAGGTATTGGGCCCTTTTTATCACTCTCCACTTCAATTTTGATACAATATCTCTTCTTGAATTTCCGGACCAAAACTTTCTAGCCTAGGCTGGAAGTTAGCCAGCCCCTGCAATCCTCCTGTCTCCAATTTCATGAGATGCCTAGCTTCTTAGGTGGATATTGGGATCTGAACCCCAGTCTTCATGACTGTAGAGCAAGTACTCCTAAGCAATGAGCTATCTCTCTAATCTGCTTTACATCTTTAAAATACCATGAGAATTCTGCTCATGGTAATCTCATGTTTTATCCACATGGCATTTAGTATATTAGTTCTCATCGGATGGTTAACATGAGCACGGACCTGATAGGAGACAATGCCTGGTGGGTTTTCAATAGCAGACCTGTCAGGGAGAAATGCAAGTCAGAAACCTTTGAGGCTAAAGAATACAGGTCAAATATTTTTTGAATATGTTTCTTATTCAAAGAATGGTGCTTTATCCTGATACAACTAATTTATTTTTCAAATTAATTTCAGCACATTTATATTTTGTATATATATATATATATATATATATATATATATATATATATATATACATGTATATGTATGAACCCCATTTATTTTTCATAGCAAGAGGCTTACTTCTATTTTCTCTCTCATCCCAATAAAATTAAGCACAGTTTATTATTCTCCACTCATTTTCTCTTACTGCTCTTCTTCTTTATTTGATAAAATCATTTGCATCCTATGATTTTGGTGACATCTTGGTTGCTAAAATGGCTCTTTCACACTATTGCATATATTTTTCTTTGGTGCTACACCGAGTGTTCTGTATACTTGCTCCTCCTCAGTCTCCCGCACTGAGCTCTTTGCTATTGTACAGATTTTTTTTTCTGTCAGAATAAATTCTTAAACACTTTCCTCAGGGTGTACATATGGATTATGTATTGAATGAATCTTTAAGTGCTACAAATCTATTTCTCATGTTCACAAGTAAACAGTCCCTTGGCATGACACGAGCTCTGTGTGTAGGGCTATTTGATGCTGAGACTTTTCTCTAAAAATTTTATGTTGTCACAGCAGACAGGTCTTGAACTCCAGAGATCAAAAGCTAGCCCTGAATCTATTCGTCAGTTTATTAGGGGTGTGTTTCTCCATGCCTGTCTCAAATGATCATATTCTTCTCTAAGTTACTAAAATTTGTACAGTTTACAAAGTCTCTATAGAGTTGTAGTTGTTTATCAATTAAAAGAAAAATCAGTTACCAGAAACTTTTAATTTATATATTATTTTTTCTTAGTTCAGTTTGTTTAGATGACATCTTCTCATACACGTTTTCTTTCTTCTATGCTCCTATTAATATTGACCTATATACCCTACAACATAATAATTATTAGGTATTTAATTTCTGATCTCTCTGTCATCTAAAATTTTGCCCTAATTTTAGTCTTTATTCTTATATTTGATCTTGAGAGAAAATAATTTGTACCTAATGTTACCATATCCCATTTATCATTTTCATCTTGTACCTGGTAGGTTGGATTCAGAGAGACCTTTGGGAGCTGAACTGATTCAAGAACACTTTCAAACTTTTAAGAACATAAGTCCATTTAGATAGCACACATACATACACATACACGTGTGCACATGTACACACATGTACTCACACTTCTTCAGTAGTGAGTTTCTATATAATTTTTTCAAAAGGTCTTTAATATTAGTTATCATTTCCTATACTCCCTTTTCTACCCTGCCTTCTGATCCCCCCTCTTTAATTATCTGCTTCATTATCTTCCTTCCTTATACCACTGCATTCTATCTATACCCTAGCCTAGGCCCCCCTGTCCCTTAGTAATTGTCAGACCTCTGTGAGTGTTACTAGTGAAAAACACACATTTGACATTTCAAAACTAGTATTAAAAATTAACAAATGCATTGTTTGTTTTTCTGAGTCTGAATTCAGCATCAATAATGATTATTTTCAGATTCACACATTTACCTGTGAATTTTAGTTTTCTTAAAAACTGTTATTGTTCTTTTCTATAACTCTACTACCAGCATATTTTATTATCCAATCTTTAGTTGATGGAAATCTAGGCTATTTCAGTTTACTGGCTGTTGTGAACAGAGTATCAATGAGAAGGGATGAGAAAGTATCCTTGTAGTATAAGGTATTTAGGCGTATGATCAAAATTGATACTGCAAGAACATATTGCTTTTGCTTTTTTGAGGGACATCCACACCCATTTTCATAATTGAATTACATTTTGCACTGCATTTAACAGTGGATAAGCATTCCCTTTTTTCCAAATCTTCTTTTCTACTCATTTGTGTTTTATGTTTTGAGAGTTCTTTGTCCCAATGTTTATCTTTGTTGTTGTTTTGTTTTCTTGATGTTTACTTCTTTGAATTCCTGACATATTGTGTATGCTCACATTTTGTCAGATTTATATGTGGTAAATATTTATTTTCTCATTCTGTAGGATGCATCTTCACTTAAGTGTGTCCTTTACTATATAGAAACCTCCAAGTTTCAAGAAGTTCTATTCCTCAAGTATTGATCATATTATCTCTGCTATTAGTAACTTGATCAGAACGCTATTTCCTGAACCTATAACTTCAAGCATATTCCAAGCACTCTCTTCATTTAAATTCTGGGTATGAGGTTTTATGTTGAGGTCTGTGATCTAGTTTGAGTTTAGTCTTGTGCAGAGTGAAAGATGTGAATATATTCACATTCTTTTACAGGTGGTTATCTGGTTGGACCCAAACCACTTATCAAAGATATTCTCTTTTTCTCCAATGTGTATTCTTGGCCTCTGTCAGAAATTAGAGGGGAGCATGGGAATTGGTTTTCATTTGAACCCTCACTTATATTCTATTGATTAATGTTCCTTTTCATATGCCAGTGCCATGCTGCTTTTATTACTATAGACCTGTAGCAAAACCTGAAATCTAGGATGCGATTCCTCTAGCTGTGTTTTAATTTTTTTTTTTTTTTGGTCGAGGACAAATTTTAGGTTCATGGATATTTATGATCCTATATACATTTTAACATTATTTTCTTAATTTATCTGGAGAATTGTTTTGGGATTTTGGTGAGGATTGCATTGAACATCTAGATAACTTTTGAACGATGTTCATTTTTTCAATGCTAATTCTACCAATCCATATACATGATCCTCATTCACTGAGTTCTTTTATCATCAGCATTGTAAACTCTGATCTATAGTGGAAATGTATAGAGAAGGAAACCTTGCTGGAAAGAGAAAAAAGATAAAGAGTCTGATTTTCTATGATATATTAATTCCTTCACATGATCACATGAATTTCAGTTTCAGATCATTCACATAAACTAAGCTCATGAACATATTTAAATAAGTTGTCAAACTATAATTCTAATCATTTGTATATATCCATTTAATTGTGAAGAGAGCAGAAGTAGCTATAAAGCACCCATGAAATTATAACTTATAGTGTTATATAGAGCAATTCCAATGGAAATCTAGAGTTAGGAACAATCTAGAATGGCAGATTCTTCCTGTATTATATTTAATTCTTAATTTGGGAAAACAGATGGTTTGAATGGCACAGTTTAGTACAACAGTAGGTCTTTATTCTGATTTAGCCCTTAGGAGACAGAAACAATACTGAAAACAAATACAAAATGCGGAATTTTAGTAAGACTAAAGTACTGAGCTATTCTTTGCAATTTAATTTATTTCTGTTTTGTTTGTTATTAAAACTAGGGTTTGAATAAAAAACATTGTATTCTTTATCCTAATGATAACCAGAGCATCCAGGAGCACTGTGGTGGGATCCATACATGGAATTGCTCTTTTGCTCTTTCTATAGGACTACTAGTGACAAATGCTGTGTGTTCCTTTTCCCTAACCATTCTGGATATTTGGCTGTCATTTTTAAACACAAATAGACTGTACTCACAAGATTTTGAAGTTTTCTTTTAAACAATTCCTAGAAGGCATTCTCTCTACCCATGCAACCTCTGATGTAAGATTCTATCACAGAGGCACTATGCCAAGCAACGAGTGCTATGTAGTGTTTAATTTTTCTGTGGTTGCAAGAGAGAAAATACTATAGCAGTCATGTCTTCCTCCAATATTTTCATAATATTTCCTCTGATCTCTTAGAATGAATAAGATATAAGGACAATGATGGTGTTAATCTTTACCATATATGTGCTGCCTTAGTGACACATTCTTGGCTGGGGATAATAGTTCACAAATGCTTTTATCTCACTGGTACTATTTCATCTTTCCATAAGCATGTTTTACTAAAATTTAAATCACTAAAAGTTCTAATACTAATGTTATCTTTATAATTTACTGTTGTTAGTTTAGTTTCTAAAACTAACCGAGAAATTATCAGCCTTACTTCTTATAATATTTTGTCCACATTCATTGGCATTTTGCACTAATACAAATATCAGTGGGTCTCAAATAATATGTATGTTATTATTTGACTATGCACATTTAAGTTTACCATATTTATGTTTGTGTTGTTGTGAAAAAGAAAACGTTAGCTACAGATTTGTGTGAAAGAGATGAACAATTTGTGATGATGTTGTTATATGCTTTAATATGTTGAAGTTCATCAGATTTTTTTTCTCCCAAGTACTAAATTATCACTTATCATTTTACACATAAATGGACTATCAGAAATACTCTAAGGAAATGTGGGAATATGCCTTAGTGGTTAAGAGTATCCATTACTCTTCAACGGAAATAAGTTCCTTTCTTAGCACATTTATAGGATGGGGCACAATAGACTATAACTCAGCTACAAGGGATCCAACAACCTCTTTGAGACTGCATAGGCATAGCAGAACCTTTGTGCATGCTCATGTAAGCAAGCATGCCTATGCATCAAATAAAAACAAATAAACTTTTAAAAATAGAAATGGGGTTGGAGAGATCAGTTAGTGTTCAGAGCAGCTTTTGCTCTTTAAGAGGGCCCAAGTTTAGATCCCAGGACCCCCATGATAGCACACAACCACGTGTAAGTTCATTTCTTTGCAACTGATCTGGAAGGGTACCAAATAAGCACACAATCCATATACATGAATGTTGAGAAAACACTCATGACTATTAAATATAAATAAATAAATTTGCAATAAAAAAGAAGGAATATAGTGTTACTTGAGTTAAATTAATGTATATAAGTAGAATAACAATTACTTGAAAATTTAGTTTTCACTACTCTTACAATCCTAGCATTAAATATCTGTGAAGAGAAAAGGTTTGCACATGTTGAAGACAGTTCCTTTGCACAGTCTAAAATTGCTTTACTCTAGGTCTTTGAGCCATTTGGGTACATTATGAGTGACAGAGTTAAGCAAAAATACAAGTAAGAAAAAATAAGATATCAGAGTGATAGATAATTCTCCCCAGGGAAGAGACCCAAATCTCACTTCCTTTCTCTACATCCCATCTACTAAAGCTTTCTAAATTTGGAGACCAAGCCTTTAAATTTACCTAGAGGCAGGTCTGTGGTTTGCTGTTATTTTAACAGACTTTGTTTTGGAAATGACAAAATGTATTATTGATATGAAATAGTAAACTTAAAATTTACTTTACATTTGCCTCTGCTACACTCTTATCAACCATTTTAATTCTTGAGTTGTATAGGCCTCTTTATTAAGGACAGAAGCAATGTCTGAATGCCAAAAAGAGGTCTTGGGTAAGAAAGAAACACCTCCTAAGATTTTGATGGTTGGTTAAATGAAAATCAAGTCAAGGAAAATTATAAGGAAGTTTTATTTGATGAATTTAGTAGCCACTGAGATACTATACTGATTAACAGGAAACACAACTACAAGAATGTATTACCCTAACATATTCTTTATAATGTTTTTCAAAATATATCATAGAAACAGTGCTGTAGGATAGTGCTTTGTACACTGCTTTTATAAAACACTGATTGGCCAGTAGCTAGACAGGAAATGTAGGTGAGGCAAGCAGATGAGGAGAATTCTGGGAAGAGGAAGGGCAGAGTCAGGATTGCCAGCCAGAAACAGAAGAAAGATGACAAGACAGAACTGAGAAAAGGTACCAAGCCACATGCCTAAACATAGATAAAAAAATATTGGTTAATTTAAGAATAAGAGCTAGTCAGTAATAAGCCTGAGCTAACGGCCAAGCAGTTATAAATAATATTAAGCCTCTGAATGATTTTTTTTATAAGCAGCTGCAGTGAAAGAGATTTGTCTGGAACGTGTGAGGCCAGGAGGGACACTAGAAAACTTCCAGCTACAAAGCAGTAAGAAGCATATAAGAACTTTCATTATATTCATTAGTGAAATAGTGATTTAATTTCTTCCTTTTTCTAGGTTTGGATGTCTTTCATTTTGAAAATGAGAAGGTCTGTGATCCACTGCTCTGATAAAATGCAAAGAACTAAACCTGCTTCCTACATGAATGTTTACTTTTGCCTCATGGTTTAAGTTCATCATCTCTTCACCTTGCAATTACAGGCTGTGGTGGAGCAGCCATGGGGAAGATGATATCATTGAACACAGCTGCTCATATCGCTATGATCAAGAGAAAGTGGAATGTGCTGGAGACATCTTTTAAGGAGATGCTTCTCGGGACCAGCTTCCACTATGTCCAATCTCCTTTCCTATCTTTGGTTATCTCTTCATAAATTCACTTAATTGTAAATCTTTTCATGAATTAATTAAGTATTGACAAAAATTCCTTAGGGTTCAATCTTCAGATTGCTTTGGGAATCAAAATCTTAACACATAAATTTTCTGGAGAAGTTTCTAATATCCTAACTATATTTTTTCCTCCATAAGCCACATGGCTCGTGTCAATCTATTAATACAAAATAATATTAGTCTAGCTCCAAAAATCTCCAAAATCTCAACAATTCTTGGATTTACAAAATTATATTTTTAAATTTAACCCACAAAAATAATGTGGTAAAAAGCCTGTATGAATACTATTATAACTCCAAATGTCCTTTCCAGGTTGAAAGTCCAAGGAGGAACTGTAGGCATTATGATGTAATATTATGCTTCTCCTAAAGGTCAATTGTGTTGAATGTCACTGGAACCCTTATAAAGTGTGGTCTAGATTTTAGAATAAAATGAAATGAAAAATAAGCCATTGCTGTAATACTCTGGATATAGGGTTATTGGGACACTGTCTTCTCCTCCTCCTTCTCCTTCTCCTTTTCTTTCTCCTTTTCCTTCTTTGGAGTATCCTGTCACAGTTGCAGAAATCCAAGCTAATTAGCAATATTAGTTCCTTGAACACAAAAGACATTTCTATGGATAAATATTCGAAGGAATATGAATATATGTTTTTATGTTTTATGTGTTTAAATTATTTTGAAGTAATTCAAACTTAGAGAAAAGTCTTCAAATTGAAGCAAAATTTTCCAATATAAGTTTTCCTCAAATTTATGAAAGTTATAAGAGTTATGACATTTGGGCTTTGTGCTGTACTTTTTCCTTCTCTAAAGGTCCTATCTACCACTCTCTATTTTCTTTTCTGATATGAGGAAAATCAATTAAAGGCCAAATATTGCTTTTAAGTATCATATCTTCTTAATGTTAATTATCATGTCTCCAAACGCTACAAGTATTAAAAATAGTATTTGCAAATTTTATTCTGTCAATGCTTTTCAAAAGTTTTACACCTTTTAAAGATTAACTTTTACTATTTTAATTATATGTTTCGCTCTGTCTCTCTGTCTCTGTCTGATAGAGTTGGACATGCAGGCTATTGTGAAAACCCAAACCTAGGTACTGGAAATTGATCTCTAGTCTTATTTAAAAGCAATATTAGCTCATAACTGCTGAGCCATCTCTCCAATCCCTTGTTTAATATTACATTATTTAATTTATGTGAGTGTTCTCATTTCTGTTTGTATGTTTCTGTGCTAGTGTATTCATAAATGTGTGTGTGTGTGTGTGTGTGTGTGTGTGTGTGTGTGTGTGTGTGTGTCCACAGAGGCCAGAACAGGCCATTGGGTCCATTGGAACTGGAGTTTTGAGAGCAATCTCATGTGGGTCCTGGCATCAAAACAAATCCTCATGATTGATGAGAATTTGTTCTTGAAGTTAGGATACTTTTGAAATGTTTGTTCCAAGAGGTACATGTGCATGTTTGGGCACATGTATATATCTGCACTAATTTCTTGCAAACTTGGATTTTTCTGATATTTGCTTAAAATTATGTTTAGCTCTCTGACCCTTGTAGCAGAAATCTCAGAGCTGTCTAATCATTATATCTCCGTGCACTATGTAGATAAGTACAAGTTTTCCCCTTGTTCATAACTGATGAAGTAATTTTCATCTTTTGAGTAAGGTATTATCTACCAAATTTTCCATTAAAATATTCTCCATTCTTGTCACTAAGAAGTACAGTTTTATGAGGTAGCTTAAGATCAGAGTTATATTAATTCTGGTCATGATTTGGTCTTTATTCTTACAAAAAGAGAATTGTGGTACTAAATTTAATGTATTAATCTGGTCAAATAAAAGACATGTGTACCAAACTTACCAATACCTACTCTTGAGTGGACCATGAGAATGGGTAACATTGATTAGCTTCTGGAACTATGGAGAATGAAGAGCCCATAGATGACCCTAATGTGATCGCCATAGGAAATGAGTCATCCTGAAGGCTTAAAGGTTTACCTTCAACAATTTTGCTTTTAACTTCAGAAAAATGCTACCTTTTAAAAAATATAATATGTATTCAGTAATTTGTTGGGTTATTTTTTTACCTTTAACTTTTTTACATTTTGATATGCTTTATTATTACTTTGATCTTTGATATACCTACATGAATACAGGCAAAAGGTCCCACACCCAGATGAAGAGCTACAAAAATTTAATCACTGCTGAGAGCAAAATTAGTCTTCTCCATGGATGATATCTCTGATAGGGTATCCATTTCAAGTGGTTATCTGAAAACACATATACATATCTGCAATATTGAAGGGACACAACAGGCTGTACATTTAAATTCACACACACACATACAACTATACACATAATATACATAATGTTTACATATTGATTTAATAAATATATATTTACACAGATATATATGTGTATATGAAGAAAGAGAGGCTATGAATTTGATAAAATGGGGTATGCAGGTGATTGGTGATGGAAGAGAGAAGGAAAAATTGGTAAATACAATACTGATACATGAAGCAATCAAAAAATAAGTACATTAAAAAAATAAAACATCTTAAAATGAAAACTTCTGGGTTTATAATTTTTCATTTTTATATATTATACATTTTCCAATATGAAGATACATATTTACTCTTTGCTAAGTACGAAGATTGTGTAAAATAGCATCATATTTCATCACTGTAAGACACATATGTTGATATCTGAAAGTATGAACTTGTGCATTATTTTGATTAATCAAAAATGAAATAAAGATAAGCTCATTATTGGTGTAGAGTTTGGTGGCATTAATATAATGCCTTTTTTTCCGTTTTCTTTATTTCTTTAGTATTTATTTTCTGTAGCGATCAACAGTTCTTGCCTCTCTTAAATGTATCAATAATGATATTTACAGAGGTAAGTAGAATACTTTAATGTGAATGCCATTTGCATTTTGAATTATAGATGTGTGAACATCTGTTAGCTTGAGTAGTAACATTAATGACCTATCAGAGATTGACAAGTGAAATCAGATGAAATTTAACTTAAAGCTGAAAAACAAATCTGAGAGGCTTGAGATCAAATTGTTCAGAAAAATTGATGAAATTCAGTATAGTTTTCACAATGCAGATGGCAAACTATTTGTGAATTCAAAGTGACTGAAGTTAATCAGTTCATTTCCTTCTGAACTGTAAAAAGGAAACTACTGTTTAAAGTGATAACTTAAATCTTAGTTTGCACAAATGTGCCTTTCAGTTACAATATCTTCAGCATTGCTTTGCCATCCGTATTCATTTAACAAGTCCTATACCGAAGTATATATTTTCTGTTTATTATTGAAAAAAAAGTAGCTGTTTCTATTATTTCTAAATGTTTCCTAAAGACTATTTGAGAAAAAAATTCAAAATGTAGTTCAGTCAAAATAACAAACATTCTAGATTTTTTTTAAATCTTATTTTCTTCTTTTTTTTTTTTAATTAAGAGATTTTCTATTCATTTTACATACCAACCACAGATTCCCCTGTCCTCCCTCCTCCTGCCCTGCAGCATTCCCCCCCCAACCTACCCCTGCTCTGGCCTCCTCCAAAGCAAGGTCTCCCACGGGGAGTCAGCAGAGCCTAGTACATTCAGTTGAGGCAGGTCCAAGCCCTTCCTCCCTGCACCAAGGCTGTGCAAAGTGTCTCACCATAGGCACTAGGTTCCAAGAAGCTGGCTCATGCACCAAGGACAGGTCCTGATTCCACTGTCTGGGGGCCCCCTAAACAGTTCACGCTAAACAACTGTCTCACTTATCCAGAGGCTCTAGTCCAGTACCATGCCAGCTCCTCAGCTATTGGTCTACAGTTCATGTGTTTCCACTAGTTTGGCTAGTTGTCTCTGTAATTTTTCCAATCATCATCTCGATATCTTTTGCTTATAGAATCCTTCTTCTTGCTCATCGATTGGACTCCTGGAGCTCTGCCTGGGACCCAGCTGTGGATTTCTGCATCTGCTTCCTTCAGTCACTGGATGAGGGTTCTATGATGACAGTTAGGGTATTCAGC